>NC_137799.1:59450711-60050711 GCF_963383645.1 Muscardinus avellanarius | reverse complement strand
TTAGCATGTGTGACTATCCTAGAGTATCTTCTAACTTGGTATTATTTGAATATACAGTGGTGATTATAGGGGGTGAATGTGTGTGTGTGTGTGTGTGTGTGTGTGTGTGTGTGTGTGTGTGTGTAGTAATGGAGATACTGGGAATTGAACCCTTGGACATTATACAACTGAGCTATCCACCCTTATTTATTTATTTATTTATTTATTTATTTATTTATTTATGGTACTAGGGTTCCTGGAAACCCTTCTGGCTCTGGGCTACACTCCCAGACCCATTTTTATACTTTTTATTTGGAAACAGGGTCTCTTAAGCCATCGAGGCTGGCTTTGAACCTGCGTGATCCTCCTGTCTCTGCCTCCCAAGCGTGGGGATTACAAGCATCTGCCACCACGCCCGGCACTAATTTATTTTTTAATTTTGAAATAGGTCCCACTAAGTTGCAGAGGGCCTCTCTAAGATGCTGAGTCTGGCTGTGAACCTGCAATCCTCCTGTCTCAGCATCCCAAGTACTGAAATTATAGGCCTATGCTACCATACCTAATTTATAGAAGGCGATTTTATTCACAAACTTCCTCCTCCTGTGGGACATTTGACAATCTTTGAAGAGATTTTTGTTTTTCAAAATGTGAGAATTTACTGATATCTACTTGGTGGAGGCCAGAGATGCTGCTAACCATCTGAGAACCCAAGAAGGTAGAGGCAAAGAATTATCAAGCAAAGATTTATCTGGTGCAAAATATTAATAGTTGAGGTTCAAAAACCCTTATCTACAGGCTTGATCAGATTAATGTTCACAATTTGGAGCAAGATTACGACAAGGATGCTCTTTATTCTGATTGTAAGCGATGTAAATAGCTTTTGATAATTACCACCTAGAAGCTCAGTTCATGGGGAGCTGTGAAAGGGGAATCTTCTCTGTGTATTATTCCTTCTTCACTTCTTAGCTGGAAACCTTTTATGAAGATAAATTTCCCCTCATCTATTTTTGGTTACCAAAAAGGTGAGTTAGAGTAGTATTAAAGTCTATTAAATACCTAGGAAATGAGTTGAATTCAGCCAGCATGCCTGCATATGTTTTCTTTTTGAAGCACTTAGCTGCAGATCCAAGGTAAGTGGAATGATGTTCACAATGCCAAGATTAATTGGTTTAAAATACACAAACCTTTCCTTTTTGTCTTACTAGACAATCTATTAGAGCATTTCTACTGAGATTTTTTTCTCCCTCAATAACTTTAGCTGTATTTAAAGTTAATGAGCTTTTTCAATTAAAGCCACAGATATTTAGCCTTTGGATAGCATTTGGATGAATCAGGGTGTATCTAATTACACTGGGTAAATTCTTAAGAGGCTAAGGAGATTCTTTATTCAGAACAAGCACATTTTAAGTTATAGTCATGCAGTAGACCTCGTTCCAACCTGTATGGTAATCAACATGAAGAAAGCAGTCTCCAGATGCACTGGAGAGGTTGAGAAATACATGCAAGGGAAAGCACAGAAATTATTCTTTGGGGCCAATATATATAAATCATAGAACTTGACAGCAAAGAGATAGGTTCTCTGACATAAGTATACACAAACTAAATGTGGTGTGTTTGTCAAGAGGGCTCTCATTCACTGGCTTATCATTGGCCTAAGTGCAGGCATAGTTAGAATCAGAGGCTCAGCTCAAGTGAAAAGATTGTTCCAACATAAAGTTTTTAAAGATTTGGCTAAGGTCAAGTTTCCATCCTTGTGCTCATTGCTATGGCTGGTATGATTGAAAACTGATTGACTTGGAGCTTGTGTGACGTGTGGACAACTCAGAACTACCTGGATGGAGAAGGGAAGAGGACGGTCCCAGCGGTCGTACTTTCTGCACTCAAAGAGCTAGATGTCCTTTGTGCCGGATTGTGGGATTGCCAGATTCTCAGCTCTTCTTTCCTGTGCACTTCATTTTGATTTGTCTTTAATGTTTTCTTTATGCAGAGTACTAGGAAGAATGTGCTCAACAAGGTTACTAGTTGTTTCCTAAAGATTCTAGTGTTTCATTTTTTTTTAATCTTACCAATTATTTCCCACACATAATTTAGTAGATTAGCCTTCAGGCAGGGACATTAGTTGAAATTACAATTGTGTGATTCTTTTCTGAAAATTTAAATCATGATTGGATCTCTCTTTCAAGAAGTTTCATTCATTTCAATAATTACAGCATATAATTCAAGACACGGAGGGGGGAGATCTGTTTGTGTGTGTGTGCACATGTGTTTCATTTAATATTGGAGAAGAAATTTAAACTTCCTCTCCACCTAAAAGGGAGCCACAGGGAATTCTTGAATTTTGTACTGTATTAATGATATTATTTTAATTATTTTCATTACTAGAAATATTAGAGGAGGTATTTATATTGGCAAAACGGAAGTAGAAAACAAAGCTATTGGGGCATTTACTAACATGGAAAAAAACAGGAAAGTTTAAGATTTAAAATATTTTGCAGAAGGCTAGAGCAGGCATTTACTAACCCTTTGCTTTAGATAGAAGTTAGGTTTCCTGTGATAAGAGGTATTTATATGAAGGTACATTTTGTAGGGTAGGTGGTGTAGCCCAGTGTGGAGCATGTGCCTGGCATGTGGGAGACCCTGAGCTCAATGCAAAATTAATTTTTAAAAAATTTAAACTCTACAGGTTAATTAGTGTTAGGTGATTATAAATGAATCTACTGTGAAAACTTGTCACACTTGCATGAATATTCCTTTCTGCTAAAAGATCTGGCAGAATTTGAAAATGATACTTATGGGCAGACAACTTGAAATAGTATTCCTTCAGCCATTTCTTAAGCTGGCACGCACAGTGTATAATTCTCAAATACTGCAGGATGTAATCAAGTGAGGACACAATGAGCTAGGAGGGATAGTTATCAGTTTGCTATGCATTCAAAGCTTTTTATTCTTTTTCTTTTTTGCGGTACTGGGGATGAAACTCTGGGGCATTGTACCTCCGAGCTATAGCCCCAGCCTTAACTTTTTAGTCTTTTTATTTTTTTGAAACAGGGTCTCACTGAGTTTCAAAGGGCCTCGCTATGTAGCTGAGGCTGTCCAAGAACCATGATTCTCCTCTCTCTGCCTCCCGAATGCTGGGATTACAAGTGTGTGCCACCATGTTGGGCCTCAAAGCTTTTTATTCTTTATTAACCTAGTTACATGCCCCTATCTCCAACAGAGAAAATGTTATAATACATATCCTAGAATGTGTAGGAATTAACTTGACTGCATGTGTTAAATACAGAAAAAAATATAAAGTAAACCAGTATCTGGGTGTAGTGGCGCACACTTGTAATCCCCGCACTTGGGAGGCAGAGACAGAAGGATCGCGCAGGTTTAAAGCCAGGCTTGCTGGCTTAAGAGACCCTGTTTCCAAATAAAAAAAAGTATAAAAAATAGGTCTGGGAGTGTAGCCCAGAGGTAGAAGGGTTTCCGGGAACCCCAGTACCACCAAAAAAAAAAAAAAAAAGTAAGTAAATAAAGAAAATAAATAAATAAATAAATAAATAAATAAAGTAAACCAGTATATTTAAGTGCCTAGGATAATACTGAATTTATTGTATAGGCATTTAATAGATGGCAGGTATTATTATCATATTAAAATGTATATAAATAGGGATATACCTTAGCTTTTGAGTGTCTCTAAATATGAACACCCCACAGTTTTTCCAGTAATAAATTCATCACTACTAGTAACTTTTTTCATTGGGTTGAAATTTCTTATTCTTAAGTATTCTTTATTCTTAAGGTGGTAATAAAAGGCTGCTTGCTCATCCTAATGGAAGAACCCTGCATACCTGTGGTGATCATCAACTTATCCTCTAAATATTTTGAAGTAGGCATTCTTCATAATTATTATTTTTACTGTTTTTAATTGTGGTACTGGTATTGAACCCAAAGGTGTTTTAGTTCTGAGCTGACCCCCGAGCCCTAGGTCTCACTAAATTACCATACATGCACACTGGCTTTAAATCTGCAATCTCCCTATCCTAGCCTCCCAAGGACTGGGATTATAGGTTTGTACCAACACACCCAGCTCAAAAATATTATTTTTGAATCTCATATTCTGAAACTTTGCTTGCTTTTTTCATTTGTTTCTTTGACTGAAAAGTCATAGTAAAATCTAGAAAGATTTGCTAATAGCTCCTCAGTGATTCAAGTCATTCATGACAGCCTTGTAGAAAAATACACATAAGAGGTGCATGTTAAAACAGATCCTGTTATGTGCTGCCTGGACCCCTCTGATACAGAGCCATGCATCCCCCAGTTGCTAGGAGTGATGACTGTTAACAGCTCACCACTGGCTCTCCACTAAAAGGGGCAAAGATTTGCTTTCTCTATTGGGGTGGCCCATGTATAGACATCTCTGAAGGACTATCTCCACTTTAGCATATCTGTAGGACCAACCCAAGTCTCTGTTGGAACCTCATCATGGTTGGCTGGTCCCTATGCCATGTTCTACTTTTCCTCCAGCCTTTCACATGCTATTACCAAGAGCATTCCTCAGTAAATATCAATACCCAAATCTCCATCTTAAAGTCTATTTTCAGTGTTTTCAGCCACCAACAGTTAGTGCCTGGAGTATTCCTGAGAAGCAGAAGCAGTTGAAATGTTGGAGCTGGATCTGTGTCATCTGGCTCACAAAGAGGAGCCATCACTGGGTATAGGTGTAGTATTGATGGCCCCTGGGATATAGTAGCAGTAGAGGGTTTAAAACTTTCAACAGTGGTAAACTAGGAGGGACCCAATGAAGAAAAACGGATTAGTGCTTGATAAGTTCGATGTGTGAGGATGTGAGAGGTGGTTGTTATAAGAATCAAGAAATTGGATGTCTGTTGTTTGGCAATTAATGTATTAGAAAAAAAAACTAAAAAAAAAATTACTGTGGTGAGCCGGGCGTGGTGGTGCACATTTGTAATCCCAGAGCCTGGGAGGCTCAGACAGGAGGATCGCACAGGTTCAAAGCCAGCCTCAGCTACTTAATGAGGCTCTCAGCAACTCAGTGAGACCCTGTTTCCAAATAAAGTATAAAATATGTCTGGAAGTATAAGTATATCCCGGAGGTAGAAAAGCCCCTGGATTCTACCTCCAGTACCACACACACACACACACACACACACACACACACACACACACACAAAATTACTGTGGGTGATTTATCACAAATTTACAGCTGAATGTGTGTGGTGTGTATCTCTAAAGAATAAAGTGTATAATGGATTTGTACAAGTGGAGCTGGAGCTATTAATAAGTGAGTTTTATATCTCCTCATTTTTTTGGAAGGGGTACTAGGGATTAAACACAGAAGCATTTTACCTCCGAGCTATAACCCAGCCCTTTTTTTCTTTGTCATTTTGAAATAGAGCCTCTCTAAATTACTAAAGCTGGCCTCAAACCTGTGATCCTCCTTTCTCAGCTTCCCAAGTACTTGGATTACAGGCAAGCACTACCACGTTGGCCAGGCTAAATGGGTTCTTTTAAATAAGCAGCGAGATGGGCATGGGTGGCACATACTTGTAATCCCAGTACTTGGGAGGCTGAGACAGGAGGATCACAGGTTTAAGGGCAGCCTCTGCAAGTAGTGAGACTCTTAACAGCTTAGCAAGACACTATTTCAAAATAAAAATAAAAAACAGGGCTGGGGGTACAGGTCGGAGGTCAATGCCTCCGAGTTCAATCCCCAGTAACAACAACAAAAGTGAACAGAGCTTTGGGAAATAGTCTTCCTGTGAAGGCCTTGTTATGACCAGGAGAGGGCTCCAGTCTGGCCATCATGATGAGGAGCAGAGCAGGGGACGCAGTCACATCATTAGACCAGTATTTGCCGCCTGCCGCCTCCATGTCTCACTAGAGGCTCTTTGGTATTTGGCCATTTCTAATCAGTTCTGTCCCCAAAGTACCACTAGTTCTCACAGTCTCCTTTTTCCATTGGATACATCTGGCTACCTGGTTCCCACAATTCCACCGGCACCCCTTCTTCTCCAACACTGGCCTCCCAGGGGTCTGACTCTGGGAACCATCACACCTCCACTACTCCGGGGCATCTTCATATTCGATGGGGACAGTAGCTCTCTTCATATGACTGAGCAATTCTCACTGTCAAGTATTATGAGAGACAAACATGACATCACCTTAGCCCTTCTGAAAACTACTAGGGGTGACTTTCTTTCAGCTACTTTCCACTGGACATGAGCACACAAGGCATACTATATTCTGCAGCCAGCAACATTCAGCCACTGGCAGCACATAAACGGGTGATTCAAATGGACCCAAATCTTCTATCTCTCAGGTCCTGGAAGATATGTAGAACACCTCTGTTCATCTGATGGGTGCATTTGAGGATTTGGTGCACTAGTCTGGCTATGTGACATGTTTGGTCAGGGGGACCCGATATGAGTATGTGAGCTAACTGCATCCTCAACCATGGCATGGAGCCCCATAACTAGGCTTGCATTCTGTCTCTTCACTTACTTACACATCATAAACATTTCCCATAGTGTTACAAAATATTCTCCCTAATTATGATCTAATCAAATCATGATGATTTCCCTTAGGAGGATGTGCAACAATTTGTTAGGCATCCATTGATTGCTGGACATTTAGGTTTTTTCCAGTGTTTCATGATTATAAATAATGCTGCTAAAAATATGCCCGTTGCTTCTTTTTTCATTTTAAGACATTTCCTCAATGTGTATTCCCAGGAGTGAGATTATGGAGTTCAAGTGTAAACATTTCAGATGGACACATCCAAAGTGGAAGAACATATTCTATATGCTTGAAAAGTAAACTGTGGCTCTGGAAAATACCATCTAACTGGAGCGAAATCTTCGCGCCATTTTCTTTAGTAGAAAATGAAGGTAAACTTTCCTCTTCTCTGAAGGAATCCTATGACTTAGTATCAACCACATAGGCCCTGCTAACTGGCTATCCAAACAGACTTTAACTGCAGGACTGCAATATAGCACAACAGAAATTATCTCGCCCTTGGGTTCAGTACAACATCCAATTGCATGATCATTTTCCCAGTAAATAGCTCTTGCCATCCCTAACTACAGCTGTGTGAACCCAACAGTGTCCACTTGGCAGTGAATCACATACCAAAGTGTTACTCAATTATTATCCAGGAATAAAACCTAAATCATTTCTCCTGGCTAACTGAGCATAAGGAACTTTCTCTTTACCAAAGGGTAAAATCATGCCTCCTGAGCAAATTTTGGCTTTCAGTATCAATTCTCTGATAAAGGAGGGTTTTTTGATATCCCCCAACTGTAAGCAAACTCACAAAACTCTCTCTTCAGTCTCCCTCTTGCTACGGTTTTTGGCATTCAGAATGTGTTCTTGAAGCTTCACCTCAAGGCAGATTCCATGCTTACTTTACCATCTCCCTGAGGGCAGCATATTTCACAACAGTCACACTACAGTGATATTTGTTTCACTTCAACAAAAATTTATGGAGTGTGTATGCAGTAAGGCATATGGAAAGAATATGGGCTCGAGTGTCATGCCGACTCACTGTGGATCCAGAGAAATTTATGTAATTTTTCTAAATTCCGATGCCTTCGTCTATTAAGTGAGATGAATAATTCCTCCTTCACAAAGTAACTGTGAGGTACAAATACTATAAATGACAAAAGCGTCATGTACACAACAGGCACTCAACAAATGCCTGTTCTTTTTCTTGGGGTTTAAACTCTCAGAGCCGTCAGGATGGTATAGACAAGCAGGAAGAGAGGGCAGTGCCAAACGGTTTGCAACAGATACCACAAAAGAGAAAGTTCAGAGGGAGAGTTCAAGGAGGGAGATGTCTTAAACATGATCTAGATGTCAGAACCAGAGGCTAATCGAAAACAGTGAAAATGAGCTTAGGTCTGGTTTCCAGGTCCCAGCTTTTGCTAGCTACCCTAACTTCCTAACTTTAAAAAATTTATTAATTTAGCCGGGCGTGGTGGCGCACGCTTGTAATCCCTGCGCTTGGGAGGCAGAGACAGGAGGATCGCGCAGGTTCGAAGCCAGCCGCGTGCGCTGGCTTAGGAGACCCTGTTTCCAAAAAATGTTAAAATAGGTCTGGGAGTGTAGCCCGGAGGTAGAAGGGCTTCCAGGAATCCCAGTACCACAAAAATAAATAAAAAAATAAAAATTTATTAATTTAATTTAATTTTTTTTTTTTTTTTTTTTTTTTTTTTTTTTTTTTTTTTTTTTACTTTTTGTGATACTGGGGTTGAACCCAGGGACATTTTTTTTTTTTTTTAACTCCGAGCTACACTCCTAGCCTTTTTTTTTTTTTTTTTTTTTGAGGTACTGAGGGTGGAACCCAGGGGCATTCTACCTACGAGAAACACTCCAGCCCTACTTTTTGTTCTTTATTTTGAAACAGAGTCTCACTGAGTTGCAAAAGGCTTCACTAAGTAGCTGAGCCTGTCAGTAAACTGCCATTCTCCTGTCTCAGGTTCCCAAATGCAGGGATTACAAGCATGCACCGCCACACCCGCCACACCCGGCTCTAGCCCTATTTTTCAATTCTTCATTTCGAAGCAGGGTGCCACTAAGTTGCAGAAGGCCTCATTAACTAGCTGAGGCTGGCCGCAAACTTGTGATCCTCCTGTCTCAGCCCACCAAGTATTGGGATTACAAGTATACACCACCATGCCTGGCTTACCTTAACTTCTTTGAGATTAAGTTTCTTTCTTTGGAACTGAAAAAGTGAATTAATATTCTTTTCTTATAAAGCTTAAAAGCCAAATGAGAATACACATATTTCCCTCCATATCAGGAACATCCTGTGCACATGAGATTTTTTTAAAACATGGCTATTCAAAGTTAATTATCTAAGAACCTCTATAAAGGGGAGGGATATGGAGTAGATCTTATAGAATGAGTTGGGTGTTAGAAGAATTGGCTTGAGGAGCAACTTAAGAAATAAATCATGGAAAAGCAAGCGCATCATAGGATGACTGAGTGATTTATGTGGAAATAGTAGTGCGAAGGGAGCTGAGTCCTTATGGAAAAGACTTTGGATGGATGCTTAGCTGAGCATGCATTTGCATTTTATTTGACAGGACGTGAAGTTTTTAAAGTCAGAAGCAAAACCACTCTCATGTCCCAGATTAATTTTAGAAAATAATTCTCAGAGTAGTGTCGGAACAGCACACTCCACATCTGTTACTGAGAAAAAAAAATGTATTTTGTACATTCCAGAACCAACAACTGAATTGGGAAGATTTGCTTCAAACATCCCATGGTAGCCTGTGCAATGGCCTCAAAAGATGGACACCTCCTAATGTTGAGAACATGAGAATGTGTTACTCTCCAGAGTGTTTTGCAGACATGATTAAGGATTTCAGGATGGGGATATTATCCTGGGTGATTGAGGCGGGCCTGATGCAATCACAAAGGTACAGATAAAAGGGATTCCTGTGTGTGAAAGCCAGAGAGAAGGGGTCTTATGGCAGGAGGTGGGATAAGGAGCTCTGAAGAAGGAGGAATAGCCCAGGAATCAAGGAATGAGGGTAACCCCCAGATTCCAGAAGGGCTGTGACCCTGGTCACGTCTTGATTTTCGCAGTGTTGTTATAAGCCACTCAGTCTGTAGAGTGAGATTCTTTTTTCCTCACTTATCAGCAACTGAAAACTAATACATATTCTCGTCCTCTATTTCTGTTGCATATAGTTTATTATTTTCCATCTCTGGTCTTGCCCACATCATACTTAATAAATTAAGTAAAGTTATAAACTGAAATACCAAACTTTTCTCTTTGAATTTATTTGGGAATGCAACAAGTATTATTGAACTAACCATTATAGAACCTATAAATACAGTTAAGATTTGACCCTAAAAGCAACAACAACAACAAAAACTAGTAAGTGGTACTTTGGCCTACTTGGTATTGCCTCATGAATTATTTGAAATCATGGAGTCACTGGGTTGCCCTTTGCAATGTAGTCACCGCTTAGGACTGGCAAGGACCCACGGACACAGTTAAATTCCAAATGGCTGATCTCTCCAAAGACTCCCACCCTTCATACAGACTATGTCCATTCCTGGGATTTTTCTTTTCTTTTTGCTATCCATTGTTCAACTTGGCTTTTACACAGCATAGAATTCGAAGGGGGAAAAAAGCATTAATTAAAGCTTAAAGTTACAAGTATCTAGACAGGGGAAAACCGTATCACAAACTAAGGTGCTTTAGGAACTTTCACCAGGATTCCTTTGTGTCCATTCTTTTGTATTTCTCTCTCCTATGACTTCAGTCAGAAAATATTAAAATGAGTTCCTTATACTGTGCATGGTTTGCAGGTGAAGGTTGGCTGAGCTTTAATTTGCTGTTTGATTCGCCCGAGGATTTTCAGGTGTTGCACGACAGAGTAGAGTACAGAGCGTACCTTAGTTCTTGGTTGTCAGCCATTGGACGATGGCCATAGTATTATTAAACCATCCAAACACGCTGGGTCTCAACCACAAAATTTAATTTTCCCTACTGCAGGGACTAATCAACCACCATAGATTTAAAGTCCTATAGAGACTGCTTTTATCTGCAAAAAAATTTTATTCTTCAGACTGAAGTGGAGCTAATTTTAGTTTTGTCTATCCTCGGGGTTAACAAACATTGATAGAAATTCAGCTTGATGAAAAACAGATAAGAGGTGGATTTATATGAATTCAATCTGTGACATAAATTAAAGAAAGATGAAGGCTCCAAGGTTCTTGGTAACACCTTAGTAAATAATGTTTAAGGATTCTGCTACATGCAGTTCTACTATACTGGGTAATATATTTTTACTTATTCTAGCTACCAGGATGTCTCATTCCTTCATGTTCTCCCATAAGGATTTCTTCTTTCACCCATTTCATTTTCATTGGCAAGTTCTCACCCTCCACTCTTTTCAAATCCCACCTCCAGCCATGCCTTAGTTCAGAATTGGGAATATTGAAGCAGAAGCAGGAAAGAAAAAATTCACATGCACTCAGTACACAATGCCTGCAATACCAGTCCCACGATTTCTTCAGAACTCTCTTTTGATAGAAAACAACCCAAATGTGTTGGGGCCACTGGTTTTCAGGTGCCTATTACAGTCAATGGAATGCTTCTAAGTGATGCTGTATGCATCCTATTAAAAACTCAAGAAGTTTTAGTGATAACAAGGTATTCTTCAGCCTTACTACTGTTAGCATCTTTTTTCTTTTAATTGTCATGATCACTAGAAACCAAATTATGATGTGAGACTATAATGCACCAATAAAAGTAAAAAAAATAATGATAACTTAAATAGACTTTTTAAGTGAGAGATAAAACAAAATTTGCACTATAAAAATATGGAATTCTTCTCAAATTTGCATATCATCCATGTGCACAGGGCTGTTTTAGTATATGTGTCACAAAAGTGAGCACTCAAATGTGGTCCTTAAAACTTCAGAATCAGATAGACCCCAAGAAAAAGAAATACAATTCATCTATCTGACCACCTAAAGGCAGCTGGCTACCGAAGCAAAGGATACCACATGGCACTGATTGTTCCTAAGTTGCTGCAATCAACGTGGAAAAATGAACTGGAAGGCTGACTCTTGAGGTGGAAAAACTTTTGATTATGTGGATTACACGATCAGAAGCAGCAAATCCACATGGCTCCAAGCCAAGTGACAATTGCAGGAAGGGCCCTGTATCTCTTTCAAATACTTAAGGATGAGCTCATTGAAACATCAAAGAAGTACATTTTGGCTATAGCAAAGGATTGATTTGATTGCTTTAGGATACAAATTGTTTGGCATAACACCAGAGTTTAGGGGTAAATTCCAAATACTTATACAGGTGACCCGAGACTTACAGCTGCTTAACTTGTAACTATCGTTCAGGAAACAATTAAGATGGAAGTGAAGGGAATAGTTAGCAGCAGACGCCAGAGACCTCCTGGGAAGTATAGGGGCTTGGGGGGGCTAAAAGGCTAACCATGAGTTTTGATAATTTCTATTAGAACATGTAATCAACATTCTATACAGGCAACTTAAAAACTAGTTTTTCAGAGCAGTTTATATTTTGCAATGCCAAACATATCCAGAGAAAACAAACAGATTCTTTGCTTCTTGCAAATATTCCTTGCCCACCATTTCTTGTCCACCAATTCTGACTGGAGATTGAAATGTCTGTTAACCTACCTTCTCAAGTTTTAAGATAAATGATGAAGAGTTTTTGTAGTTACCTAAAAGGGCAACAGGTTTTATAGTAGGAATCCCAATGGTGAACTAGAAAAAGAAAAAAAATGTTTGATAAGGAGCCACCTATTCTTTTTGTTGTAACTTGGTGGGAAAAACGCTATTGGGTTCCTATGTATCATCATTCTATTTTTCTTCCTTATTTGATAAAATGCCAGCTTTGTTGGGTGGCAACATGCTTAGTTTCAGGAAGTAGTTTCTGATTGTTGGTAATAAACCATGAATAATACTTTTCCCTCTGCCACTTCTTGATATAGGATTGGCTTAAGAGTCATTTCTGGCCCCTGGACCCTAAGAGGACTATGCAGAAGAAAGCCTTCTTCCTGCCATCACTTCTGCTTAGGATATGTTTCACAAAGCTTTGGTGATGGGTATAGCCCTTTTGAGATCATCCTGGGAGATCTAAACATCTCACTGAAGACACAAAGAGCAAAACCTTGAAAGAGTGTGCCTTTATAAATATCACTAGGTCCTTCTGGAAATAATAAATATTTCACCTTTAAACAACTTGTTGAGTGTTTGGGTACATGTAGCCCAAAGCAATCTCTATGATAAAACCAATAGACTTTTTCATCCTGGGTGTTTTATCATGGAATGAAGACTCAAAAAGTATTAGAAAACAGAATTGAGGTCATTGGACCAAAGAACCACAGTGATTATCCAAAATATATATTTTTTAATCCAGAAAATGGTGAAAAGAGTTTGAACTAGAGCAATCCTCTTATAAAAATTAACCCAAATAACAGGTAAAGGTATAGTCAAGTTTGAGTTTTTTGAGGCGAAAGAATTATATTTCATTCGGTTATTTTAGAAGTTAAAAAAATTGAAGGATCAGATTTCCTGCCAAAGCATAGGATGTATCTAACAACCTTCTATTTAATATTTTACAATGTTCTCCTTTGCTATTTCTGAGATCTCTTTGGTAAGTTTCAGACCTATGTTCCAGAAAATTTGGACATCTTAATTTACTTATTGAAAGAGACATATCCTCAATTACCTTCCAAAGGGAGAAAAATGTTAGAAAGATCATTAGGTGTCTCTCAGCTTTAAAATTCATTTATGTTACCTTTAGTTATAAGAAGCATTTCTTAGGTGATTCCTGGGAAAAGGAGAGGGTGAGGAGGAAGAAAGGGTGGAGAAGAGGAGTGTCAGAGGAGAACTGAATGAAATAATGCATCTTTTAAATTCACCAGTCTGGCAATAAAGATTGTACTATACACATGTTAAATTTATCAAGAGGAGGCAGGACAGCTCATATGACTAAGAGAGAAAGCAATTTTGAAAGGTTCTTTCAAAATGATTGCTGTTGAGCCTTTACAGGAAACATTAGCTTTAAAAGAAAAATGGAAATAGAAGGAAGTGCCTACCAAAGAAAACAATTATAAGTATTCTTAATTGCCTGGAAATAATTTGTCATGCAAAATTGGCCCATGCACCATACATTTATATAAATGGTTTAGAGGCAACAGTGTTAGAATGCTGAGTATTTTATTTGCACATAATGTTCTGATAACGCAGTCAAGACAAGAGACCTGACTTTTACTTTTCTCTCTCCTCTCCTCCCTTCTTCACAGTGTCTTCAGCTTTTTGGGGCTGGAGAGGGACAGAGCAGAGGAAGAGCAGGCATAAAATAACTGCAAGAGTCAGTGACTGCTGCTCAATGTATTTTATTATTTCAGGAATTCATTCAAAGCTGGGCTGCAATTACATTTAAAACGGGAGAATAATGGGCTATTGACATGTATATGGTTTTAGAAATATAAGGCCTCATTTTCTCAGCTGGAATTTCCCCTACAATGTGCATTTGCATTACATTAAAGATGCTCTTTTAAAAAAAGAGGGTCTCATGCATTCAGACATTTTGACATTATCTGGGTCAGAGGGAACATTTAAAAGCAGTAGTCCTACAAGCACCAAAGCTCTCTCTTCCAGGCAAGAACTGCAGTGCATTAGGGAAGAGAGAGGCTAGCTTTAAGCGTCTTCCTGCATTGGCCATGTTTTATGACATACCTGCCTAACCCAGACATTAATCTCCTGAAGATGGATTGGCCTGGTCATGGTCCTCTGCTAACCTTCAACAGCGTGTACATTACCTAAATTGAAATCTGCACTTTTTCATGCCATGTGTGGTTTGATGTGACGGTCCAAGGAATGTTGGGTGCATTAGAATTGGTTTTTATGTGGAGAGAATCTCCCCTCTTATTTACCTTTTCAGCAGAGCAGCTGCAGGCTTTCCTTCTCACTTGACAATGAAGGCATTCTTCTCCACTGCTCACCCCAAGAGCAGCTACCCTGGCCAGTTCAGAATTGCATGGCACTGGTCAGGTATGCAAGCAACTCGGTGCCTTTCCTGTTCCCAGAAATGCCAAAGACATAATGAAAAAGGAATGCAGAAGTTTTCACCTGTTGTAATTGTCTAATAAAGCCCTGTACAATGAAGTCTTTGTCATCTTCCAAGAAGAGGTCAGTCGTAAGTGTCAACGATTACATGGGTGCTTTATGTGAATAAAAAGGCCTGTATAATTGGTGTGATACCACAAGTTAAAAATCTCATCGAAGTTGCACAAGATCTCTATAATTTTCTGATTCCCCCATGTTCTACTTTCCCAGACATGACACTCTTTATTTACTCCGCGTTTATGTTTGCTTCCTGAGTGGGCAGAAAACTAAACTTGTACTGGCCCCTCTATAATTAGTGGAATGAGGGGTAGGGAGATGGGAGCTAAGAAACAGTAAATCTTTTTGAAGCTACCATCCCTAAATTTTGTAGTGCTCTTCTGGAGGTTTAAGTTGAAAACGTAAATGGATACCTTAGGGGCCAAGGACATAGGTTTTATAGATGGAGGAACTCATCTCAAATCTTACTCCTCCCTCTATGCACGATGTATGACCTTTGAACTTAATTTCTTCTTCTGCCAATTGGTGAAGGTATGAAGATTTAATAGGATTCTGTAATCATTCATTCATTCAACAAGTACTTAGGAACACTTTCACGTCCCAAGCCCAGCGCCTTTGGGGATACAATGCTACTTCCTGCTTTCATGGAGCCTAAAGTGCTTAATCAAGGAAAGCATTTAGCGTACAGTGCTTGGCACACAGTAAACACACCATAAATTTGCTATTATTATCATAATTACTGTAATAAAAGTATGCAGAGTCACATTACTATACTTCCTTTTGTAGACATTCCATATTGTCATGTGGAAGAGCAAGAGAAGGATTATTTTAAACAATGGTCCTGACATACTCCAGAAAAACTGGAGTAGAGCTTTGATTTCTTACAGTCTCTGTGCAGATACTTTTATACAAACATCAGGTCTCTGTTTTGGCAATCCAAGGTATTGATGCACTCTGGATGCTTCCAGTTCAAGGTTATCAAGAGCCAACTATGTACCAGACACCCTTGCATTGGGTGACTCTGGAAAAATAGCCTTTGGGCTCTTTCCAATTATTAAAATCACTTTGTGTCATCCATAGTATTCATTGAACAACTTCAAAAAAGAAAACAATCTTAGCTGGGCATGGTGGCGCACACTTGTAATCCCAGCATTTGGGAGGCTGAGACTGGAGAATTGCAGTTTGCAGACAGCCTCAGCTACTTAGTAATGCCCTTCACAACTTAGTGAGACCCTGTTTCAAAATAAAAATGATAAAATAATTGGGCAGGGGGTAGAGCTCTGAGGTAGAATGCCCCTGGGTTCCACAAAAACAAAAACAAAAACAATCTTGCTCCTTTGTTAAAATGCTTTCAGTGTTTTGATCCATGAGGGGTCTATTCAATATTAGTGATAAAACATGAGAATGCTGATATTCATGCAATTCAGTTTTGTACCACCAACCCTCCCACCATAGAACTATTCACTGAAGTTGTTTAAAGTGTGAATGACATTTTCCTGGACCTGTGCTGTAAGTGGTTGTAACATTAGTAAGCAGTTTCTGGTAGGTAGGTGTCAAAGAACTAAAGAACTAAAGGAGGTAGTTTGGTGTAGCTGGACAGGAAAGCTGTCCACCTGCTGGACGTATACCCAGCTGGAGCCAATTCCATTTGTTCTCACACTGTTAGGTAATACATTTTGTTGGTGAGTAATGGCACACACCTAACCAATTTAGAAAATTAGAAAGATAGTTTCTGTTCCAAGGAACTGGCTCCAAAGGGTATGAGAAAAGCTGGAGGCTCTTTGAATAATCCAAGCTCTCTTTAGAGTAATTCCTTAAAATTGTCTCACTGGCATTGGGATGATTTGCAGAAATTACTGAACATTTAAATGGAGACATTCTTTCATTTGCGCCTGTGATGACTCTTGCACTACCAAGAACACAGAGTTGTCATGTACCTCTCTACCGGAAAATATCTTGAAAAGAACACATTCTGTTGAACATGATGTATTTCCTAGACTCAAGAATAATGGCAGTTAACAAAGACCTCAGATTTAATACATCTGACTAAATCATGAATATTTTTAGAGGTGATAAAAACTACTATAAAATAAAGTTCACATTTAAATTGAAGTCCAAGTTTAAATGCAGTTCTTCTTTTGTTTTTCCCCCTGAAAATTATGAGGTTCTTTATCCATTTTTCTTTGGCACTGCTCTACTGTCCCTAGGAATATTTTAGGGAAAGGTGTCTCGAAAGATATCCTATTACATAAAGCATCTTTAAAGAAGTGAAACCATCAAATAGATGTAGGAAAAGTCATGTTTCTTGCTTCTAGTGGAGATAAGAACAGAATCCTCTCCTGACATCACTGGAGCTTTTAGTTCCCAGTTCCTTCATGACACCTGGAAGCACCACAGAGTGCAAACGTTTCCTGCCAGCCCCATTTGCCTGCATAGCTTCCCTGCTCAGGTCCTCCCTCCTGCCCTAGCACCAAAGCACTGGGGAACAGAAGACAGGAAAGAGCTCAATTTCTAGTCCAACCAGAGTCAGAAGCAGCACCATGTTTCTCTTTTTGTGCAAACTTCAGTGTATCATTTAGGAGAAGTCAAATTATGCTACAAGATCAAAATCCCAAAACTCCACTGGTTCGAAATATTAAGCCAAATTGTAATTTATACTACATGTTTTATGTGACTTAGTAGGACTTTTTTCAATGGAATCACCTGGGGATTCTTTGATATTTTAAACTGGGCTTCCAGGGGGAGCAAAAGTAGAATAGAATATGCAAATGCCGATTTATTTATTTATTTATTTTTTATTATTATTTGTGTGTGTGTGTGTGTGTGTGTGTGTGTGTGTGTGTGTGTGTGGTATTGGGGACTAAACCCAAAGGCATTTTACCTCCAAACTATATCCCCAGTCCCTTTTATTTTTTGCTTTGAAATAGGGTCTTGCTAGGTTGCTGAGGCTGTCCTTGAACCTGTGATCCTTCTGTCTCTATCTGCTAAGTATGAGGATTACAGGTGTGCACCATCATGCCCAGTGAATATTAACTTTTAAGTGCCTCTCCAAAGTGGTTTACTGGGAGTGAGTCCTGGAATAAAAAATGTACTAGTGGAATAACTAGTAAGTCCCAAATAGTGTCTAGAATTTAATGGTTAGTAATATGCCAGTGTTGGTTTCTTAGTTTTGACACATGTATCATGGTGATATGGGATATTAACAAAGAGGGGAAGCCAGCAGGAGGGGCCGTGGCAATGGTCTGTACTAACTTTGCAAATCAAAACAAAGATGAGATATTCTTCAAGTTTGATAATGTCAAATTGGAGAAAGTGAATAATTTACTAAATTACTGGGTAGTATAAATTTAGTACAACTATTTCATGAAACAATATGAATTAACATTTAAAACAGCATCCCAGAAATTCTGCTACTTATTAACTATCTTTATATGTAGATAATGAGTCCTACCCATTAGTATTTTGTAAGTATTCTCTACAGCATTTGTTTCAAATAGCAAATAATGAAAAACAATGTGTCAATCAGTAGGGGGAATCACTAAATATGTATTACATAACTTGGAATGCTATGTTCCTATTTAAGAGAACCAGGTAGATTAATACATAATATGTGCAGTACAGATGTTATATAATGCACAGTGTATATATAATTTATAATGTATGGTATATATTATTGATGCATGTAATGTAATATGTAATGAGCAGAATTCATGAAGAATATTATTTATGAAAAGAGTTAATTTACAGAATGCCATACTCCCATTGAGCTAAAACATACAAACACATGGAAAATAACAGTCTTTTCTACCAACAATCACATGGATACATACACTGTGTGCCAAAACTAAGAAAAAGATCTGCAAGGATCTATGTTAAGATAAAAATCAGATGGTAGATGAGGTATAAATGTGATACGTGTTATATGGAGAAGAGGGAAGTAGAACTTTGAAAATCATGTTTTTTATTTCTTATATATTTAAAAAGTAACTTTATAGACACTTCCGGGAAGATGGCGACCGAAAAAAGCGGGGCTTAAGAGTCCCGCTAACAACCAATCTCCATTACCACAAAAAGAGCGCCTTTCATAGCCAGAAAACACCATCACCAGAAAAACAAAAAAACCACCAGGCTCCAGAGAGAAAGCGGACTGAGAACAGAGCTCAGGGCCACAGAGGAGACACACGCGCCCGAGGACGCGGCAGCAGCGCCATACTGCCGGCGGCAGCGGCGAACTCAGCGGACAGCTACAGCAAGCCGAGGTGAGCCGATGCGGAACAACCAGGCGGGATCTTTCGGCGCAGACAGCATTTAAAGCTCCCAGTGGCTGAGCTCAGCACACGCTGCAGGGATTCAGAGTGGAAATCAAAACCAGAGAAGAAAAAATACGCCAGCCTCATGGCCGAGGGCGTGGCAGAGGCGCCATATTGCCACCGGAGGCGGCAGCAGCAGTGAATTCACCGAGTCCAGTACAGCTACATCTACGTACTCAAGAACAGTGAGTCAAATTGCGGGCCACAGAGGAGAAATCCCAGTATTGTGCCTCCTGGGACCTGACCCAGTGAGGGAGTGGTGGTGGCAGAGATATCACACCATAGGAGAGCGTGCAACCTGGCACCCCCCATAGTTTAAAGCAGCCTCTATCGACTCCCTGGGTCGGAGACTCTGTGATACAACCCAGTAAAGGAGTAGTAGGGTCTGAGATACTACAGACTCGAGATCCAGAGCACCTTAAGTAAAGCCATAGTGACCCAAGGGAAGAACCCAGAGAAGGCACAAACCTCCGAAATCATGGGAAAGAGGAATAACACTGAAGTAATGAATGTGCACAACCCCACAACATCAGAACCTGATAAAACAGAAAATCAGAGATTTCTAGAAGATCAAATCAGGAAAATAACTGTAGAAATAATAGAGGTGCTTCGAAAAGAACTCAGAGAGAGCCAAAAAGAGATAAAGGATGCAATTAATGAAGTAAAGGCCTCAATTCAAAGCACAAACAACCGATTAGACCACATGGAGAACAGAATCTCGCTCTTAGAAGATGAGCAATCCAAAAATGAATGCATAGTTTCTAATCTAGAAAAAGATATCCAACAGCAGGAATCTGACATTGAAGAAATATGGGCCCATCTTAAGAGAGCTAACCTAAGAATAATTGGAATAGAGGAGGGAAAAGAAAGTGATACCAAAGGGATCAACAATCTCTTCAAGGAAGTAATAGCAGAAAATTTTCCAAATATAGAGCAAGAGGTTGATACACAGATCCAGGAAACTTATAGAACTCCCTTTAGACAGGATCGGAGAAGAGGATCCCCACGCCATATAATTGTCAAAATGACCAATGTGGAAGCCAAGCAGAGAATCTTAAAGGCAACAAAAACAAAGGGCCAAGTGACATTCAGAGGCAAACCAATTAGAATCACTCCAGACTTCTCAAACCAAGTCATGAGAGCCAGAAGGGCTTGGAGTAACATATTCCAAACTCTGAAAGAAAACAACTTCCAGCCAAAAATTTCCTATCCAGCAAAACTTTCTATCAAATTAGATGGAGAAATAAGAAGCTTCCATGACAAACAGAAACTGAAGGAATTTATGTCTTCAAAAGCAGCACTAGAGAAAATACTCAAAGAGATTAACTACAAAGAAGAAATAGGTAACACTCACCAGAACCAGAGAAACAAGAGTTTCCATCCAACAGACAACTAAGATTGGTTATCTGTGGAGATTCATTATTTATGTTAGTCTTTTACCTATCTCTAAATTGTATTGTTTGCCTTTATTGTTGTTAATTTTTAGGATTTCTAGTTGGAATATTAATATACCTTCAGATATAGCATTTGGAAATATTTTATCCAATTCTATTAGTAACTTTTAACTCTGTTTACATTGTCTTTGGATATACAATATTTTCTTTTATTTTTTAGGGAGTTTGTATATTCTTCTGTTGCCTGTGCCACTGAAATCATATCCAAGAAATCACTGCCAATTTCAATGTTGTGAGGTTTTATGACCCAGATTTTCTCCTAAAAGTTTATAGTCTTAAGATTTATATTTAGGTCTTTTATCTAGTTTGAGTTAATACTTGTATGTGGGATTAGGTAAGGGTCCAATTTTATTCTTTTCCATGTAATTATTATTTTTCAACAATATTTAGTTAAAAGATTATTATTTCCACCACCAAATCTTCGTGGAAACCTTGTCAAAAATAACTTGACATATAGGGAAGAAGTTAGCTCTAGGCTTGTATTTAACTCCAATGGTCTATATATCTGCCTTTAGAACAGTACTACACTGTTTCAATTATTGTAGCTTTATATGGTTTGAAATCAGAAAATATACATCTTCTAGCTTTGTTTTTGCTTCGAGATTGTTTTGGGTATCTAGAGTCCATATTCCATATCAGGATAGATTTTTTTCTGAAAAATAAATATATGATAGTTCACCTAAAAAAAAGAAAAAATATTCTCTGGTAAGAAAGAAAGCAAAAAGAAATATTGAAATGTTATCTTTAAGTCATCAAAAGCTTGGTATCAGACAAATGAAACTGTTATGTGAGATTATCATTTTTAATTTTGGATAAATTGCTATAATACTAGATGTCAACCACTAAGCCAAGCATGGGAGGGAGGGATGGGGAGAGAATGGGGTGGGGATCGGGTGGGGGCTGACTGGGCGATGTGTGCATGTATGTCTACAAAAGTTTGTATCCCACTATGATGTATGAATACAGTGCACCAATAAAATAAAATAAAAAAAAAAATAAAAAGTAACTTTATCTTTTGTTTCTTCATTTTTAAATGGTCAAATATTTGACCCCTAGGCTCAGAAATCCAGTAGATTTTGAATGACTCCATAAATCTGAATTTTTAATAAATACTCCAGAAACTGGAAGATAGCAGGCAAATTTTCAAGTTGATTTCAAAATATGACTTACTTTTTTAAGCTAGTTAGGATTAATTTTAGATGTACTACAACCAGTGTTAGGATATGAAAGGGCCCAAGTTATAACACCCATGAGAAATAAGATGAAAGTTGAAGACAGATGGGAGATAAAAATATCATCTTCATTACATATGAAGTCGAGATTGGAAGATGTGTCTGGCTGTGGACAGGTGACCTTCATAATATTCAACCACAGGATTAAGCAGACTTTCCTACTCAGTCACACGGAGGTCTCCACTTTCACTTACACCGAAGAGGATATGCTGTTGCCAGCCAGATTCACTCATATGAGGAAGAGAAAAGCTATCCAATATATTCGTGAATTTGCCAAAGAGAACTCATTCCACTTTCCCCTGGAAAGGGACAGTACAGTGGCCAAGAGTGTTGTTCTAGTCATTCTCTTTCCGCTAAGAAAGAAGCCTCTTGGAATTGAGAAGGACCAAATCCCCAATAAAGTAGGATGGTACAGGGCAAGACTATGGCATTATTCAAAGATGCTGTACCTTGACGAACTGCACCCTGGACTGCCCCATCAATTGAGGGCATCGATTCTTCAAATTGATGCTTCATTGTGCATCTTGGAACACCTGCCAGTGCCACCCAGGAAGTAAATCTGGGCTAGTGATGGCATTGCCAGAGTCACATAGCCAGGACGTTTTCATATCCCCAGTCTGACACAGTACAGTGTTACTGCCAGACCTGGGAGGGCATCTGAGACCAGATGACCTGCCAAATAACTGCAGACTCCTGATTAAACCGAGAAAGATTCAGGAGCCTATCCTGAACAAGAAAATATGCTCACCAACATTACCAATAAAGAAAATTGCTAAGCAGCTAACTTTTAGGGTAGTTCAGTAACAAAAGTTAAATGCCATTCTATATGGCATGAATTGTAGAGCTAAATACTATCTTATTAACTTTTCCTTTATACTTTATTATAATATAGAAATTCTGAAACTTCCTAATGCTGAAAAATCCACTAGTGTTTCATGATCTGGTATTTATGAGGTAAAACCAGATAAACTTTAAAGCTCAATTATTTTGAATCTATAGAACTTTGGTTCACTCTTTTGACAATACACAAACTCCATGGGAACACTCTGTAGTCAATTCAAACTTCATACCATCCTCTCTGCGACTAACATAATGGCTGTGCAGTCAACCTCTACACTAGCTATATTTAAAATTAGCATTTTGATTAGTTTAAACATTATTCTCAGGATCATGCCCTTGGGCAATACTGAGAAATGCTCTAAGTCTTAGTATGCTCCTAGGATAAAGTGGAGTGGACATTTCTTCCCTGAATGATAGTTTAAGGAGTTCATTTGCAGACTCAAAAGTTTTAAGGATGTTTGCCCTTCTACTCTTGTTTTTAATCAAAGGTTAGTTCAAACTGTATATTCTATTTTTTTTTTTTTGCAGTTCTGGATATTTAACTCAGGGGCATTCTACCTCTGAGCTATACTCCCAGCCCTATATTTTATTCTTTATTTTGAAACAGGATCTTACTAAGTTTCAAAGGGCCTCATAAGTAGCTGAGGCTGGCCGAGAACTTATGATTCTTCTGTCTCAGCCTCCCAAGTACCGGGATTACAAGCCTGCACCATCATGCCGGATTCAAATCGAATATTAATAAAAACTGTTCAATTATTCAAATATAATGTATTTATTTGTTTACATTAGTTTGCATTTAAATAGTAACATTATTTGCTTTCTCTGTGGATTTGTTACAATTTTGCCTATAAACAATAATATACTCTTTAATTTCTCAGAATTTCCCATAAAAAGGGCCATTAGAATGAGAACTGTCACCTCAAAGAGGTTTGGAAGGAGTGAGTTCAGATGCTGTCTACCAGCAAAAATTACTGCTTTCCAATTCATAAAAAGTAGGAGGTCCAACCCCTCCTCAACACCCTTCTACTCCAAGCGCAGTCAGTGATTTACCCAAGGGAGTTGAGGCACCAAGAATTCACCACCACCTCCGAATGTTCTGTTGTCTTCCCCTTTTGGGTTTTCCCCACAACACAGCTAAGCCACTTTAGAGCTCTCTGGATGAATGTCATAAAGCTTGGCTGATGCATATCCCTGATTGTAATCAAAAGTATTTTAAGAAGATTTTCTACGTGGTAAAATCCTCCAGAGGGATAAGTTTGAAGCATTTGAAGTCTCACTTTTCAATTGTAACCTACCTCATAAAAACACCAAAAGCCGAAAGTAAATTTCTTTGCCAAAACCAGTTTGAAATAATGCATTTTGGTTTATGATGAGGAGCCACCAACAAGTCCTCCAGCTCCCTCCTCCCTTAAACATCTGCACCTATTTAGAGCCATTATTTCTGAACTAGTAGAAGTATAATTCATTCGAAAATTAGTCCTAGCCTAAAATGGAGGGCAGTGGCGTACATTTGTTAACTTCTAGTCATGTGATTGTCATTAAAGAATACATTCAGTACTTTTACATAAATTTCTATGAACAAAGCAAGCTCAAACCAGAAGATTCTTATTATCCATGAGTGTAAGCATGCACACTCACATCCGGCAATGAAACCTGAAAGTCTGTGACCATTGTGAATTGCTAATTATGACTAGTGTGCCACCTATGTATAACATTGGCATTAGGTAAGGGTCATGAAAATCAATTGAACATGTTTTCCTTTGGAAGAAACTGCTTCTGTATTTTAGTGACACATTCTCCCTCCCTCCTTCTAGATGATCCACCTCGAGACAAATAACCTAGTTACTAGAAAAATCAGACGTCATTACCAAACTTTATTTATTGTTGCTTTAAGTTGTTGTAAGACCTTTAAAATAAGAATGCAGTGGTTACTTCTGCAGTAGTAGGGGTGAGGCAGAGCGTAAGTGACTTTAAAAGTCCACAAAGAGAGCTTTCAGTACTGAGGGGGAAATGTTCTTCATCTTACTTGGGGTGACTACATAGATGTGTGCAAACTCATCAGACCATGCACTTAAAATCTGTACACTACATTTGATTTTTGTTTTTTTTTTTTGTTTTTTTTTGGTGGTACTGAGGTTCCTGGAAGCCCTTCTACCTCCGGGCTACACTCCCAGACCTATTTTTACATTTTTATTTGGAAACAGGGTCTCCTAAGCCAGCGCGCGTGGTTGGCTTCGAACCTGCGCGATCTTCCTGTCTCTGCCTCCCAAGCGTGGGGATTACAAGCGTGCGCCACCACGCCCGGCTGTACACTACATTTGAAAATGAGAAAAATTAAGGATGAGATGCTGGGTTAAATAGAGCCTCAGAGGCTGTGCAAAGAGGTTTGGATTTCACTGTGTGGGAGATGCAGCTTCACTGGATGCTTTCTAGTAGAGAAATGACAGGATCTTCTTTGTGTTTTGAGAAAAGCCCTGCCAGTGATATGGCTGATGCACTGTAGCAAAACCTGCAGGAAGGGAGAAGCCGGGGCCATAGCAACAGTCCAGGAAAGACTAGCTGCTGGCTAGGCCAAGAGGAGTAAGCAATGATTACATGTTTAGTCACCCTTGAGATGCTAGTGAACAAATATTCACTGCTTCTACAGTGCTTCCCATGATAGATTTAAGATATCAGGGTACAAAGGCATTGACACTTCTTAAAAAGTAGGATCTATAGCTCTGCTTGAATCTGAACAGTCTTGTGACTGCTTTGACCAATAAGATAGGATGGAAATGACTCTGTACCACTCAGGGGCCTTCAAACAAGCAGCTTCTACTTTTTGTTTCTGGGAGCCCGAGTCTGCCAGGCCAGAGAGGATGTTAACGTGCTACAGTTAAATATCTTATATGTGTTCAGTCTTCTAGCCCTCTACTCCAGGAAGCCAGATATCAGCATGAAGGCATCTTGTATTCATTAGACCAGTCCATCCACTAGCTGGGTACTGCCAAATAATTTCTTTTGTACATGTGGAACAAAAGAACCATCCAGCTGAGCCCAATCTAAATCCCTGGTTCACATAATTGTGAGACATAATCAAATGGTTGTGGTTTTGAGCCACTAATTTGGGGTTGTTACACAGCAACTGAAAACCATAGCAGCCTCATTGGCATATTTCTCCTGTTTGTGCTCCTGTTTTCTCCAATTGTCAGTTTGTCTTGTTGCAATACTCTCATAGCAGTCAAGAAGACAAATGTCTTTTTTTGTTCCCCTAACCCTGTACATTTTAGTGGATAATGAACCACCCATCATTTGTTGGTAAAGCATAATGTATCAAACAACTTGTTTCTAAAGGAAGATGAGGTCTATCATAAAAATACCCTATCTTAGAGAAATATTCACTTCGAACTCAATACCTCAACCTTGAACTCTTGCTAACGTTGAACTCAATTTAACCTTTTTGAAAAAAATTTGTTTCTCATTATATATAAGGATGGTGATTTTCAGTGTTACTTATTGCCAGTTGACAGCACTCATAGGTTGAAAGTCTAGCTGCTCTGTCTCTCTTTCTTCTTTCCCTTCTATCAGTTTTGTTTTTCTCACATATCTTGCTATGAAAATCAGTGGCTTCTAAAGTGTGGTTCACAATCTACTTGCATCAAATTATCTGAGAACTACTAAAAAATTTGGATTCCTCTGTCCCATAAACCTCATGAATCAGAATCCCAAAAATCCAGGTCCAGGTAGCTAAACAAGTTTCCAGGTGATCTAACACTTGAATAACAACTTTTAGGAACATTTTTCTGTCTTTGATTTTTGCCCCTCTCCATTGTCAATTATTTCAGTGTGATTGTTTTAATCTCATTAGCGCTTTAGTCTCTTGTAGTCTCTAAGTTATGTCTTTTTTTAAACCCAGAGTTACACCCTCAGCCCTCTTTTTTCTTTTTTCTTTTGAAAGAGGGTCTCACTGAGTCACAAAAAGCCTCACTACATCGCTGAGGCTGGCCGTGAACGGTGATCCTCCAGTCTCAGCCTCCTGAATGCTGAGATTACAAGTGTGTGCCACCATGCCCAGCTAAGTTATGTCTTCTATTCCCTTCATTTCCTGGGTTATTTCTATCTCATTTGCTTCTTATTGCTAACTGATTGATCAAAGGGTTCTATATATAATCTTTAAAGTTATATTTTTAATGAATTTGTTTTTGTTTCTCTCTTTGAGATATTACTGACATGATTTACAAAAGGGAACAGAGTCTATTTTCTGATCTCCAGGAAATAATAGAAATGTTTTTTCTCTTTTCTTAAGATTTGTTTTTTACATTTTTATGGCTACACTATAGTCTACATCATAATATAAAAATATTTTCACTATACATTGATTTCCACATTATTTTTTTATTCCAATTGTTGCAGTTAGCTGAAAAAAGAGTTTTCTGATACTGTTTTCCCTTCTTCTGGAAATTTTATTCATGGATCCATTTATCAGAACACACCTGTGTCTTTTTTCTCACAATCTGGTAAATATTATAATGTTTAAGCATTGAAATTTCATCGATGCATAACTGAATCCTGAACTGGCCAATAAGGACACAGGAGAAATGGGTTTCAAGAAATCAAGATGATGTGTTCTCAACCACCTGAAAAAATATGCAGTACTCAGGTTACATGTGGAATTCATCAGGTGTTATTTTCTGTCTGTTTCTGATCAGTTTTCTCACTGCCCTTCCTGTGAAAATTAGGTGATCTGGGTGAATTCGTTCACATGCCTGGTTCAATTTCTCTAGGAGCATGTGTTGATCACTGCCATAGTTCGAAGCAGGGCCCTGAGTGGTGAACTGGGAGTAGGAATCCTTCACGGCAGTAGGGAATGAAGGGAGGAGCCACCTTGGCATCTGGGATTCTTAAACTCCCAGGTAATGTGGAAAGTACACTGATTTATGAACTGTACTGTACTAAGCTAAAGTAAAATTGTGTGGTACGGTTTAGGGTATACTATATTTCTCCAAACACAGTGATTTCATTTCAACCTTAACAGTTACTCTGCAGTCTATAAAATATTTACATTGCCTTTCTAAACATATACATTATTTACTGTACAGTCTATAAAATATTTATGTGATTTTCTCTAGAGATATTGTATATTGTACATTATTTTTGCCCACTTATTTTTTTTTTCTTCTTAGAGTCAGGCACACCATGAACTAGAATTTTTTTTTCTTTTTTGAAATCCAGTAAAGTAGCAATAAGAAAGGACACGTTGTGGATCTGAGAGAAGATACCTTGGTTCTTGATGGTTTTGCTTCCATTTGCCAACACTCTATGACCTGTGCTGCTGCCCATAGGACCAGGATATTATGGGGTATAGACAGTTGCCAGGTATCAGGCAAAGACTATGAAGAGCTGGAAAAGAAACTCACTGTATATCTATTTGCTCTAGTTTGGGACCTAAATATTTTCAAAGGCCCCTGCAGAAGATTGTTGGACTAAGTCTCCTCTCTCTCTCTCTCTCTCTCTCTCTCTCTCTCTCTCTCTCTCTCTCTCTCTCTCTCTCTCTCTCTCCCCTCCCTCCCTCCCTCCCTCTCTCATATTTTCTTTCATGCTTACTCATTATGAGGCAAGTAATATGCTCCCACCATGATGTGTTGCTCCCTTAACATGGACAATCAATCACGGGTGGGTTGGAACTTCGAAAAATGAGAGTAAATGTTATGTTTTTCTCTTTATAAGATGATAATATTGGATATTTGTTATAGTAATGGAAAGGTGACTAACTCACCATCCAAATTTCAAAGAAAGATGCAGTAGAGGTAGCAGAGTGGTGCAGGTGGGCCCATAACCCAGAGTTTGATGGACTGAAACCATCATCTGCTAATTCTCCTTTGAGGCTGGGTGTGGTAGCTCACACTTGTAATACCAGCATTTGGAAGGCTGAGGCAGGAGTGCAGTTCGTGGGCAGCCTCAACTACTTAGTGAGGCCATTTGCAACTCAGTCAGACCCTGTTTGAAAAAATAAAGAATAAAACACAAGGCTGGGGTTGTAGCTGCAGGTAGAATGATCTTGGGTTCCAGCCTCAGTACTGCAAAAAAAATTATTTTTCAAAGAAAGGTAGGAATATATACACATACACATGCATACATATATAACTGAAGACACAGTAAATATTAATCACTCTTCTAGTATGATGGCCTCTGGTAAAGGGTAAACTTTATAGTATCCATCTTGGCCAAACAATTGCTATACTCTCCCCTCAATTAGTTTAGGCTCAGAGACATTTTCCTGAGGTGTGGAAGAAATGTGAATGGGAGAAGTGAAGTTGTCATTGAAAAAACAGGGCTTATAAATACTATTACGGTCCTCCAATAAATAAAGTAAATATCATAAATCGTAAATATCATAAATATCTTAAAGAGTAAATATTTGCTATTTACTCAACAATCCAAGTAAATAGGATTTTGATTTAAATTGTCAAAGAGATCAAATTTCTCCAATAGCCATTCACTTTTCGCATCATCTGGAATACGTACTCTGTCATAGTAGGTGTGCCAATAGGTTGCCAATACATTTTTTTTAAGTTGGCTAACATTTGTTTTAAAGTTGGCTACAAAATTTTAAAACAAAGTTGACCATGATAATGTTTTGTCTTCATGATAGTAATTTGGTTTGAAATTGTCCAGTTAGGGTCCAAACTTGCTTCATATTCACTGGAATGCACAATACCATTAATTCCCCAGGTTACAGGGAAAATGGGCTTCATTTGCAGAAACTCAGAATGCAAGGGGGTAGTTTAGAGCTCATTTAAAACCATTTAACACTAAGCTAGATGTCTGCACACTTTGAAAGAGGCCTATTAGTTCATGTATACAAGACATTACCAGCACTTGTGATAAGTATAAGAAACCAAACAGTTGAAACCCATTAGATGGTATTCAACAGAGAGTTGGACATTAAGAAATGTTTTAGATAAATTAGATTGAGATTGACAGAAAAGGGGCATTTACCAGGAGGATTTTTTTTTATTATTTAGAGTCCTTACCTGGAGCCAAAAATCCTGAGTTTTGACTGACCCCCAAATGATTAAATTGTCTACAATGATTTGGTGACCTCATAGGGGACACAGAGAACATAATCACATTACAACTAGGGTTTCATTTTTTCTTTTTCTTTGGCTTTTGTGTTTTTAATGGATATAATAGACAAGATCTTCACCCACACCCAGAGTGTTATTGCTTCCAAAAACTGTAATTCAAAACCTCCCTTCCTCAGTGTAGCCTGTTGGCATTATAGCAATAAAGCAATTCTAGTCTGTAGTTCTGATAATCTGGCTAGATCTAAGAATAACATTTATAAACCCTCAGAGTAATATTATTTCTCTCAAATAGACCTGCATAAAATGCAAGGTTGTAATCTCTGACAAGAATACTCCATGCTGACAATGGAGAGGCAATCCAGATGAATTTTATAGTCAGTTGGAGACGGGCATGGATAATGAAATATAACAACTCTAAGCCAAACCAGCCAGAGTGGATGATTGTGCCACAAAAAAGGTGCATTAATAGGGAGGCCCAACAATTTCATAAAGGGATAGGAATGGAAACTATAGTTGTGTGCCATACTAAGTGGGTTGCCATACTAAATGATACATCATAGATGTAACATATTCAAAATAAACATGCTTGTCAGCTATTAGCAAAGGAGTAAAATCTGTGATACATATGCCCATGTCAAATTTTAATCAACTCAGATATTTGTGAGGCCTCCATGATTAGCTAGTTGGAAACCATGCCTTTGGGTAATAGAATGATTTAAATCCATATGAAATTTTTGGATGAAAGCCAATTAAATGCCAGGAAATACCTTTAGAGCTGATGATTTTTGTCTCCCCATAGTTGATTTTAAGCTATTCTTTCTGCTAATGATTAGATGGCAGACTTTGTTTTGTCTAGTTTGGCTACTTCGAGGGCAGTGCAATGAAAGCATGCCACTGATGGAGGGAGGAATCCTCATTCTCCTACTCCTCAGTGAGAGGGAGCTATTCACCTTGCTAGTTCAAAAGCAAAGTTATTTAAATGAGAAGGGGAAACAAATTAAAAATATTTAAGCTTGCATCCCCTTCTTGTGACAATTTTTAAAAGACTTTCAATCAAGTTTTAATAATATAATAATAAATAGACATTTATAAATTTCTATTGTTCTTCATTAACTACAAGTATTAATTTACTTAGTCTTCACAATAATCTTCTGAGACAGATACTATTATAATACCCAATTTACAGAAAGGGAAACTGAGACTTAGGTAAAACTGATAACTTGGCCAGGATCATATAAGATAAATATAATATAAATAGGAAAGCCAAGATGTGAATGCATAGGCATCATACTGCATCTTGGTTTAAGTAACTCAGTGAAGTATCCTTCAAATAGCCCAAAATCAAAACTTTAAAAAAATTATTAAAATGCTTATGATAAATTTTGATATTTTGGAAAACTACAATATGACATAGTTAAAACCATGATATGGATATTGGAATGTTTAGAAGAACAGTGTATAGTGGCACATGCTTATCATCCCAGTACTTGGTAGACTGAGACAGGAGAATCACAGGTTCACAGGTTCACAACCAAGCCTCAGAAACTTAGTGAGGTTCTCTGCAACTTCATGAACATATTATTTCAAAATAAAAAATAAGACTGGGGGATCTATCTCAAAAGTAGAATGCCCCTGGGTACAATTAAATATAAAAGAGGAATGTTTAGAAGAGAATGAAGGATCAAAAGCAACTATGTGTGTGTGTGTGTGTGTGTGTGTGTGTGTGTGTGTGTGTGTGTAGTACATTAGCAATGATGCCTTTGAAATATCTGTGGATCTGTTCTTGGCCTGTTAGCACTTGTTAATAGATGCCTGTCTGTTAGGAAAATAGTTCGTGAATGGCTAGTATTGGATATTATTACATTATAGATTAGATAAGACAAAATATGCCCAATTTAGACCAAATTAGCCCTCCTCCAAAATGAAGATTATTTTGTGAACTCTTGAAGACATTATTAGATTTATTGTAAGAATAACTAAGTTCTGATTTTGGCCTTTCCAATGATTACGTATTTGATTTTCTGAAAAAACTCTAAACATTCAACTAGGTTTTTTTAGAGTGGTTTTCAAAATTATAATGAATAGTTTTTGTTATTATTGTACAGTTTTAGTGTGAGGGCAGCAAATCAATGAAGTTGCTTGCCTCCTTTAATAAAAGATAAAGTTATAATCTTTTTCTCTGTTCTGGAATGCCATAGTCATACATATAATAACTACACAATTCAAGTTTGTAAATATCCATTACTACATTATCTGCCTACTTTTACTGAGTGTTTGTAGCACATCAGAAAGAAGAGAAAAATAAACACTGTAAACAAAGCTATGGTCAATTAAACATGCCATATTACTCTAAAATCTAATACTTTGAGTTATAGTATGTTTAGATAAAAAGATACATAATTAAAATCAGCAAAAGCTCTACATTGCTCTATTTTTTTCTTTTTTATTTATTTATTTATTTATTTATTTATTTATTTATTTATTTATTTTTATTGGTGCACTGTATTCATACATCATAGTGGGGTACAAACTTTTGTAGACATACATGCACACATCACCCAGGCAGCCCCCATCCGATCCCCACCCCATTCTCTCCCCCTCCCTCCCTCCCATGCTTGGCTTAGTGGTTGACATCTAGTATTATAGCAATTTATCCAAAATTAAAAATGATAATCTCACATAACAGTTTCATTTGTCTGATACCAAGCTTTTGATGACTTAAAGATAACATTTCAATATTTCTTTTTACTTTCTTTCTTACCAGAGAATATTTTTTTTCTATTTTTTTTAGGTGAAACTATCATATATTTATATATTTATTTTTCAGAAAAAAAATCTATCCTAATATGGAATATGGACTCTAGATACCCAAAACGATCTTGAAAAAGAACAAAGCTAGAAGATATATATTTTCTGATTTCAAACCATATAAAGCTATCATAATTGAAACAGTGTAGTACTATTCTAAAGGCAGATATATAAACCATTGGAGTTAAATAAAAGCCTAGAGCTAAATTCTTTCCTATATTGTCAAGTTATTTTTGACAAGGTTTCCATGAACATTTGGTGGTGAAAATAATAATCTTTTAACTAAATATTGTTGAAACATAATAATTACATGGAAAAGAATAAAGTTGGACCCTTACCTAATCCCATATACAAATGTTAACTCAAAATAGATAAAAGACCTAAATATCAATCTTAAGACTATAAACTTTTAGGAGAAAATCTGGGTCATAAAACCTCACAACACTGAAATTGGCAGTGATTTCTTGGATATGATTTCAATGGCACAGGCAACAGAAGAGTATACAAACTCCCTAAAAAATAAAAAAAAAATTGTATATCCAAAGACAATGTAAACAGAGTTAACAGTTACTAATAGAATGAGATAAAATATTTCCAAATGCTATATCTGAAGGTATATTAATATTCCAACTAGAATCCTAAAAATTAACAACAATAAAAGCAAACAATACAATTTAGAGATAGGTAAAAGACTAACATAAATAATGAATCTCCACAGATAACCAATCTTAGTTGTCTGTTGGATGGAAAATCTTGTTTCTCTGGTTCTGGTGTGTGTTACCTATTTCTTCTTTGTAGTTAATCTCTTTGAGTATTTTCTCTAGTGATGGTTTTGAAGACATAAATTCCTTCAGTTTCTGTTTGTCGTGGAAGCTTCTTATTTCTCCATCTAATTTGATAGAAAGTTTTGCTGGGTAGGAAATTTTTGGCTGGAAGTTGTTTTCTTTCAGAGTTTGGAATATGTTACTCCAAGCCCTTCTGGCTCTCATGACTTGGTTTGAGAAGTCTGGAGTGATTCTAATCGGTTTGCCTCTGAATGTCACCTGGCCCTTTGTTTTTGTTGCCTTTAAGATTCTCTGCTTGGCTTCCACATTGGTCATTTTGACAATTATGTGGCGTGGGGATCCTCTTCTCCGATCCTGTCTAAAGGGAGTTCTATAAGTTTCCTGGATCTGTGTACCAACCTCTTGCTCTATGTTTGGAAAATTTTCTGCTATTATTTCCTTGAAGAGATTGTTGATCCCTTTGGTTTCACTTTCTTTTCCCTCCTCTATTCCAATTATTCTTAGGTTAGCTCTCTTAAAATGGGCCCATATTTCTTTAATATCAGATTCCTGCTGTCGGATATTCTTTCCTAGATTAGAAACTATGCGTTCATTTTTGGAATGATCATCTTCTAAGAGCGAGATTCTGTTCTCCATGTGGTCTAATCGGTTGTTTGTGCTTTGAATTGAGGCCTTTACTTCATTAATTGCACCCTTTATCTCTTTTTGGCTCTCTCTGAGTTCTTTTCGAAGCACCTCTATCATTTCTACAGTTATTTTCCTGATTTGATCTTCTAGAAATCTCTGATTTTCAGTTTTATCGGGTTCTGATGTTGTGGGGTTGTGGGCATTCATTGCTCCAGTATTATTCCTCTTTCCCATGATTTCGGAAGTTTCTGCCTTCTCTGGGTTCTTCCTTTGGGTCACTATGACTTCACTTAAGGTGTTCTGGATCTCAAGTCAGTAGTATCTCAGACCCCACTACTCCTTTACTGGGTTTTATCACAGAGTCTCTGACCCAGAGAGTCGATAGAGGCTGCTTTAGACTGTGGGGGGTGCCAGGTTCCTCGTTCTCCTATGGTGTGATATCTCTGCCACCGCCCCTCCCCCACTGGATCAAGTCCCAGGGAGTACAGTACTGGGATTTCTCCTCTGTGGCCCGCAATTTGACTCACTGTTGAGTACGCAGATGTAGCTGTACTGGATTCGGTGAATTCTCTGCTGCTGCCGCCGGTGGCAATATGGCACTGCTGCTACGCCCTCGGCCGTGAGGCTGCCGTATTTCTTCTTGGTTTTGATTTCCACTCTGAATCCCTACGGCGTGTGCTGAGCTCAGCCACTGAGAGAATTAGATTTTACCTGCGCCTAGAAATCCCACCTGGCTGTTCCGCAGCGGCTCACCTCGGCTTACTGTAGCCGTCTGGTGAATTTGCCGCTGCCGCCGGCAGTATGGCGCTGCTGCCGCATCCTCGGGCGTGAGGCCGGTGTATCTTCTCTGTGGCTCTGAGCTCTGTTCTCAGTCTGCTTTCTCTCTGGAGCCTGGTGATTTTTTTGTTTCTCTGGTGATGGTGTTTTCTGGCTATGAAAGGCGCTGATTTTGTGGTAATGGAGATTGGTTGTTAGCGGGGCTCTTAAGCCATCTTCCCGGAAGTCCTCTACATTGCTCTATTGATAATAGATTTTAGTTCTTTTCCTGTGTTAATTTGAAGACCAGATCATCTATTATTGATGTTTTAAATTAATCCTGGTTCGGCATTAAAAAATATAATGTAAACACTTTAGTTTGTTACCTTTTAGTTTGGAAGCTTGTATTCCAATTATATGAATTAAAGTATAGTATAGTTTTTTTTAACTACAGGTAGAATCAGTTCCAGTTTGCCCGAGGATCACAACATGTCTTCATTGCACTTCTCAGGGTTTGCATGTTTTATTTCAGCTCCAGTTATCTTGCTATTTTCTGCTTCTTTTTTACTAGGCTGGCTTCCCTGTGGTCCCACATGGTGACCCCAAGTTAATTTCATCATATAGGTTCAATACTCCCATTTGCCAACTGCAGCCTGATTCTCCACTGAGCTAGCATGTCTGCTCCAGATGGAGCGTGCATATCTCAGTCTTTAATTATGGAGAGGAGGGGCATGAGCAATTTGAATATCCATATTTCATATCTTAATATAACTTTATATTTGGAAAATTAAATATAACCATTATTTCATTATGCAAATTTTGGAAAGGATAGCTCTATAAACCTTCTTGAGGAGTGGTGGAAAATGTTAAAATTTAGAGACATATTTGACTGATTCTCTGTCGCTGGTTATTTTAGCTCAAATTTAAGAAAGATTGAGAGAGAGCCTAATCTCACCCAGCCAATGAAGGCTGATGATAGCCTGGAGGCAGGTTTTCTATGACTGTGCTCGATTATTATTATTATTATTATTATTATTATTATTATTATTTAATACTGAAAACTGAACCCAGGGGCATTCTACCTCTGAGCTAGAATCTTAGCCCTATTTTTAGTTTTATTTTTAATTTTGAAAGAGTGTCTAGATAAGTTGCTTAGAGTCTCACTAAATTGCTGAGACTGGCCTCAAACCTGTGCCCCTCCTGTTTCAGCCTTCCCACTACTGGGATTGCAGATGTGCACAACTCCACCTGGCTCTCTGGACTAGCTAATTATGCTGTAACTTTGGAGCAACCTTAACCCATTCAATGGAATATAGGAGTGATGTAGTTACCATGGAAGGAAATTGTGGCTGATTATATTCCCTCCTTCCCCAAACAGTTAATTATAAAACTGAAGTAATTAAGCTTTGTAGGCCTTGGGTTTAAATTCAAAGAAAGTGAGAGCCAGGTGTGGTGGTGCACGCTTGTAATCCCAGCTTTTGGGAGGCTGAGACAGAAGGATCATGGTTCACAGACAACCTCAGCTACTACTTAGTGATATCTTGTGCAACTCAGTGAGACTCTGTTTCAAAATAAAGAGTAAAATTAGGACCGCAGGTGTAGCTCAGAGGTAGACTGCCCCTGGATTTCATACCCAGAACTGCAGGGAAAAAAATTCAAAGAAAGTGTTATAATTTAAGGATTGCACATTTAAGCTCAGCCTCAGCAACTTAGTGAGGCTCTCAACAATTTATTGAGAGCTTGTTTCCAAATAAAAATATAAAAAATAAGTCTGAAGATTTAATTCAGAGATAGAGTGCCACAATAAATAAATAAATAAATATCAAGAATTGAGAAAATAAGCCAGGTAGGGTGGCACATGCATGTAATCCCAGTACTTGAGAAGCTAAAACAGAAGGATCAAAGGTTTGAGGTCAGCCTCAGTAACTTCGTGAGACCTTGTTTTAAAATAAAATAAAAAATAAGGCTGGAGACATAGCTCAGAAGTAGAATACCCCGGGTTTAATCCCCAGAATCCCACACAAAAAAATAGGAGAGAGAGCCGGGTGTGGTGGCACAGGCTTGTAATCCCCGTGCTTGGGAGGCAGAGACAGGAGGATTGCGCAGGTTCAAAGCCAGCTGCGCTGGCTTAAGAGACCCTGTTTCCAATTAAAAATATAAAATAGGTCTGGGAGTGTAGCCTGGAGGTAGAAGGGTTTCCAGGAACCCCAGTACCACCACCAAAAAAAAAAAAAATAGGAGAGAGAGAGAGAGAGAGAGAGAGAGAGAGAGAGAGGAAAAAGAAGGAGAAGGAGAAAAAGGAGGAGGAGGAAGAGGAGGAGGAGAAGCAGAAGCAGTGAGGCATCTATTATAAAAGATATTTCCAAGGCAAAAATCTCTAAAGTTCATGCAGAATGGCTTGAGGATTATTGACACACTAATGGGTTTATAGCAGATCAGGTCTTGAGAAAGGGTCTGAAGAGTTTTTCAACCAAAATAACATGCTAAAGATTTCTATGAAGTAATAATAATTCTTTGCTAAGGGCAGGCAAGTTTGTACAGTGTATCTGCCTTTAGGAAGAAATGTCTGGAACCTATGACAGAAAGGATACTACTGGTCTACCTGTGATTCTAGCAGATCCCTTCCCACCACGCAGACATAGCTTTCCAACTTGAAATGGAAGAAGGATTTGTACCTATCACTAAAAGTTTCAAAAAATGTGCTTAGATAGACCTCTCTTCCTTTGTCACTTTCAGGGAAGTAATTTTTTCTTGGGAGTCAAATAATAAAGCCAAAATGTGGTGTGTGTGTGTGTGTGTGTGTGTGTGTGTGTGTGTGTGTGTGTGTTTGGATGAGGGAAGAACTGGGTATGGAGGAAGGAAGGAGGCTGTAGAGGTCAGTAAAAGCTGTCTTTTATTTATAATTTTACCTTTCAGGGCTATTCCATGTGACTTCTTCCTAACTTACCTGACTCAGGGAGAGGAAAGATGTGCGAGGGTTCCAGAGTGTACAGAAATAGAAAATTACTCATTATGATGAAGCTTGGATGCTTTAGAAAACCATCCCTCTTGGGGAAGAGAGGGCTCTGTGTGATTTTTTTTTTTTCTTTTTCAGGCTGATATCCTAATGCACTGTTTACATGATCTGCTACAACAGTTTGCACCGATGGGATTATATACAGCATTTTGATGGTTCTCAATCCTTCCTCCTATAGTCTTTATCCCACATGGATTTAGGACGAAGCTGGGTTTCTCTCAGCCTAGGCCTGCTGAGACAGCTCCTGGTATGCCTATTTTGACTTCTCCCTGTCCCGTCTTCCCCACAGTTGTCAGTTTATTTTGCCTTCCGGCTGAACAGGGCCTCTCCCTTCCTATTACTGTTCTGTCCCTGCTCAGTCAGCAACTTACCAGCTCTCCTCTCTCTTCCCTCTCCCACTTCAAAGAACACATCCAGGGCTGCCCAGGAATGGTCCCTCTGCCTTCTGAAATCATCCACTCCTTGTTCTGTAGGCTCGAGGGAGAGATTTTTTAAATCTTTTAGTTTTGGGGAACCAGGCATTCAGAGGCCTCTCTGAGGGAGGAGAGTCCATTCCCAGGGCTCACACAGGCCAGAAGTTACTGGCTTCATGAAAGCTGTTACTTTGTTTTGAGAACCTGCATGAGGCTGTTATTGTTGGGTACCCCAGAGGCTAATCACTCAGAGGGAGTTTGATCCTGTCCTGTCTGAGAGAGAACACTGCCGAGCCTTTGTCTCCAAGTTGCTGCTGTTGCTGCTGGCCTACCAAGCAGCAGGCCTCCTCTTGCCTGGGGCTTCCCAGCATTCCCTAGCCGCCCTCTCCTTGCAGAGCAAAATATTCACACCAGGAGCTCATGAAGGTGGAGAAGGCAGGGGATTTGAAATTTGGGGGTAAATTCATTAGGTTGTCTCGAAACACAAGACTAGTTTGTGTCTAGTTTAATTCGTTTTCTGTCTTTCTATATTCATGAAAATTTCTCTCTCTCTCTCTCTCTCTCTCTCTCTCTATATATATATATATATATATATATATATATATATTTTATTTCTCTATTGTGAAATATAATACATTTAGAAAAACTATGTAAAATATAGGTTCTGGTTAATGAAATGCTATAAAACAAACAACTATGTAAGTGCCACATTTTCATTTAACATTCTATATTTAAAAAGTATTTTAGATCTTTAAAAAGCTCTTTAACACTTGGTACCCTTTGGCTTATGGAAAATAAGTAGGACTATGTAAGTGAAAATATCGATTTGATTTGGGTTTAATATCTTAGTGAAGCAATTGTTGTTTTACATTTGTATATTTTGTGGTTCAATTATTTGTCTATAGATCAACTTCTTTATGTTTATTTTGAGACAAAATTTTATTCCAAGTTATTTCCTTTCCTTCATCAAACTGCTGTATTTCAGAACTATCTCTTGCTTCTACAAGGCTAAACCTATGAAAAGCAAATCAATCTGTATATTAAGAGAAACACAATTCTTTGTACTTAACAAAGTAAGGAAACTGCAATGTGTCCAAATGTGTCTATCTAACTCATAATTAAATTGTTTTCAGAGAACTTTAAGTTTATGATCATTCTTTCTCTTCCTCTAAGTAACTCTAGAGAAATGACTGAAGTAAAATCTTTTCACCTCTGTAAATATCGAGTGTGTTCCTACTGTGTGTTAGGCATTGTTCTAGATGCTCGAGCCACTTGAGTGAAAAACACAGCCCTTTGCTCCAATGGCACTGACATTACAGCAGCAAACAAGGAATAAAGAACAGTCAACGTAACATGCAAATAAATCACACCTTTCAATAGAAAGTAGTGAGTGCCACAGACGAACAAAACACAGTTGGGTCACAAAATTGAAAGTGGGGGTGAAGTGGGGGCAGACTGCTGTATTAAGTAGGGCTGTCAGAATAAGTCTTATTGCAAAAAGGAGATGGGATCCAAGGTTTGAAGAAGATGGGAGAGTTCACTCAGGTAGCTGGGAGAACATTCTAAAGGTGGAAGAAGAGACTGCTTGAGCAAAGGTCTCAAAATGATAACATGAGCCAGGCCTCGTGGCCTAGGCTTGTAATCCCAATACTTGGGAGTCTGAGACAGAAGGATCGCAGGTTCATGGCCAGCCTTGGCTTACTTAGTGAGGCTCTCAGCAACTTAGTGAGACCCTGTTTAAAAAAAAAATAGGGCTGGGGATATAGCTCAGAGGTAGAATGTCTCTGGGTTCCATCCCCAGTTCTGGGGGAAAAAAAAATAAAAGATGGTAACATGAATCCGGGCATGGTGGCACAAATTTGTAATCTCAGTACTTGGGAAGCTGAGACAGGAGGATCATGGTTTGTGGTCAGCCTTAATTACTTAGTGAGGCCCTCTGCAACTTTATGAGATCTTCTTTCAAAATAAAGAATAAAAAATAGAGCTGGGAGTATAGCTTGGAGATAGAATACCCCTGGGTTCCATCCCCAGTTCCACAAATAAATAAATATAATAAATAAGTAAATAAATAATATGGTAACATGACAAGTGTGTCTCAGGAACAACAAGAAGGCCAGACCAGAGCAGCATGAGCAGAAAGTGTGAAGAAGAAAGATCTTAGAAAAGCTCAGTGGTCTAGAGACTGGGTCATAAAAGGCTTTTAGGTAGCTGTAAAGACTTCAGCTTTTGTTATAGTAAAATGGAGAGCCCTTGTATGGTATGGAGCAAAGGCATACATGCTGTGATTGACTCTAAAGTGGATGTGAAGTTATTAAGTTATTGAATCTCAATTCAAACACATCCTTCTTATCCTTGACTTCATGATACTGGGAATGGGACACTGGAAACCAGACATGTTTTACCAGTGGCTCCTTGGCAGGCTCTGCCAACCAGAGATAGTAGTAGGGGGCTGCAAGAATGAAGGAAGCAGAAGAGACCAGCCAGCCCCTTCCTGTTTCCTCCTTGGGGCTTCCCATCTGTACACTGTTCCAGCAATGCTGTTGGAATAAGGCAGAACTAGATTGGAAACCTGGATCCCTGGTTGACCTGCCAGGTTTAATAAGATATTTAACTTTATTAGGTATCAATTTCATTAACTCCAAAAACTGAGGATAATACTATCAAACTTGCAGAGTAACTAGAAAGTGGAAATTAAGGATTATACAATGGTGTATAATAAAATAACCTCTCCTGTATTTTCTTTATTTAGAAAATGAGGATAATAACATCTATTTATAGATTTCTGTATTAGTCTACTTCCTGTTGTAATAACAAAATATCTGATGATGGGAACTTTATCAAAAAAAAGGTTAGTTTATTAAGCTCAGAGTTTTAGGAGCTGAACATCCAATTGACCCCATTTGTTTGGCTTTTGTTGAGAGTCCTCTTGAGTCGATCACAATATGGTGAAAAAGGAAAGTAAACAGACTTTATACAAGAGGTGAAACTTGTGAGTGGTCTTGCTTTATAACAACACATTCTTATAAGAACGAATTAGAATTCTTCAACAACTGCATTAATTCCTTATGAGGACAGCTTCCTGTGGACCTTGCATGAGGCCCCATCTCTTAAAGGTTCTACTGCTTCTCAATTTCACCACCCTGGGGACTGAGCTTCCAGTGCAGGAACCTTTAAATGACACATTCAAACTATGCCCAAATCTTTTCAACATTTTTTTTTATTATTACATTAGAATAAGACAGAGAAACCACTGAACAACTGAAAACAGGGCCTTCTAAACAACAGAGGCCCAATAAATATAAGCTTCCCTCTAAGAACTATTTCATTGTATGCTCACAAAAATTGACCTAATTTATAAATTTAACAAAATTTTCAGTCAGTTGCACAAAGCATTAATTCCAGAGGATATTATGGGGGCAAAAACAGCCAAGTAAAGTCTGGCCCCAAAGAGATAGCATCTGTATTCATGGCTGTAGGTTTCTTTGCCCTCAGTGGCCCTTTCACCTCCTTGCTAACGTGCCCTGCCCCTGACTGGCTGTACCAAACTCTTTTTAGATCAACTGATGTGTCTCAAAGAATAGCAGCATATTTTCTAAGGGAATACCCTGCTTTCTGAAGTTAGGTCAGAGGAGCAAATTTATTAAGCATCTGTGACTAAATCTAAGTTAACGCCTCTTTATGGGTTGCAGATACCCAGAACCCAAAGAAGGTTGTTCTCTGCTATTAAGGAGCATTATATTAGGTATCAGGGCAGAGATTAGTTGCTTCCAGGTAGAGGGCTTTCTGAAGGAGTGTAGAAGCTTAAAATGAACATAGATTGTGTGCATGTTTGTCAGTGTCATCATGAAACGCATTATGATGTGAAACTATAATGCACGAATAATGTATAAAATAAAAGCACATAGACTACCTAAATCCTAGCTCTACTTGCTAGCCTGGACTGTGAACAAGTTACTTAACCTTTCTGAGCTTCTTTACCATGTGTAAAATGGAGACACCAACAGCTGTGTGAGGATGAAAGTGGTTTGACACCTATGAAACACTTATGGTCAAGATGGATCCATTGCAGACACCTGATGGTAGAACATTTACAGTTTGGAGGGTAGACAAATAACTCAACAGTTATTTCTAAGCTACATGCTACTGATTAAATGTGAAATAAAAGCTAAAAAAAAACCCAATATGGACCATAGAAGTCAAGTGAGTGATATTAAAAGAGGAAAGAATAAATTTGAGTCTTAGATAATGGAGAGGAAATTGGTGGTATCTCTGCTTTTATTTTGCATTGTTCATAGAATGAAGACCAGGAGAGACCCAGATTATGGCAGTATGTGAAAAATAAATATTTAGCAAGAAATTCAAAAATTCTGTTTCTGCTTTCTTAGAGGTCCATGATATTTTCTTCTAACCAGAAAACTGATTATAGTAGAGGAGTTGTTATTTTGTTATTTTCAATTTTATCACTTTGAATACAGATTGTTTGGGGAAGGAGTGGTGGTATTAGGGAATTAACTCAAGGACATTCTTCCTCTAAGCTTTACCCTCATCCATTTCATTTTTTTTAAATTTTGTAAAAGAGTCTTGCTAAGTTACCATGTGCTGGCCTTCAACCTGCAATTCTCCTGTCTTGGCCTTCCAAGTATTGGGATTACAGGTGTGTGCCACTATACCCAACGAACTATACAGATATTTTGTTCATTATCCAATGATAGATGTTTTGTCTTTATAAAGAAGGTAGACATGAGTCTCTTTTCCTTAGTTGGCATATATCTCTTGCATTATTTTATATATAAGGTAGCTTTTGAAGTCATTTCAGTTTGGATGAATTCATTTTCTTTTTTCTTTTTTTTCTGGTGGTACTGGGGATGGAAACCAGGGGCCTTCTACCTCCGGGCTACACTTCCAGACCTATTTTATATTTTCTTATTTGGAAACAGGGTCTCTTAAGCCAGAAAGGCTAGCTTCAAACCTGCGCGATCCTCCTGTTTCCACCTCCCAAGCGCACGGATTACAAGCGTGAGCCACCACGCCTGGTTCATTATTATTATTTTTTAACTAGTTGTCTCCTGAACCATGACTACAGTACCAATTAGCATATAATTGGAGAGGCTGTCAAAACATGCAAAAGAAAGAATCAGAGGCTATTCAGTAACCCCCCCTCCAAAGACTAATGTAATTATTTCTTTTTTATTTTTTTAATTTTTATTTATTTTTTTATTTTTCTCTGTGGGTCTGCGGATGGAACTCAGGGGCATTCGACAGCAGAGCTACACTCCCTGTCCTATTTTTTATTTTATTTATTTACTTTTTTTTTTTTTTTGCGGGTCTGGGGATGGAACCCAGAGGCATTTGACCTCCAAGCTACACCCCCTGCCCAATTTTTTATTCTTTATTTTGAAACAGGGTCTCACTGAGTTGCAAAGGGCCTCACTAAGTAGCTGAGGCTGTCCACGAACTGTGATCCTCCAGGCTCAGCCTCTCGAATGCTGGGATTACAAGCATGTGCCACCAGTCCCGGCTTCATTCTTTATTTTGAAAAAGGGTCTCACTAAGTTGTGGAGGGCCTCACTAAGTAGCTAAGTCTGTTCGTGAGCCACGAACCTCTGGTCTCATCCTTCAGAATGCTGGGATAATGAGCATGCGTCACCATGCCCAGCATTATTTCTTTTTTTAAAAAAGAGATGACTAGGAACTTGATTGAGACAATTTTTCAGTGCAAATAAACAGTGGCTAAACAAAATCATTCAAAGCAGAGGGTCATCCCTTATCACTCAGACTTTGAGAAATAAGCAGAAGCATTCCAGTTTTGTGGACTGACTTCCCCTGTAATTCACTGTGCTTTTAAAATGAGTGACTTGGCAACGTAGAAATTTAGACTTACATTTCTATGATAACTTATCAGTTTGCCCCTTATGTTGACAGTTTATGTACAAAATAGGAGGATTTCAAAGCGTTCCACCAATAAAATATAAGACATTGCAGAACACATAAATTTCAAGTGTTTTCTTTCTACATCAGCAACACCATTTTAGCAAAAGAGAGACAAGTTACTTAGATGCCAAAATGAAAAATAAAATGAAAAACAAAATAGAATTGAAAATCAGGGGCATTCTGGATAACAATATTAGTTACTGAGAAAGGCCAGTCTGGCTTAGTAAGCTAACTGTTTATTACCAATGTGAAGACAAATTAAATTGGATATATGAATAAGTAAGTGCCAAGTCCAAAATTTAAGAAAAAAAAAAAGAAGGGAATTATTTTGAGCAAATGGTAGGTATGACTTTCATTGGTCAACTATTGAGCAGTTACTATGATATAGACCAAACACTTTGTTAATAAAGAATCACTCTAATTTGCAATCCCACCAACAATATATTAATGGTCCCACTTCTTCACATCCTTCACATCAGGATCCTCACATCCTCACTCAGTGAGACCCTGTTTTAATTATTGCCATTCTAGTTGGAGTTAGGTAAAATCACAGGGTAGTTTTGATTTGCACCTCTCTGATTACTAAGGGTGTTGAGCATTTTTTCATACATTTATTGGCTATTTTAATTTCCTTTTTGTGAAGTGTCTACTTAGTTTACATGCCCATTTTTCATTGGGTTATTTGTTTTCTTAGTGGTGAGTTTCTTGAGTTTTCTGTATATTCTAGATATTACTCTTCTATCAGAGGGGTGTTTGGCAAAAAATTTTTTCCATTCTGTCAGGTCTCTGTTGAGGTTCTTGATAGTTTCCTTTGCTTTACAGAAGCCCTTCAGTTTAATGCAATCCCAAGTACTGATCCACCTTTAAATTTCAAATTAGTGCAACCACTTTGGAAAATAGTATGGATGATTCTCAGATGAATGGAAACAAGCCTACCATATGATCCAAAAATACCACTTTTGGGTATATACCCAAAAGAATGAAAACCAAAATACCGAACTAATGCATGTATATCTATGTTCATAGCAACACAATTGCCAAACTATGGAACCAGCCAAGATGTCTATCAACAGATGAATGGATTACAAAACTATGGAATATATACACAAAGGAATTTTACTCAGCTTTAAAGAAGAACAAGATTATGTCATTTGTGGGGAAATGGATAGAACTGGAGAACATTATGCTAAGTGAGATTATTCAGTCACAAAAGTAAGAAACTGGATGCTCTCCCTAAGACTGAATGCTCTCCCTAAACTGGGGAGAAAAAAGATTATCGGAGGACCTCTAGGTGGCAGAGAAACTATTAAAAAAAAGTCACTCTGAACTTCTCAACTCAAATCATGAAAACCAGAAGGGGTTGAAAATAAATTGAATGAGACTAGTTCATGCTCTTAAGGAACTTATAACTTTCTTGTAGTTTTGATATCAGAACCACTAACAACCTTTTTTTAAAGTACTTGATTCAAATAGCAGGGTAGGTTAGTAATAGGAAGCCACTGTACGGATTGTATACAATCTGTGCAATGGAACTACCAGCCTAAGTACCTTTAGGATCTAAGAAGAAATATCCCTGCCACTATTTTCTTCCCAGATTTAATAGCAATATCTATTAAGCACTTTGTGACCCTGAAAAGGAATACGCCAACTTTTTATGAATAGCCTATTCATTTGCAGGGATCTGGACCTTTCTATCGACTTTTACCATTTCTAATTATTTTTTACAAGTGTTACAAAAGGGGCGGGGTGAAAAAGGAGAACTTTTAAAATCAAGTCTTACAAAGCACATCATTCCACTTTTCTCTTTCATTTAGTTTAAGTGCCTCGGCTATTGCCTTTTTATCATACTTATTTGTAATGATCAGTTAAATTGATGAATAGCAGAAATTGTAAATTTAATAGGTTGTACTTAATATTTTGCTCTTGAGCTAATGTCCTTTGAAATTAGTTAGGTTTAAATGATTATGTCTTCCTTTAAAACTGCCTCAAATTCTGTAGCTCCTAGCATGTAGATTAAGGGCATTTAAAGGAAATGGAGCTGGAGGAAAGAGCCGAGTGCAGGCAAAGTCAGACCTTAATGCATTGCTATTGCTTTATTGATTGCAATTGATTTTTCCCTTGTTCATTTTCATAGGTGCTCCTATTGTGACAGCAATTGTGGAAGCTGAAAATACCCTATACTTACAGTTTTCTGAATTCATTTTTTATACATTTTAGTGGAAATTTCAAATTTCACTACAAAATGTTTCAGACCAAACATGAGTTGATTTAGAGAGCTAGTCATCTTTCACCAGCATTCTTACATGTCTTCTTCCAACTTTATTGGATTTAAATATCTATGGTTAGCCAGGCATTGTGGCACATGCTTGAAATCCCAGTACTTGGGAAGCTGAAACTAGAGGATCATAGGTTCACAGCCAGCTTCAGCAACTTAGAAAGGCCCTCAGCAACTCAGTGAAACCCTGTCCCCACCACCCCCACCACAAAAATATATATATATGGCTGGAGATGTAACTCAGATGTAGAATGTCCCTGAGTTCAATTCCCAATACCACACACACACACACACACACACACACACACACACACACACACGTTATTTATGGTTACACATATGTACACATACATATATAAAATCTGTGGATATATATGTGTGCATGTGGATATATATGTGTAGATATATGCAAACCATTTAAATATATATATAGGTTTAAATATTATAATATAGAAAATTATGAGTTAAAATTATCTATCTATATTTTAATATATAATTATGTTTATAGAAAATTGTTTATTTGTATATATTACATAATTAATGATTTATGTGATTAGGAATTTCCTGCTAGGAATAAATTAATGAATGCTTCATTTAAAACAACATAACAGATGGAGATTCAAAATGACAACTGCAGGATGCAGTGCATCTTAGTAGCTGGAACAAATAAAATTCAACTACTGAGAAGAAAGTATCTTGACCAAAAAAATAAAGCAGCAAAAGATATTCATGAAAAAAAACACAAATAGGAAATATGGTGGAAGGAAATCCAATTATCTGAACACAAGATCCACTGCAAAGAGCCCGAGCACGAAACTCACCGGGTGTGGCAGCCAGTGCCATCTTGGGCAGCCAGCCTGAACCATGATTGCCAGCTTTGGCTCCACAGCCCCAAGAAGTTCCAACAAGAAACCCAAGAATTTGAAATGCAGAAAGTGGCGGCAGAGCTCCAACATCTTAAGAGACTAGCATCATGCTTCAGGGACACAGAAAAAATCCAAAAGCCTGTGCACTCATCAGAGGCAGGAGCCACAGTGGCACACTGTGCCCTCCTGAGCCCTGGCCCACAGGACAGCAAGGTAACTGCATTGCATTACTCATTACTTGGCAGATGACTGACCAGAGCAGCCATGGGACCCTGCCAGCCCATCTCAGAGGTAGTACAGTTAGAAACTCCAGAGACACAGGAAGGGACCATAATGCTGAAGGCACAGTACCTGTGCCTGCACAGGGTCACTGGGATTCACTTCAGTGCCACACTGGACACCCTCTACTGGTGCGGGTAGGGAGGCACAGGCCCAGGAGTGGAAGCCTCAGAGCACAAGGCCTAAGATTGCAGAGCTCAGGGCAGAAAGGGCAAAGCCAGGTCCAGAGAGCAAGGATCCCAGGGCTGAATGGTGCACACAGAGCACAGGGCTGGAAACTGTAGAGCCCAGGGTGGGGAAATTTACAACCATGAGCTTACACAGAACTCATTTTCAGTGACAACCGATGCACAGACATCTAACCATAAAGCTGTCAGAGGCAAGAGAGGGGCCTAAACACTCATAAAGTGGGTCCAAAACCTGACAATAGGTTACAGAGTAAATGAGAGACATTGGCATACACTCCAGAATCTACCACATCAAATAGTCATACAGATATTATATGGGCCTGGGCCCTATATATGTAAATTAGCAGGACTGCTTTTTTTTTTCTTTCACACTGTTGCTAGTTCTTTTAGTTCTCTTTTTTGTTCTTTCTTTTTTTTTTTCTCTTTTTTCTCTTTTGGTTGCTTTTTTTTTTTCCATAGTTTTACTTACTTATTTATTTATTTATTTATTATTTATTTATTATTATTATTTTTTAATTAATTTATTTTTTTAAATTGGTGCATTGTAGTCATATATCAATCACATTGGAGTACAAGACTTGAGAGGATATACAAGCACACATCATCCAATTAGCCCTCCTCCAGCCCCCGTCCCATTCCCTCCCCCTCCCTCCATCCCACACTTCTTTGGTGATTTACTTTGATACATTTGTTTATGTACCTCCTGCATTTTAAAGAGGCTCCGTCCTCCAGTATTACATACCCTTTTATTGGTCACATTAGTTGCTTCACTATAGGGCCCTTTCTATAGCTCAACCTCTTCCTGTTGCCCTTTTCCTCCTAGTTATTGCTGATTAAGAGAAGCGTCTGATTTATATTTTCTGCGATATTTCTCTGTGCATGCTGCGTTGCAAGTACCAATCTCACTCTTGATGGTCCCAGTAGTGGCCTGGCTACTCAGTGGACTGATCCAGACCTCGCTGGCTCACGCAGCGGCCTTGCCTCATGGGAGGACCCAGTTCTGGTCTCGCTGGCCGCTGAACCGGTCAAACCCCTAAGCTGGCTTTGGTTCCGTCCTTGGAGGCCGCAGGAGTGAACGTGCCTCACGCCAGGCTCCGATGCTGGCCATTGGCCCCTGCACCGGTCTAACCCCTTGGCAGGATTCCAATCCCGGCCTCGGAGGCCCCAACACTGGTAATGCCTCATGGCAGGCTCCGATGCCGGCCTCACTGGCCCCAGCACCGGCCTAACCCCTTGACAGGCTCTTATCCTGGCCTCAGAGGCCCCAGTACCGGCCTTGCCTCAAGGCAGGCTCCGATGCCGGCCTCGCTGGCCCCAGCACTGGCCTAACCCCTTGACAGGCTCCGATCCCGGCCTCGGAGGCCCCAGCACTGGTCATGCCTCAAGGCAGGCTCCGATGCCGGCCTCGCTAGCCCCAGCACCGGCCTAACCCCTTGGCAGGCTCCGATCCCGGCCTCGGAGGCCCCAGCACTGGTCATGCCTCAAGGCAGGCTCCGATGCCGGCCTCGCTGGCCCCAGCACCGGCCTAACCCCTCGGCAGGCTCTTATCCTGGCCTCGGAGGCCCCAGTACCGGCTTTGTCTCACGGCAGGCTCCGATGCCAGCCTCGCTAGCCCCAGCACCGGCCTAACCCCTCGGCATGCTCCGATCCCGGCCTCGGAGGCCCCAGCACTGGTCATGCCTCACGGCAGGCTCCGCTGCCGGCCTCGTTGGCCCCAGCACCGGCCTAACCCCTTGGCAAGCTCTTATCCTGGCCTCGGAGGCCCCAGTACCGGCCTTGCCTCACGGCAGGCTCCGCTGCCGGCCTCGCTGGCCCCAGCACCGGCCTAACCCCTTGGCAAGCTCTTATCCTGGCCTCGGAGGCCCCAGTACCGGCCTTGCCTCACGGCAGGCTCCGATGCCGGCCTCGCTGGCCCCAGCACCGGCCTAACCCCTCGGCAGGCTCTTATCCTGGCCTCGAGGCCCCAGTACCGGCCTTGCCTCAAGGCAGGCTCCGATGCCGGCCTCGCTGGCCCCAGCACCGGCCTAACCCCTCAGCAGGCTCTTATCCTGGCCTCAGAGGCCCCAGTACCGGCCTTGCCTCACGGCAGGCTCCGATGCCGGCCTCACTGGCCCAGCAACGGCCTAACCCCTCGACAGGCTCCGATCCCGGCCTCAGAGGCCCCAGTACCGGCCTTGCCTCACGGCAGACTCCGATGCCGGCCTCGCTGGCCCCAGCAGCGGCCTAACACTTCGGCAGGCTCCGATCCCGGCCTCGGAGGTCCCAGCACTGGTCATGCCTCAAGGCAGGCTCCGATGCCGGCCTCGCTGGCCCCAGCACCGGCCTAATCCCTCGGCATGCTCCGATCCCGGCCTCGGAGGCCCCAGCACTGGTCATGCCTCACGGCAGGCTCCGCTGCCGGCCTCGTTGGCCCCAGCACCGGCCTAACCCCTCGGCAAGCTCATATCCTGGCCTCGGAGGCCCCAGTACCGGCCTTGCTTCACGGCAGGCTCCGATGCCGGCCTCGCTGGCCCCAGCACCGGCCTAACCCCTCGGCAGGCTCTTATCCTGGCCTAGAGGCCCCAGTACCGGCCTTGCCTCACGGCAGGCGCCGATGCCGTCCTCGCTGGCCCCAGCACCAGCCTAACCCCTCGGCATGCTCCGATCCCGGCCTCGGAGGCCCCAGCACCGGCCTTGCCTCACGGCAGGCTCCGCTGCCGGCCTCGTTGGCCCCAGCACCGGCCTAACCCCTCGGCAAGCTCTTATCCTGGCCTCGGAGGCCCCAGTACCGGCCTTGCCTCACGGCAGGCTCCGATGCCGGCCTCGCTGGCCCCAGCACCGGCCTAACCCCTCGGCAGGCTCTTATCCTGGCCTCGAGGCCCCAGTACCGGCCTTGCCTCAAGGCAGGCTCCGATGCCGGACTCGCTGGCCCAGCACTGGCTTAACCCCTCAGCAGGCTCTTATCCTGGCCTCGGAGGCCCCAGTACCGGCCTTGCCTCACGGCAGGCTCCGATGACGGACTCACTGGCCCCAGCAGCGGCCTAACCCCTCGGCAGGCTCCGATCCCGGCCTCAGAGGCCCCAGTACCGGCCTTGCCTCACGGAAGGCTCCGATGCCGGCCTCGCTGGCCCCAGCACTGGCCAAACCCCTCGGCATGCTCAGATCCCGGCCTCGGAGGCCCCAGCACTGGTCATGCCTCACGGCAGGCTCCGCTGCCGGCCTCGTTGGCCCCAGCACCGGCCTAACCCCTCGGCAAGCTCTTATCCTGGCCTCGGAGGCCCCAGTACCGGCCTTGCCTCACGGCAGGCTCCGATGCCGGCCTCGCTGGCCCCAGCACTGGCCAAACCCCTCGGCATGCTCCGATCCCGGCCTCGGAGGCCCCAGCACTGGTCATGCCTCACGGCAGGCTCCGCTGCCGGCCTCGTTGGCCCCAGCACCGGCCTAACCCATCGGCAAGCTCTTATCCTGGCCTCGGAGGCCCCAGTACCGGCCTTGCCTCACGGCAGGCTCCGATGCCGGCCTCACTGGCCCCAGCAGCGGCCTAACCCCTCGGCAGGCTCCGATCCTGGCCTCAGAGGCCCCATTACCGGCCTTGCCTCACGGCAGGCTCCAATGCCGGCCTCGCTGGCCCCAGCACCGGCCTAACCCCTCGGCATGCTCCGATCCCGGCCTCGGAGGCCCCAGCACTGGTCATGCCTCACGGCAGGCTCCGCTGCCGGCCTCGTTGGCCCCAGCACCGGCCTAACCCCTCGGCAAGCTCTTATCCTGGCCTCGGAGGCCCCAGTACCGGCCTTGCCTCACGGCAGGCTCCGATGCCGGCCTCGCTGGCCCCAGCACCGGCCTAACCCCTCGGCAGGCTCTTATCCTGGCCTCGAGGCCCCAGTACCGGCCTTGCCTCAAGGCAGGCTCCGATGCCGGCCTCGCTGGCCCCAGCATCGGTCTAACCCCTCTGCAGGTTCCAATCCCGGCCACGGAGGCCTCAGTAGTGGCCTTGCCTCACAGCAAGCTCCGATGTCGGCCACTGGCCCCGGCGCCCGCCTAACCCCTCAGCAGGTTCCGATCACTGTCTCTGTGGTTATTATTTCAAAGGTTCCAGTTGTAGTGTATCAGATCTCTGCCTCCCCCGAATATTGGCCACTGGCATTGCCACTGCCTCCACCGTTTCAAATCCTTCCCAGGCTCTTTTTCCACTCTGAATGTTGTCCAGTGTTCCTAAGCATGCGTGATGGTAGCATTCGACATTTGGTGTAATTTCTCCAAAAAAAATATAAAGTTGGTAAGATCCGGTTTCTGCTTCTCCTGAATACAAGTCTCCACCACCATCGCGAAGAACTCTTTCAACACCGCATTTCTCCTTGGTCTCCGCTAAACTCTCTCCTTATATGTGATGTCTGAGATTCTTAACAATATAGAGAAATAGCAGTCCTCTTTCACGGAGAATTTTTCCATAAGTTCCAGTGCATTTAGATAAGTTTTGTCTGCATCTCCAGTGTCCTGGCATCCATAACGGCTTTCTTACCACCTCTCCGATATTTTTCTTTATCTTTTTCTGTTCTGGGCCCGGTTTCTCCAGGGGTCTGGCGTGCTACGCGCAGTTCGGCCGGGGCCCAGAGTCCCGCGACCCGGGCCCCATTAGGCGTGCCCCGCCCGCGACCCCCGCCCAGAACCCAGCGTCTTACTGGGTCCGGTTTCTCCAGGGGCCTGGCATGCTACGCGCAGTTCGGCCGGGGCCCAGAGTCCCGCGACCCGGGCCCCATTAGGCGTGCCCCGCCCGCGACCCCCGCCCAGAACCCAGCGTCTTACTGGGCCTGGTTTCTCCAGGGGTCTCTTGGTTGCTTTTTTGTCTTTGATTTATAATTGTTAGTTTTTGTAACTTGTTTTGTTACTTTATGCATGTTTGTTTGCTCACTCTCCCATCCCTTTTACAAACTTTCTCCCTCTAGCCTATCTATTCTCTTCTCTCAAAACTTTTTTCTTACTGGATTTCCTTGTTTTATATTCAAGCTATTTCATATCTCCACACCTAAATACTCTGAACTAACTACAAGAATCCTACTATCTAACCTCTCATTCTCAGCCAGATACTACCTTAATATACTTAAATTCTTATTCAACTTAATCATACCCTCTACTTTACCCAACTCCTGCATCCATCACTCCAGGTCCTCCTCCCTTACCCAACCCTCACCATTAAAAAAAAAAAAAAGGAGTTCGATCGGTAGCAGGAGCGGAGAGCGGACCCCAGAGAGCCCTGAGCAGCCCCACTGCCGCCGCCGGCCTAGTTACCATCACACCCAGGGAGGAGCCGCAGCTGCCGCAGCCGGCCCCAGTCACCATCACCTCAACCATGAGCAGAGAGGCAGAGACCCAGCAGCCCCCCCCCCCGCCCCCCGCCGCTCCCGCCCTTAGCACCGCTGACACCAAGCCCAGCACCACCCGCAGTGGCGCAGGGAGCTGCGGCCCAGGCGGCCTCACATCTGCGGCGCCTGCCGGCGGGGACAATAAGGTCATCGCAACGAAGGTTTTGGGAACAGTAAAATGGTTCAATGTAAGAAACGGATATGGTTTCATCAACAGGAATGACACCAAGGAAGATGTACACCAGACTGCCATAAAGAAGAATAACCCCAGGAAGTACCTTCGCAGTGTAGGAGGTGGAGAAACTGTGGAGTTTGATGTTGTTGAAGGAGAAAAGGGTGCAGAGGCAGCAAATGTTACAGGCCCTGGTGGAGTTCCAGTTCAAGGCAGTAAATATGCAGCAGACCGTAACCATTATAGATGCTATCCATGTTGTAGGGGTCCTCCACGCAATTACCAGCAGAATTACCAGAATAGTGAGAGTGGGGAAAAGAACGAGGGATCGGAGAGCGCTCCCAAAGGCCAGGCCCAACAACGCCGGCCCTACCACAGGCGAAGGTTCCCCCCTTACTACATGCGGAGACCCTATGGGCGTCGACCACAGTATTCCAACCCTCCTGTGCAAGGAGAAGTGATAGAGGGTGCTGACAACCAAGGTGCAGGAGAACAAGGTAGACCAGTGAGACAGAATATGTATCGGGGTTACAGACCACGATATCGCAGTGTCCCTTCCAGGGGCCCTCCTCGCCAAAGACAGCCTAGAGAGGACGGCAACGAAGAGGATAAAGAAAATCAAGGAGATGATACCCAAGGTCAGCAGCCACCTCAACGTCGGTACCTCCGCAACTTCAATTACCGGCGCAGACGCCCAGAAAACCCTAAACCACAAGATGGCAAAGAGACAAAAGCAGCCGATCCACCAGCTGAGAATTCGTCTGCTCCCGAGGCTGAGCAGGGCGGGGCTGAGTAAATGCCGGCTTACCATCTCTACCATCATCCGGTTTAGTCATCCAATAAGAAATGAAAATGAAATTCCAGCAATAAGAAATGAACAAAAGATTGGAGCTGAAGACCTTAAGTGCTTGCTTTTTGCCCGCTGACCAGATAACTAGAACTATCTGCATTATCTATGCAGCATGGGGTTTTTATTATTTTTACCTAAAGATGTCTCTTTTTGGTAATGACAAACGTGTTTTTTTTTTAAAAAAGCCTGTTTTTTCTCAATACACCTTTAAAGGTTTTTAAATTGTTTCATATCTGGTCAAGTTGAGATTTTTAAGAACTTCATTTTTAATTTGTAATAAAAGTTTACAACTTGATTTTTTCAAAAAAGTCAACAAACTGCAAGCATCTGTTAATAAAGGTCTTAAATTAAAAAAAAAAAAAAGCAATGCTTACCCGTGCACAAACCTACTGACACCTCTAATTCATACTGCTAAGATTGGATCAGACAGATTACTCACAGAGTCACACCCAAAGAGAAAATGCCAAAACATCAGAAAAACAAGTCCAAGAGCCCTGAAAATATGAGAACTAGGAGCAGTGAGGAAATAAAAGAAATCACAAATACTGACCTACAAGAAATGCAAGGAGAATTTTTAGTATTGATCTTCAGTATGATGAAAGACCTCACAGTAAGACTATAGGAAATGAAGGAGGAAATGGAAACATAAAGAAAAAATCAGAAAGTGGCCTGGAATGAAATGAATCGATAAATGAAATGAAGATAGCAATAGAAAAAAATTCTGGAAGAATAGGTGAAATGAAAAACAGAATGTCACTTTTAAAAGACAGTTCATTCAAAATCAAAAGCATAGTCAACAGCATACAGAAGTCATTACAGCAACGAAACCTAAACATCCAGCAACTATGGGACATCATGAAATGTCCTAACTTACAGAAAAAAGAAATTGGAGAAGGGATAGAGGTACAGGATGTTTGTAATCTCTTCAGAAAAATAATTTCAGAGAATTTTCCAAACATGGAAAGAGACTTGGACATACATGTAGAGGAGACATACAGAACACCATTAAGACAAGATCAAGGAAAGACCTCCTACTCCACATAATAATCAAAATGACCAACATAGAAGCTAAGGAAAGAATCTTAAAAGCAGTGAGAACAAAAGAACAAGTGACATACAGTGCCAAAACAATAAAAATCACCCCAAAATTTACAACCCAACTCATGAATGCCAGGAGAGACTGATATGATGTAATCCAGACCCTGTAAGAAAACAACTTCCAACCCAAACTACTACATCTAGAAAAGTTATTATTCAAAATTATGGAGAAACAAAAGTGTTTCAAGACAAACAGAATCTCAAAAAATTCGTGAATACAAAGCCAACACTAGAGAAAATACTTAAAAAACAAACTATAAAGAAGAAAAAAAAGAAGAAAATTTCCGAACCAGAGAAGAGATGAAGTTGATCAGTGGGACAATTAAGCAAAGAAGAAAGAACATTATATCAAACAGAATATAGAAAACAAAATGGCAGGGAAAAAAATCATATTTTAATGATAACTCTGAATGTAAAAGAATTTAACTCACAAAAAAGACAGACTGGCAATGTGAATTAAAAAACATAATCCAAATATATGCCGCTTGCAAGAAACTCTCCTTACAGCCAAAGGCATTCATAGGCTGAAAGTGAAAAGATAGAAAAAGATGTATCATGCTAATGGAAACCAGAAATGAGGAGGGGTAGTAATGTTGATATATAAACAACAACAACAACAACAACAACAACAACAACAACTTTAAGCTAAAACACGTCAGAAGAGACAAAGCAGGGAAATTCCATTTATTTATTTATTTATTTATTTATTTATTTATTTATTTATGGTCCTGGAGATTGATCCCAGTGGCCTCTACCTCCAGGCTATGCCCCCAACCTATTTTATATTTTATTTTGAAAAAGGGTCTCATTAAGTTGCTGAGAGCCTCACTAAGTAGCTGAGGCTGGCTTCGAACCTGAGCAACCCTCCTTTCTCAGCCTTTCAAGTACTGGGATTACAAGCATGCACCACCACACCTGGCTCAATTTCTTTTATTTTTATTATTTTTATTTTTTTATTTTTTGTGGTTCTGGGGATGGAACCCAGGGGCATTTGACCTCCAAGCCACACCCACTGCCCTACTTTTATTCTTTATTTTGAAACCAAGTCTCACTAAGTTGCGGAGGGCCTCACTAAGTAGCTGAGGCTATCTGCGAACTGCTATCCTCCGGTTTCAGCCTCCTGAATGCTGGGATTACAAGTGCGCGCCACCATGCCTGGCTTCAACTCCTTTTATTAAAAGTAACAATTCACCAGGAAGATATAATGATAGTAAATGTTTACTACCCAAATGTGGGTGCACTCACATTTGTAAAACAAACCCTTCAGGACATCAGATCTCAAATAGACCCAAATACAATAATATTGGGAGACTTCAACACACTATTCATACCACTAGATCAATCTTCAAGGCAAAAGATGAGTAAAGACTCTTCAGAACTAAAGAAAACTATAAACCAAATGGACCTAATAGACATAAAAGGGATATTTCAACCTGGAACAGCAGAATACACATTCTTCTCAGTAGCCCATGTAACCTTCTTCAAAATAGATCACATTCTGGGCCACAAAGCAAGCAATAGCAAATACAAAAGATATAATTCCCTGCATCTTTTCAGAACACAGTGGAATGAAAATAGAAATCAAGAACAGGAAGACCAAAAGAAACTGTTTAAATACATGTAGATTGAATGATACACTATTGAATGATGAGTAAGATCAGAAATAAGAGGAGAAATAAAGAAATTCCTGGAATTAAATGAAAATAGAGACACAACATATCAAAATCTATGGGACACTTTGAAGGCAGTGTTGAGAGGAAAGTTCATAGCATTGAGTGCCCACATAAGAAGAACAGAAAGTTACCAGGCAAACAACCTAATGACACAATTTAAGGACCTAGAAAAATTGCAACAGTCTAATACCAAAGCCAGAAGAAGGCAGGAAATAAATGAAATAGAGAATAAACAATTCAAAGAATCAACAAAACAAAGAGCTTGTTCTTTGAAAAAATTAAAACGATTGACAAACCCCTGACCAACCTAACCAAAAGAGAGAATAAACTCAAATAATTGAAATCAGAAATGAAAAAGGAGACATCGGTATAGACAGCAGTGAAATTCAAAGGATTATCAGAAACTATTTTGAAAATTTATACTCCAACAGACTGGAAAACATGAGAGAAACTGATAAATATCTAAGTACATATAACCTTCCTAAAATGAACCAAGAGGGCATTACAAGCCTACCAACCAATAGCAAGCAAAGAAATAGAAATGGCAATAAAAATTCTGCCATCAAAGAAAAGCCCAGGCCCTGATGGGTTTCCAGCTAAATTCTACAAAACCTTCAGTGAAGAACTAATCCCAGCACTTCACAACTTTTTCCAGGAAATTGAAAGAAATGAAATCCTCTCAAACTCCTTCTACAAGGCTAGGATCACATTAATACAAAAACCAAATAAAAATAACTCAAGAAAAGAAAATTAGAGACCAATATCCTTGATGAACATAGATGCAAAAATTATAAACAAAATACTAGCTATATACATTCAAAACCATATCAAGAGAATTATACATGACAAAGTTGGTTTCATCCCAGAAAAGCAAGGCTGGTTCAACATATTCAAATCAATACAAGTTATTCACTACATAAATAGTACTGAGAACAAAAACCACATGATCATATTAATAGATGCTGAAAAAGCATTTGACAAAATTCAACACTCATTCATGTTAAAAACAGTGCAGAAAATTGGAATAGAAGGAATGTATTTCAACATCATTAAGGTAATATATAATAAACCCAAAGCCAACATTATATTGAATGGGGGAAAACTGCAAGAATTTCCTCTAAAATCAAAATGGATGCCCACTATCACCACTCCTTTTCAATATAGTCCTTAATACTCTTGCCACAGCAATAACACAAGAGAAGTATATTAGAGAAATTCAAATAGGAAAAGAGAAATTAAAATTATCTTTGTTTATAGATAACATGATCCTTTATCTAGAAGACCCAAAGAACTCAACCAAAAGATAACTGGAGCTTATTGACCAATTCAGCAAAGTGGCAGGATACAAAAATCAACCTAAAGAAATTCTGCCAGTATTGGGAAATGGCTTCAAAATATTTTTTAAAAATAGCTTTGGTATTAATGTGCCAGTATTGGGAAATGGTTTCAAAATGTTTTGAAAATAAATTTGGTATTAGAAAGCCAGAGCTTGGAGACAGGGCAAGCATCCAGACAGGGAAGAGACCCTGCCTAATTCCAGGCACCAAGGGTGATTAGCAAGAAAATAGAAGAAGCCCAGTGTCTTTTACATTTCTAAGACAAGCAAACTTCCCCAAAGATGTGGGGGGATGCCATAAGCCTTCAAGAGATCCTAGACTATGAAAATAAATAATATATTTTGGAGTGTAACAAAAGGTTTGGGGCCTATACCAGAGACAGGGAAGGCCTACAGGAAGGAATCACCATATCAAGAGACCTGCCCTAGAAGGGGCAGATCTAGTCAGGTCAGAAGGACTGTATATCTATAAAAATGTTCTGTATCCAACAACTTCGGTGACTTCTTTTCAAGTCACTCCACTATATCACCCTCTATGGCCCCTATGTTTCCATCTTTGTAATAATAAAATCGCTTATGCTTACAGAGTTTGGGCTATTCTTTTCTACAAATAGCTCAGAACTTGTGGCTACATTTCACTTTATGGTTTGGGAGTCCAACAGGTCCCCCATAACAGTTCCACCATAACAGAAATCTGTTGTTTTGCTATATGTCAACAATGAATCTATAATGAAAAAATAAAGAACATAATCCCATTCACAATAACCTCAAAACCAATAAAATACCTAGGAATAAACCTAACCCAAGATGTAAAAGACCTCTACAATAAAAAGTATAAAACAGTGAAGAAAGAAATTGAAGAAGACCTTGGAAGATGGAAAGATCTTCCTTGCTCATAGATAGGCAGAATAAAAATCATTAAAATGGTCATTCTGCCAGAAGTGATCTACAGATTCAATGCAATTCCTATCAAAATACCAATGACATTCTTCATAGACCTAGAAAAATAAGTCATGAATTTTATATGGAGAACAAAACAACCCAGAATAGCCAAAGCAGTTCTCAGCAATAAGAACCATGCAAGAGGTATCACAATTCCTGAGTTCAAATTATAGTACAGAGCAATAGTAGTAAAACCAGCATGGTATTTGTTACAGTTTAAGATGTTACGGTTTGGAGGAATTGTCCCCAGGGACCCTTGTTAGGTTCCTGGAAACAATTTCCATAAAAAACGCAGGTTCTTGTCCTAAGCTAAGTATAGATATGCAATAGCTCCAACTCTTGCTAAAGATTTAAAGGAGTCTATTATTATAAAAATATTATTGCAAAAATAAAAATACAGGTTGTAACTATTATGTCCCCATTAGAAAGAGGGAAAGATAGAGCTTAGAGTAAAGCACTATGCCACAAAGTGACATAGTGGGATGACCCAGGATGGAGTCATCAAAGATTCCTGGACACAGCATATTCTTATAGCCAGCCCAAACAGATCTGCGGCGGGTCGTTCAATATGTAGATATCCTGCCCTATCTCTAACCCAACCAGATCAGCCCCCTCTGGGGCAGGGGGCAGCTCTGTCTCCTCCCAGACCCCCACACCTTTTGCTACACTTTAAAATGTGTTAAGTTGCTTATCTGGAATCTGGGATTTCCTCACATCCCTGAGGAAGTTTGCCTCTCTTTAGAAATATAAGAAAAGGCCCTCAGCTCCTATTCTCTAGCTTATCACCCTTAGCACCTGGAAATCTGCAGCCCTCTCCCCAAAACTCCTGGCTTTCTTCACTACAAAAGATATATTTTTAAAATTGGAAATATTTCCCAATACTGGTACATTAATAAATTTTGAAGCCTCTTTCCAATACTGGAACAGTATCGGCACAACAACAGCCATACAGACCAATGGAACAGAATAGAGGATACAGAAACAAACCCACACATTTATACTCAATTGATCTTTGACAAAGGGGCCAAATTCCTATGCTGGAGAAAAACAAATGGTGCTGGGAGAACTGGCTATCTATTTGTAGAAAGATGGAGCTAAATCCTTACCTCTCACCATGCATAGGAATCGACTCGAAATGGATCAAAGACTTGGAAATTGGACCAGAGACTGTGAAGTTATTAGAGGAGGGCATAGGCTCAACACTCCAACATATAGTTGCAAGTAGTAACTTTCTCAACAAGACCTCCAAAGTCCAGGAAATTAAAACAAGAATTAACAAGTGGGATAGCATCAAACTAAAAAGTTTCTGCTCATCAAAGGAAACAATCAAGAACCTAAAGAGAAAGTCTACAGAATGGAAGAAAATCTTTACCAGCCACCACTCTGATAGAGGGCTAATACCCAGACTATACAAAGAGGTCAAAGACTCTACAGTAGCCAAACAAACAACTCAATCAAGGAATGGGAAACTGAATAGAATAGACACTTCACAAAAAAAGAGATACAAATGGCTAATAGATAAATTTAAAAAATGTTAAACATCATTATCCATCAGGGAGATGCAAATCAAAACAACACTGAGATTCCATCTAACCCTAATTAGAGAGACAAGTGTAAAGAAGTCAAATAACAGCCGGGCGTGGTGGCGCACGCTTGTAATCCCAGCATTTGGGAGGCTGAGACCCGGAGGATGGCAGTTCGCGGACAGCCTCAGCTACTTAGTGAGGCACTCTGCAACTCAGTGAGACTCGGTTTCAAAATAAAGAATAAGAAATAGGGCAGGGGGTATAGCTCGGAGGTCGAATGCCCCTGGCTTTCATCCCCAGGCCTGAGGGGGAAAAAAAAAGAAGTCAAATAACAACAAATGCTGGTGAGGACATGGGGAAAGAGGAACTCTTTTACACTCTTGGTGGGAGTACAAACCAGTTCAGCCACTATGGAGATCAGTGTGGAGATTCCTTAGAAAACTGGGAACGGATCCACCATATGATCTGGCTATACCCCTCCTGGGTATCTTTCCAAAGGTGTTGAAATCAGATAACTACAGTACAATATGGATACCCATGTTCATAGCAGCACAATTCATAATAGCCAAAATATGGAACTAACCTAGGTCTCCATCAACAGATGAGTGGATCGAAAAATTATGGGAAATACACACAATCAAATTCTACTCAGGATAAGGAAAAACAAAATCACATTATTCGCAAGAAGATGGAAAGACCTGAAAAACATTATATTAAGTGATATCAGCCAAGTACAGAAAGAGAAAGGAAATATGTTCCCTAATATGCCCAAACAAGGGAATATTAGGGATAACAGAGGGACTTCAGATAATGGAGGGGAACCTCAGCAAAGCTAGAAAGGAAGAGCAGGAGAGGAAGAAGGCTGAGGTTGATTAATGGAGGAGCTACATTCAAATATGTGTATAAGTGTGAATGTAGCATAGTCAACCTGGATACTTATTATGTGGGGGAGGAAGAAGCAGGGTGGGGGCACCAAGTACTGAGTGAATATATGCCATTTTCATTATGATGTGAAAATGTAATACACCAATAAAAAATAAAAAATAAAATGCAAATGAAGTAACAAAAAAATAAAAAAAACCCTCAAGGACAGCAAATATAACAAAAGAATAAAACTCACAGTGGCCAAAGAAGAGAAGAGGGCATCCTGAGGCTTAGAACATCATTTCCAGGTATTATCCTCAGGTGTGCATGCACTAGCAAGAGGAGGAAGGCAGAGATTGTTGGCTTGTGGTCAAAATTATCAATGGTATTTCCACAATCATTGTTCTCCTTTCCAATCCCTGCTTTACTTTCTACCTTCTGAATAACTCCAGGGCTTTGTCCATCTATTGCTCTTTGTGTTTGGCAGAGGTGTCATTGTCCTCAGCCACATCCTGTTTTCTTTTAGATGACCTTTTAGGTGTAGTGGGAGTGACCAGAGGGTCAATTCTGTTATCTTTTATAGTTGAAAAAGAAAACAAAACACTGTGTAGCTCAGAAAAGTCAAGCTCCAACTTTAAAGTGCTCCTTTTGGCTTGCAGTTTTGAAATGAATTGTATTTTCCACTAACAGTAATTGCTGTAAAACCTTAGAGGTACTAGATTATTTCCTGGTGGAGATTTATCAAATCTGTAGCAGGTACAATTATTTGCAGTCAGTACTAGTCAGTTTTCTTTCAGGTATTTTAAATCAATTCTTACTGCTTCTTTCTCCTAAATGCTTCTAAACTATTTTGGTAGATGTAGAGATTGGCTCATTCTTGCTCAGCTGTTAGGATTTCTACCACGAGTGCCTGTCTCTAATGAGTGACACTGAGGTAGCCACCCACTTGAAGAATTGCTGCTAACTATAGGAGGACCTCAGAAAAAGTGTGAAAATATAGGGTAGGTTTCTCAGCTGCTAGAGCTTCATTCCTGTCTTCTCTCATTACTCCACAAAACTATGTTAGACATTACAGCTTAAGTAATGGTATGTAGGCAAGGCTGGTGCTGGGGCATCCGAGGCCGGGATCGGAGCCTGCCAATGGGTTAGGCTGGTGCTGGGGCCAGCAAGGCCAGGATTGCCACCTGGCATGAGGCAAGGCTGGTGCTGAGGTCTCCGAGGCCGGGATTGGAGCCCGCTGAGGGGTAAGGCCGGTGCTGGGGCCAGAGAGGCTGGGATCGGAGCCTGCTGTGAAGCAAGGCCAGTGCTGGGGCCTCTGAGGCCAGGATAGGAGCCTGCTGAGGGGTTAGGCCAGTGAGGGTGCCAGCGAGGCCAGAATCAGGCCTCCCATGAGGCAAGGCTGGTGCTGGAGCCAGCGAGGTCGGAATCAGAGTCCTCCGGGTGGCCAGGCCACTACTAGGGCCATCAAGAGTGGGATCAGAACTTTCAATGTGGCATGCACAGAGAAATATCACAGAAAATAAAAACCAGATGCTTCCCCTAATTAGCAAAAACTAGGAGGAAAGGGGTAACAGGAGGAGGTCGAGTTATAGAAAGGGCTCTATAGTGAAGCAATTAAGGTGATCAATCAGAGAGTATAAAATGGGGGAGGATGGAACCTCTTTAAAACTCAGGAGGTACGTAAACAAATATATCAAAGATAATCACCAATCAAGCATGGGATGGAGGGAGGAGGAGGGAATGGGATGGGGATTGGATGAGGGCTAATTGGATGATGTGTGCTTGTATATCCTTTCAAGTCTTGTATTCCAATGTGATGTATGATTACAATGTACCAATATAAATATAAAAAAATAAAGTCAGGCTGCTCTGGTTAAAAAAAGTGATGGTATGTAAAACTGCATGCAATATACAATATGAGATTATCCTCATAGTTTAAGAACCAGAGACACTTAAAAAATCTGTGTAATCTGTTGATATCCTCCCCAGATTGAATCCAAATTCCACTGTGTTTAAAATCTATGTCTTCCTTTACTTCTTTAAAGAAACTTCACTCCAACACATAGCCTACTCCCCAATCTGTCTAACTTTTCTTATAGCACATTTCTCTAAATCTAAAACAAGTAAGTACCCAGTGGACATTTCCTTTCTAAAATCCAACAGAAAAGGTCAAAGTGAGCTGGGTGTGGTGGCACATGTTGTAATCCTGAAACAGGAGGATGGAAGTTTTGTAGCCAGTCTCAGCAACTTTGTAAGACTCACAGCAACCTAGCTAGGTTTCAAATTAAAATTAAATAGGGCTGAGGATGGAGCTTGGTAGTAGAATGCCCCTGGGTTTAATCCTCAGTACTACAGAAAAAAAAAAAAAAAAAGTCAAAGTGGTCATTTATCTCCGAAAGCCAGTTCCCATGGGAATCTATCAATTTGTGAAAGTTTTTGATATGTCTTTTATTCTTTCAAATATCCAACAGGCTCTCCTGGGTCTAACTCACATTTCTTCTAAAGATCAACATGGATTTTCAGATTTTCCATTCTAATTCCTTAATAGAGAAATATGTGTCTATATATTCTACATATCATATAGCCTACAAGTTCCTATATTATTATAACAACCAATTACTTTCTTTTGTTTTCCCCATTCAACTCATCAAGTCGTCTGTAAACACAACAAGACAACACATAAAAAACTCCAAACAGCTCGTAATGGTTCTTCTTTTAGTTATACAAAGATTTTGCTGAAGCTTTGACATTACTTGCCTAGTTTGTGATGGGTTATATGTTCTATGTTTTCCTTTTTCCAGTTACATTTGTAAGGAAGGCTGCTTTAAATTTAGACAGTTTACAGCAGACAAATTTCTGTTTGCCTTATGGTGTACAAGTTACCAATCTTGCCAGCTCTTAATGTTACCAGCTCAACCTTTGGTTATTTTGTGCAGTCTGAGATAAAAATCACAAAAAGACAAGCAAGAAATACTGTCCAAATGAGGCTTTACTAGGATTTATGCTTGAGCATAAGAGGAAGCTAGCACAAGGGATTGGGTTCTCTGACTCATAGAGTAAAGCTTATACATAGAAGATGGACTTGGGCAGGCAGATGCTCGATCTCAGGATCTCTGCAAGTGTCTTAGTTCTTTGATCTTGGCAATGAAGTTTGAGCTCCACAGGGTGATCTCTCCATGTGCTGTGGGTCCATCTGAACTGGGCTCACAAAAGATGTGGAGGTGCTCACTAATGATAACCCAGGACAGTCAGGTATCCGTCACATTTGGGCATTCTGGGTATGAGGGAGATTGCAGGAAAGCTTGGGGGAGGAGTAAGCAGCTTATGAACCTGGTCATTGATGGAAACATCTCTTGAGGACTTCTTGAGTCATAAAGAGAAACTTCGTGGGGGAATTAGGGTTCTTCCTAGTCTGTCTCATAAGGACAGAGTATCAACTTTGAAGGCCTGGGTAAAAATTCCAGCTCAACCATTTATTTACTATTTGATGTCACAGTTTTTGTAAATCCTCAGTGATTCACTTTCCATTTGCATATATTGTAACTAGTAATAGTGCTCATCCCATAGTTATATCACAGTTCAATAAGAATTTAAATGAGAACAGTTAGTATAACTCCCAATACATGATAAGGGCTCCATAAATGTTGAATAATGTTATGGTTTGGATTTCAATGTTCCCTCGATCTCTTGTGGTAGACGATTCAGCAATGTTGTGACTTGCTTGCTGGGGAGGGGGGCCCTGGAGGCATACTCAGGGGACAGTGTGTCCTAGCTGGCTCCTGCATCTTTCTGTTGTTCTCTATCCCTTGCCTGCCATGAACTGGTAACAAGCTCTCTTCTCTCTGTTCCCTACCATGATGCCCTGAGGACCTGCAGCCCTGGCCCCTGCTTGAAAGCTGGTCTAATAAGAACTGACATCTCTGGAACTGTAAGCAAGCACATCTTTCTTCTTATAAAATGTGGTTATTAGGTGTTTGGGGTCACACTGATGAGAATGCCAGCTAAAAAGCAAATAGTAAATCCAAATCCAGTTTCACTGTATAGTGAGAAAAGATTATTATCCCTGCTTCAATTCTATGATTTTGAGGACAGTATCATTTTACAGAGTGGGAATCTGATGCTTGGGTAAATTAAAGAGTTTGCACAGGATTTTGCAGCTGAAAAGTAGGCAGACTCTATTTGAAGCCTTTTGTGATATTAATACCTAAGCACTCAGTAACTACACTATGCACATCTTATTCTATCTAGATAATTTTCTCTAACATCAATTAACATATCAAGCAACCTGCCTTATTACAACCCAGCCCAGAGTTGACTCCTGAGCTGTTCTCACCATGGCCTTCGCAGACCGTAAACATCTTTGCAACTGTACTTTTGTACTCTTGGTATCTAAATCTGGATGATGGTTGTCACACAAGACCATAACCATTAGAATACTGCCTTTAACCATAGTTGATTGAGTTATTTGAATTAAATATACTGTAAATAAACAGGAAAAGTTGAGGATGAACCCATATTGTGGTATAAAGTTTAAGTATAATGTTAATAATGATGCTGCAGTCACTATACAAATAAAACCTACTGGATGTGGATAAAGTTGTTAGTCAAATATACAAAAACAGTTTTAGTTTTTTCTTGGTCTTATTTGGTTCTATTTTTAAAAAATAATCCCCCCCCCGCCCCCGGCACTTGTGTCCTTGTTATCTGTTAGTGGTTTTGTTTTACAAATGTCACATTTTTCTATCAAGACTTCTGTAGCAAATATTGCAAATCCTCTGCCTCTTTTTTTTTTTTTTTTTTTTTTTTTTTGGTACTGGTGATTTAACCCGTGGAAATTCTGTTTTTGAGCTGTATCCCCAGGTTGATTTTATATTTATTTTATAACAGGTTATCACTAAGTTGTAAAGGCTGGCTTTGAACCTGCCATTCTTCTGTCTTGGACTCTTAAGAACTGGAACTAAAGGTGTGAGTCACCATTACCAGAAATTCTTTTGTTGTTGTTGTTTCTTGCTTTTTTTTTTTTTAAGGCAATTACTCGAAGCTCAGCTTTTCAATCTAGTCACCTCACAAGCTCTATATCTTTAGTTGTTTTATGTTTGCCTGTGCACACATGTGCAGATTCACTTCCTTCCAATGCCACATGTTCTCTCCAGAAAATGATTTCTCTATCTTTATCCGATCATAAGTTTTGGCTCTGGAAACACTTATAAAGAACACTTTGACTCTTGCCTGAAAGGAACAGTTTGCCCCATTGTTCAGAATCTTTAACTTCCTTTTATTTCTTGTCTTATAGCATCAGAAATCCCGTCTGTTTACAGAGGCTTGGAATATGTCAGTTATTTCTCTTGACCATGGCCCCAGTGAAAAGACTGAGTTATTACATAAAGATCCCCAAGCCAGGTTGTGTTTTAATTCCTCACACTATTATAATTTCTCACACTAACTTAAATTTAAAAGACACAACTGAGCTGGATGTTATACTTATAAACCCAGTACTTGGGAGGCTGAGACAGGAGGATAACAGGTTCGTGGCCAGCCTCAGCTATTTAGTGAGGCCCTTCACAACTTAGTGAAACCCTTTTTCAAAAATAAATAATAAAAAGTAGGGCTTGGCATGTAGCTTGGAGGTAGACCACCTCTGGGTTCAATTCCCAGTACCACAATATAGATAGATAGATAGATAGATAGATAGATAGATAGATGATAGATAGATGACACAACTAAAAAAATTATCCAGTTGCAGATACTTCAGGCCATTAGGAATGTGCAGGCAAATTGATAAAAAAGATTAATATATTTGATTACATAAAACTTGAGCTTTCTATAAGAAGCAGTAATAATGAAATAACCATAAATAAAATAATTAAGTAAATTTAAAAATGGTGAAAATATTTGCCACTTGAAATATCTAAGTTCTAACAAATTAATAAAAATTAAATGTGCTGTGATAGAACAGCCAAAGAGCCTCAAGAGACAATGAACCTAAAGAGAAAGTTTAATATATATTCAGTATATGGAAGAATTTATTAACTTCTATGATAAGTTAATATTAGAATATCTTACTTATTCAAACAGGGTTTTATATAACTTTACAGATCTGTATATGTATCTATAAGAGTACTTACCTCGCTGGTAGAAATGAGGCTGGAACAAGTTTTCTAAATGCCATTTTGGAAATGAATGTTCAAATTCCTAGATATACTCTTTTCATGTGGCTCAGTAATTTCTCCTCTGAAAAACTTTATCCCCCCAAAATAAGTTATGCAATATATTCACTTACGCTGGGATTTGTAGTGCAACTGATGTAGAAAATATGCAAATTACTGATTTGCTATTAGAAAAAACTTTTTTTTTTGTTTTTTTTTGCTGGTTTAGGGATGGATCCCAGGGGCATTTGACCTCCGAGCTACACCCCTGCCCTATTTCTTATTCTTTATTTTGAAACAGGGTCTCACTAAGTTGTGGAGGGCCTCACTAAGTAGCTGAGGCTGTCCGCGAACCGCGATCCTCCAGTCTCAGCCTCTTGAATGCTGAGATTATGAGCGTGTGCCACCACGCCTGGCTTAGAAAAAACTTTTAAACAATTAATGTTCAGATGAAAATAAAGAGTTGTGAAAGAAGTTATACATAAGAAGGACTCATGTGCAACAATTTAAAAATAATGTTTTCAATGCCTCTAATTCTAGGTACTCTTGAGTCTAAAGCAAGAGGATCATAAGTTCAAGGCCATCCTGGACAATTTAGTGAGATTCTGTCCCAAAATAAATTTTAAAAAGTCTGGAGATGTAGATCAGTGGTAGAGAACCTGCCCAGCATGTGTGAGACCCTGGGTTTAATACTTTAATACTTATTAGAGCAAAATAGTGATGATGATGATGATGATGATGATGATGATGATGATGATGATAACAACAGCAATGCTGTAGAACAATATTTAATGATATGGGAGAGAATGCTTTGGTTTGCTAAGTAAGAAAAGGTGTTACTGAATAAAATATACAATATAATACTAATTGTTGAGATTATAAAAATGTATAAAAATGTATAGAAAAGAAACAAAAATACTCTGAAATATTAATGTAAATGAATGCTTAGGGGTTATTTGGATTATAAGTTATTTTTTAGTGTTGTTTATTCTTTTTTTGTCATCCATGTCCATGTGTCACTTGGAAAAAGATAAATACATTTTAAAAGTAAAATGTAAAGGCCATATTTCTTTGCAAAATAGCTAATATATATTGCACTTTAAATGAAGTATTTCCTGCACTTGTTGCCTAGATATTTTCACTCAAATGTCAAGCCATAAATCTATTCTATTTTGTTTCCATAATATGTTCCTAAGACAGTATTTCTCACTCAGAACTCAGAGAAATGATAAAAGTCAGTTATTACTTTTTTCTTTTGACACTAGCAGCAAAATCTATTTTTTAATGGTTCTGTTTTAAATCCCTGTTGTCAGAAACATTTATTTAACCTCTAACTCTGCTCTACTGAGACATCTTTGTTTACAGCAGGTTAGACCTTGACCCTCGTAACCCCATACTCAGGGGAAATTTGTTGTTGTTGCTTTTAAAAAAAGATTTGATTGAAATTGTTTTGGCTGATTCTTTTAGATTTGGAAATAGCCAAAAGCCATTTTATTTTGAATTATTTGGAGAGATCTTACTTTTCCCTCCTCTGGTTTAAAAAGAATTCATTATGAAAGTGAAATTATACAGAAAATAAATAAAGAATATATCAAAACTTTTTCCAAGTTCCAGTGGTAAAAATGATCTTTTACCATTGCTTTCAACTTCTCAGTTCTCTCCTGTTTCCTTGAGCCATTGTGGCATGCAGAGCAAAGCTTCAGACAGAGTCTTCACAGGCCTCCAGATATTTGGTGGGATGAGGTTTGGCATCTTGTAGACAGTCAACATCTGGCAGCCTCCCATAGAGACACCTCTAAGCACTTCTAGACTACCTTAGAGTGGAAGTAAAGACGGTTACTCTACTCTTTAGAGTAGGTACAGATGTTTGCTACTTAGCTCAGAGAAAGTGAGAATACTATAGCTATGAGAAGAGTTTTTAAGTATGTGCATGGAAAAGTATATGAAGAAAGAATACATTCAAAAGTTTATTTCCTCCCTTCTACTTTGACAACTTCCCTTGTTCCGAGACTCTAGTGAAGATCTCCACTATATCTACAGATCTCCTGTGACTCACAGACCACACTCAGCATACCTGGGAATGACAGGAGCCATAACAATAGCCATGTGATCCACTCCATCCACTACTGTAGACTTTCTGACCACTGACTAGAGATATTTTATTTTCAATAGAGAAGATTCTTTTCTATTAGTTATTTCTTTAGAAATAATCTCAAACCTAACACACATTCACCACAATAGTATTCTATATCCTCCCTCACTTAGATTCCTCAAAGGTTAACATGTCATGTTCACAGACTTATATACTTATTGTTATTAATGTTTTCATGAAGCTTTTGAGAGCAAACTCTAACATGAGACCCCATAATCCAGAAACAGCCTAGAATGCCTTTCTCAAGCAAAGACTTTCTCCTAAATAACTAGCATGTAACAATTCAAAATCCATACTAATACAACACTATCGTCCCTCCAAGAGCTCATTCAAAATTTTAGTGAATCTCAATAATATCTTATTTTTCTTTCTGATCCAAGATCCTATCCAGAAATCTTTAAGCATTTAGTTAGGATGTATCTTCTGACTACTTCAATCTGGAGGAGTTTTTTAGGCTTTCCATTTTTCATGTCCCTGCTAGTTTAAAAAGCACAGGTCTTCCATTTTATATCTCAGTCCAGAACCTGGGTTCATCTATTATGTCCTCCTAGCCAGACCAGGATCATGCACTCTTTGCATGGAATGCTGGAAGTGATCCTATGTTCTCAGTGCGTGAAAACGGGAGGCATATCACATCAACACATCTCAGTTCTAGGGACGTTAATTATGGCCACCTAAGTTTATTGGTGTCTGTCAAGATTCTCCACCTAAATGCACATTTTTGCTCCTTGTAGTTGACTATTAAAATATTTTGGAGAAGTCTTGTGGGGTTAGACAAACATTTTGTTCCTTGTCAAATGTCTCTCCAGCAGTATTAGCAGATTCTAAAGGCTCCTACCTGAATCATCCACCTGTGATGTTTGCCAACTGGTGATTCTCTATTGCCATTATTCTCTTTAACTTTATGAGTTGGCATCTACTCTATGAAAGAGTTTGCCCTTCTTCCACATTGATTTATTTATTAATCTATTAAATCTGTATGGACTAATGCATTAACACCATTATTTATTTTGATACTAAAATTCTTTTGGATTTAAATCTTTTCAGCTTATTTTTATGTCCATATTATGGGCCCTATTCATTTTTTTTTTTTTTTGTGGTACTAGGGATGGAACTCAGGGGCATTCTACCTCTGAGCTACACCCCCAGTCCTATATTTTAGTCTTTTTTGTTTTTTTGAAACAGGATCTCACTGAGTTGCAAAGAGCCTTACAAAGTAGCTGAGGCTGTCTGCAATCCATGATCCTCCAGTCTCCACCTCTCAAATGTTGGCATTACAAGCATGCGCCACCACGACCAGCTCCTAGTAAATATTTTAATATGTGCCCATTTAATGTTTCTTTATTTGTGGTACATAAGCATATCCCAGGCTTACCTTGTATTTTTCCTGTTCCAGCTCTTAACACTAGAACTTTATAAAGGCATCCTGGTTCATTTTTGTAGATGACAGTATTTAGAAGCTCAGATTTATGTGCTTAGTGAGCTTATTGTTACTGAAAAATAATTGCTTCTAAGCATTCTCATTGGACAGAGCTACAAAATATAAGTATATAAATAGTCACTAATAGGAATTCATTAATGCCACACATGTACCTCTTTTATCTATGTTTTTCTGTGCATATATATTAATCACAAGCCCTTATCGTGGTATATATATATGCACATGATATACGCATCTACTTCATTACATCATACTGCTACTTCCAATTCCAATCCAATACCTCAGGCGTCTTTCTTTTCTTTCACCTCTCTGGGTCTGTAATTATCTTCTCTCACAATGTGAAAAATTTCTCTCCAATATTGCTTAGTCATTTTGCTTATTTTTACTCAACATAACTGCTTCATAATGGTCATTTCTTCAGCATACCATCTGTGCTCTTCCCTGCTATATCCTGTATCTTTAACTAAGCTCATTGATCTGTGTTTCAGAGAAGGAAAGGAAAGAGGATAAGAAATGGGAGAGAAAGAAAGAATGGCAGTATTTTTTTTATCCCTACCTTTTCTCATTCCTTTTGCTCATAGTACTTCTCATACCCTAAAGGATTAACATCACAATCCAAAGAACACTAGCGTTCATGAGTATAAACTTTGTGAAGCTGTGGTGACTCAAGATAATAGTACTTTTCAAAACAAAAGAGCTTAATTCCTGTATGCACCCATCCCCATTTTCTATAATTCTCTAAACATCTTGAATTTTAAATTAAATATAATAGCTACATATAATAGCTACAAAAAATAAAACAAGGTCCCATTTTTCACTAAAGTATATAAAATATAATATGGTGCTAGAAATACTTAACCTTGCCTCCAAAGCTCTCCTGCTGTGAAAGTTAAATGTATGCTGGATACTGTAGGCACTTCAGGCAACATCCAGAGAGTGAGAGAGAGAGAGAGAGAGAGAGAGAGAGAGAGAGAGAGAGAGAGAGAAACACCTGAGATAATGAACTTAAAAAGGGAAAAGTTAATTATTTTAGCTCACAGTTTTGGAGGTTCTAGTCCATGACTGAGTGACCCTTTCCTTTTGTTCTAAGCCTGTGGTGAGGTAATGCATGATGGTGGCATCTTTGGTAGAGTAAAACCGCAAACCTCATGAGCTGGGGAGTAAAGAGAAGAGGAAAAGAGTGAGGTTCCACAACCTCCTTCAAAGGCACACCCCTAATGACATAAGGATCTCACAAAAGACCCACCCCTCCAAGGTCCCTCCCGCCCAAATACCAGCATACTGGACAAAGCTTAACGAATGGCCTCTGGAGGACCAGAGCAATAGACCTTCTACCCCTTGAAAGTTTGGAAATATCAATAGTGAAAAGAAACAAGCCGGTCATGGTGGTACACGCTTGTAATCCCAGCATTTCGGAGGCTGAGACAAGAGGATCCAAGTTTGTGACCCGTCACAGCTACTTAGTGAGGCCCTTTGCAATTCAGTGAGACCCTGTTTCAAAATAAAGAATAAAAAATAGGGCTGGGGGTGTCACTCAGAAGCAAAATGCCCCTGGGTTCCATTCCCAGGGATCCAAAACAAACAAACAAACAAACAAACAAACAAACCACCAAGCCAGATATAGTAGTACATGGCAGTAATCCCAGCATTTGGGAGGCTGAGACAGGAAGATCACAGGTTTGGGGCAAGCCTCTGTAGAAATTATTTCACCTATTTAGTAAGATCATGTTTCAAAATAAATAAAAACGGCTCGGGGTGTAGTTTGGAGGTGTAATGCCCTTGGGTTCAATCCCAGGAGCATACAAACAAATTTGTTTTCTAACCTAGAACAGACTAACCCTTTCCTTAAGAATGAAAAAAAAAATTATAAGGAAAATTCTTAACTACACTTGGACTCAAAACACATTTTGAGTCTGCCGTAATTATTGACTAGCACATTTCTTACCCCTATCCCCCAGACACCAACCTTAACTATATTTTTCAGGCTTTCTTGCAGTTACAAGAAATATGACTGAGAGTGATGCATGCCAACAACCATCAAGCAATGCTCCCTGCTCTTTATAACTCCTCATATGCTGACCCCACACAGCAAGTCCAACAGAACCTCCAGTGGGAAAGAACTGGGCTCTTTCTTGGAGTAGAGACCTGTCTCCCCTTCATTCCCATCCCACCAGGTTGCAAAGGCCTGTGAAGTGTGCAGACAATAGGCTTTTGGTTGTTGAGGTGTGACATTCTTTATTATAATACTTAGTCTATTCTGATTAACTAAATCTCCAAGACAAAAAGCAACTGGATTCCTGCTAGGAATAAATCTCAGTGTTTACTGATGGACAGAGTTCCTGAGTGGCAGGGCATAGCCCAGTCCAGCCCAGCCAAATGAACAACATTTTATTTTGCTTCCTCAGAGGTCTCCTTCCAATTCAGTGAGTAATGTTTCCATGCTTTTTAAGCTTCTTGAATCTTGCAACCACAGCTCCAAACAGGCACTCCAACATACCCAATTTCAATGGATAATCTGTAAATTGTCATCTGCGAGTCCAGGAAAAGTGGCAGGGGAAACTGGCAGCCCTTATGTGAACCAGCATAATAATGCATGAAGGATTTCTGATTCAGGCCTGGTCCTTATAGTGACATTTCTTAGTATTTACATTTAAGTTGTATGAGGATTAGTATTCTTTCAGGTGTTTCCAGTTTACTCACAAGGATCACTAAGGAAGGAGCAAGCTCAACATTACTAAGGCATTTTCTTAGTAAGCAGAAGCAGTTTCTGTCCATGAAAGATGGACTTATTTGCATTTGCAGGACTTGCCAAGTGCAATGCAGAAAAAGTAAGACACTGCCAGGTCTCTGGTTGCAGGAGTCTTTTGTGCTCTTCTACCCAGTTGGGATGCTCCTAGTTGCTTTTTAATCCCTGGTTCCTTTAGCTCTTGAGTTAGGCCCTGGGGCATTCTCTGCAGAGAGCCCTTGACACTGGAAATTCCTCCTTTTGGTTGATCAAAGCTGGTGCAGACTGACCCCACCCCAGGAAGTGGTGGCAGACACATCTGCTCAGTCTGGCTTCCTGCCAACAGGGGATTTACTCTGGGGTGAGTGGGGGAAAGGGACTTTCATGTCGGGAGGGGATTTATTGTTGGCTGATGGGGTGTGGTGAGTGTGAAGGGTGGAAATCACTTTGGCTCCTTGGTTGGATTGTCTGACTTTTTGTGAGACAGAGTTTAATCTTTCTATTTGGGTTCCAGGACTTTTGTGAACGGCAAGTGCTGAACCAGTGAACTCTAAAAACATGTTGGAAGTGAAGCATAGACTTGCAAAAAGCAAGATGATGAAAGCAAAGGTTCGCTGACTACATGCAGTAAGACACAGATTAGAATCACACAGCCAAAGATAACACTCAGACAGTCCTCAGTCTTAGCTAGCCAAGCTTCACAGACCAAGGGGAATGGAGGCCAGGCCACCGGTATTCTGAAATCCTGGTGTTCAGGAAGAGCAAGTTCTTTGGTCATTGGGTCTCTTTTGCATTGGAACACTTTACAATGACATCATATCGAATTCTATAACACATACCTATCTTGTGAAATTATTCTCTGTTGAATAACAGAAGCATAGCATTATGTAGTGCTAGTCTAGAAACGTCCAATGACTGTAGTAGTAAGGTTATCTGGTAAAACAATACTAGATATGGTCCTGAGCTCCATACTCTATGGAGGCTTCAGTATACGAGCAGGAAGGAAACATCATGGGCTTAGTCAAAAAGCTTCTAGAGCTTGAGAGAAAGCCTGCATTTTGCATTTTAGAAAATCCTTTACCTTTCTCACATCCATGCTATTTTCTAAGGCTGTCAGGGCCAAGAGATGAACGATCTGACCTGATCAAGGATTTCTTCTAGTGGATACTGGTAAAGTACCTTTGATTGTCACTACTGGGTCATTTGCTGAGGCATATATAAAATAAATCTAAGTTATGGTTTCTGCTCTCCATATTGCAGTTCTTGTTTGAAGCTCCAATCCAAGGATTCAGACAAGACCAGAGCCTATTTGTAAAATTAGAGCAAATGATGCTTTGTTAGGTGGATAGGCATGGTTGCACAGTTGGGTGAATGGAATGTGGGCTGCGTTTAGGTCCTTTTGTCTTTGTCCCTGTGCATTGCATGTGCTTTGAATTCTGTCATGTATATCTTGAGAACTTGTGGGATATGTCTGCCAGAAACTTTAGTTGTATGAGGGAACAAGAAACCATCTGGTGCATAAATCATTCTAAGGGAAAATAAGTTAGAAAGAGGGAGCTTCTCCCCAAGAGCCCCACAGCACAGTGAAATTACATGGGAAAGCCTAACAGTGTGGCACATGACTATAATCCCAGTACTTGGGAGGCTGAGGCAGGAGGATTGTAGGTTCAGGGCCAGCAGTGGACCATAGATTAGCAAGACCCTATTTTAAAATAAAAAAAATAAATAAATAAACAAACAAACATAGGGCTGGGGTGTAGCTTGGAGGTAGAATATTCCTGTGTTCAATGCCCAGTATTACACACACACACACACACACAATCATTTGGGAGACTCTAGGGGCAGCCTGAGTTTGTCCCAGAACTGTCTGTCATTCTCTAAGGAGCAAACTGAAAAAGTTGTGTCAACCAAAAAATTTCTGGTGGGAGTAGATGAAGAGGACAAAAAAGCACTTCTTTGACATCTCCCATATTTCAATCTGGAACAAAGGAAGGTGAAGGGGAGGCATGGTGGCTGCAGCACTGCTGTAGCAAGACATAGTCAGTAGCACAAGAGATTTCAGTGTAGATCAGTTGCAGAGAATGGAGGTGTTGAGATGGCCTTAAAGTTGCTGAATGACAACTTCTTCAGCATTTCAGATTCCAGGCAGACAGAGCACATGGTTGGAGTTTGAAGCTCACAAAGATGCACAGGGCAAAGACTAAAAGACAGTCAGGGATCAGTGAGGAAGAGTAGAAAATGTCATCTCCACACATCGTAGTATATACACTCTTGGAAAATTCTAGAAATGACTGAGAGAGGGGCAACTTAAAATAAAAAGGAGTAAAGTTGCCAAAATTGGGGCTTAAGGAAAAGTTATAAGAATATTCTTGCTATTAATGTGGGTTTTTTATATCAACGCAGAGGCGAACTGGAAAGCCAGAACACACACACACACACACACACACACACACACACACACACACACACACTTCTTTAGGGTAACTTTTACTTAGCACAGTTTGTTGAGTACAATGTACCACAATGATTATAAAATGCAAAATATTTGCATATGTTCTACATAAGCTGAAGTCGGGGATGTTGTTGGTGATATAAAAGATGGTGAGCAATTTCTAATAAGAACTAGAAGTTTTTGGACGATGCTCTTAAATGCGTATTTTGGTAAAAGAAGAAGGGGAGAGAGGAGACTGGTTCATGAGTTATAATTTGAAGAAATGTGTAGGGGAATGGACCCTAAACTGGGACTCAAGGTCCTAGTTTCTCTGTCTATTTCTACTCCAACTAGCAAAGTGAGCATGGGGAAATCCCCTGTGATCTCCCCTGAGCTTTAATTTTCTGATTTGTAAGATGAGTCCACTGCCAGTTTTTTTTTTTTTTTTTTTTTGTCTTTAAATGTAAGAATTGTAGCCGGGCGTGGTGGCACACACGCTTGTAATCCCCGCGCTTGGGAGGCGGAGACAGGAGGATGGCACAGGTTCGAAGCCAGAAGCACTGGCTTAAGAGACCCTGTTTCCAAATAAAATATAAAATAGGTCTGGGAGTGTAGCCCGGAGGTAGAAGGGTTTCCAGGAACCCCAGTACCACCAAAATAAATAAATAAATAAATAAATAAATAAATAAATAAATAAATAAATAAATAAATAAAATAAGTGTAAGAATTGTTGAAAAAGGAATTTTGCTTGCCCATCCTGTGGCAGTATTCTAGTAAGATAGGAAAGTTCTGGCATATTCTAGTAAGATAGGAATGCCATCAAATCACCTTGTTTCCTTAGGAAAGCTTTTGCTTTTGCTTTTCTACTGGAGGTTTCTGGTGAGGAACTAACCAAGCTGGGGACTTACCATTACACACAGCGCTGGCCTACCCACTGCTTAATACACTTGTTTTACTCCCTGCTCTTTCTTTCCTTCCTACATGTCAGTTTCTTATTTCCCCTTTGGTCACTGTATAAATGTGTAGGACTTCTCCTAACTCTATCAGATTGGCCGGGCATTTCGTCTGTGTTTTTGCACATCCTGCCAAAATAAGCTTGGTCATTTACCTCTGTTTATTTTCTCTTTCCAGACATCAGGTATTGTCTGCATTCCAGCACCCACACAAAAGTAATATCTCCCCAATTAAGAGCGCAGTGTTTCTGATTGTCTCTAAGTTTGGTGGAGTTGGCACCAGACCAACCAGGGGCACTCATCAAACAGCAGCCAGTGGCGTTTGGCTTTTTAAAGGTTTCAAAGTCTCTCCAGCAGCAATTCAAATGACGTCTTTAATAAACAGTCTTATAATAGAAAGAAAGGGAGGAGGTGAGAGGAATGTAAAGGAAGAGAAGGGAAAAATGAGGATAAACTACAGAGAAAGGGACCAAAAGGGGGAAAAAAACCCCACAACCAAACACTTCTTTTCATCACATAGATTTGTTGCTGTTGTACTCATTGCTGGGGATTGAACCCAGGGCATCTTACTTCTGAGCTACATCCCCAACCTTACTTTTTAAACTTTGAAACAGGGTCTCGCTAAGTTTCAAAGGCCTTACTAAGCTGCTGGGACTGGCTACAGACCTGCAATCCTTCTGTCTCAGCCTCCCGAGTACTGGGATCACAAGCATGCACCACCAAACCTGGCTCTGGAATTTTGCTTTTTAAAGAACATATCAATCCAGTTTTTGATTAAACTAAAATTCCAACTTTTAAAAGTTAATTTTAGATTGATTCTGGCAGAGTTCATGGTCCATGAGCTCTGTCTGACTCAAAGACTTAGACTCAGGAAGTAAAGTTTCATTTCTGTATCTCCCTTGCCCAAGAATCTTCATTGGTTCCTTAATCCCAGTAAATATCTTTGTAGTTTGGAGTCAAACCCTTTTTTCCCCTCTTTCCATCACTTTCCCACAGTAGCCGTATTTGCATATTATGGAATAATTATACACACTACTATTCACAACAGCATTAAAACCACTATTCCAATCGCTAGAATTTCACTTTGATTCCTATTGAAACTAGGTTGAGTGCTGGGTCCACTACTTTTGAAGCTAGATTGTTTTTCTGTTGCCTTTCAAGTAAGTACTTCAAATATTCCGCAATTTCTCTTATGCTCTCTGTTGGGAGTGATGTGAGCCCTAGCATTCTCATTTGAAAGTTGCTATTAAAAGATAGAGATGTATGGTTTCAGAATCAATTGACTGACATCTCCTGATGATAGAAGAAAGATGTGATCAAATGAAGACAAAAGAATTCTTGTTCCACAATACTGAAAATAACAACAATGAGCTGGGCATGGTGGCACACGCTTGTAATCCCAGAATTCGGGAGGCTGAGACCAGAGGATCATGGTTTGAAGACAGCCTCAGCTACTTAGTGAGGCCCTCTGCAACTCAGTGAGACTGTTTTCAAAATAAAGAATAAAAAATATACAGCAGGGGTGTAGCTCGGAGGTCGAATCCCCCTGGGTTCCACCCCCAGACCTGTAAAAAAAAAAAAATAATAATGGGAAAGTTGAAAACCACTGTGTCCAGCTGTTAAGTATTGTGGAATGTGCTTTTCCGGACATCTTTTGTGTTATGATAAAAGATAAATAAAGCTGTTTGGAATGATTTAAGAATGATTTAGCTCTGAATAATGCCTGGAGGATGAAATTTAATTAAGTTGACCTACTATTGCATATAAAAGTAAGTAATATATTCTAGAAACAAGTGAATGTTACTAGTGGTTTTTCATTTTCTTGGGAAATTAGTCAAGAGAAAAGGAAAGAAAAAAAGGAAAAAATTTAAATTATCTACTATATATCCAGCTTTTACTTGGTGATTACCTCATTTAATCCCTACCCAAACTTCTCTGAGACTTAACACTAGACTCATTTTATGTATAAGGAAACAAGCTGGGAGACATAAAATAACCGGTCCAAAATCATACAGCTAGCCAATGGCCCTGCCAAGATTTTAGCTGAGATCAGCCTGACTTCAGGAAGGTGTTCTACCTTGATTGCCTGTGATTATTTTGTATTCCATCATTCACTCCATTTTTTTCCTGTTCTGGAAAAACTACACCGAATTTGATTATCATTATCTGTGCCATCCCATTAAATATGGTGGTTGATATTTTAAAATTTTTCTAGTATTACACAACAATTCACTAAATAGCTTTTAAGATGGCATCTCCATTCTGTATGTACAGATTTTTTTTTTTTTAATTGCTTTTTCAGTCTGGCAAAGTCATGCCTAATGGCTCAAATCCTTCCCATGAGTTATGACCAACAGTGTTCCTGCTCAGCTCTCCTGAGAATATGACAGCCAAGTGCTAAAAATCCTTTCTCTGGAGAGCCAATGCAGCATTCTCCTCGAGACCCATACGCATATTGTTAACCACTGCTCGCATGTGACTAGAGCAAATGTGTTGAAAACATATTTCTTAGGTATTTAGAGTATTTACTAATTTAAATTATCAGTATCTGAGAGCTGTAAAATTCTGAACACAGTTGTAATGCTAAATCAACTGAAAATATAAAACAGGTTATGTTGTCTCATGCTTTAGGAGATGAACAGTGATTACAGCAAACCTCGCCTCCCCAAGATGGAGCATCAAACTTCCAAAGGATGAGCAATCCCTGTTGAAGATAGTGTACACCTCCATGAGATGTTATGGACAAACACAAGACAGTGGCTTCTCTGGTGACTGGGAAAAAGTTAAGGCAAGGCTCCAATCAGCACATCTCTTATTTTGGGGGTTATATCCAGAAAAGGTGTACTTACTATAGTCTCAAAATCAGAAGTCAGAGATAGAACAAACATTACAATTAATTTACAAGCAGAAGACTCCATCAAAAATCTTTTAAGAACGATATTTTACTAGGCATGGTGGTGCATGCCTGAAATCCCAGAAACTTCAGAGGCTGAGGGAGGAGGATCACAAGTTTGAGGCCAGTTGGAATAATTTAGTGAGACCCTGTCTCAAGACTTAAAAATAATAAAAAGGTCTGGGGATGTAATTCAGTGGTAGACTGTCCTTGGGTTCAATCCCCAGTAACACACACACACACACACACACACACACACACGGATAAAATTGCTTATAACCACCAGATTTTTGAGCTGAGCATGGTCAAAATCATATATATATATATATATATATATATATGATATATATGTTATATGATATATATGATATATATAATATGTTCTTCATATATATATATATATATACACATATATACACTACATATTCTTTTACATCTTAGAGAATCTTTGGACAAAAAAAATGGAAAAAATACATACGAGAAATTGATTCTAATTCCTGTAAAGCAATCAGGTTAACCCCACTGGTAAAATAGAATTGAGATAATTAATAGGTGGATGTGCAAAATGAGTAAATGAATCAGTTATACTATATTGTCACAATCTTGTCTCTTCTGTAATCATTTAAAAATGAAAATATCATTTAACAAGTTCTGTACCACGAAGTCGAAAATAGAATGTTAAAGAGTTGTCATTACTGGAGGAGGAGGAGAAGGAGAAGGAGGAGGAGGAGGAGAAAAGAATTGTGACTGATCAGATAGCTATCATCTAAACTATTTTAGTATGTAGAACTGGCATAGATAAATTCTCTGTTCTATGTACTAATTACTGTAATTTGATCATTATAATGATTATAATTTCATATTCACTTTATATGAGAGAGTCTATTAACTCTGCCTGTCACGTCACAGTAAATTTGCTTTTAAGAGTTTTGGGGGGAGGGAAAGTATTATATCTTATCAACAATGCCTTTGGTAGTTTAATCATGATATGCTTTTAGGATTTTTTAGAATATCTCTTCCAATGCCTGTTTCCTGAATAAGAATGTCCCATTTCTAAGAACTGTGTCAAACATTTTAAATAAACTGTTAAATAAATAATAAATAATAAAATGCAACTGAAAGTTGCATTTCTAATATTTTATGGGTAAAATTATTAAAAACAATATAAAATTGTTACATTGATATGCCATTATATTTTATACTTATGAAAAGAATGAGAACACTTTTATTCTACATACTGATTCAGAAAGATTTGCAAGGTATATTTTGGAAAGAATAGAGTAAATTACAAAGTACTGTACATAGAATATATTTTTTATTTAAAATAGGGGAATAAAGCGGGTGTGATGGCACATGGCTGTAATCCCAATATTTGGGAGGATGATACAGAAGGATCATAAGTTCAAGGATAGCCTCAGCTGCATACTGAAACTCTCAGTAGCCTAGCAGCTGTTTCAAATTAAAAGAATTAAAAGAGCTGGGATATAGCTTAGAAGTAGAATGTTTCTGAGTTCAACCTAGGGGAGAAATAAATAAAAATCAATCTCTATATCTTATTGTATTTCATAAAGGAAAATCTTGGTGGGATAAATAACAAATGTAGTAAAAAAGTTTCCTGAGGGTGAAGAGAGGGTTGTACGTGGTAACTTAGTGAATAGATGTGGTTAGAGAAAGACATTCACTGCATTATCTTTATCAGAATATTTTATTATGACTTCTGGTGCTATGAAAACCTTTTTGCATTCATAGATCCCACATTATCAATATTGTATTCATTTCTTTTGAACTTTGAGTCATACAAATAAATTCCTTTAGTTTTGTCATTTTAATTAACTTGTATAATTTTATAATTAAATATTATTTTCATTATAGTTTATTATGATGCTTATTCTAAGAAATGAGTTATCCAGTTGCTCCAATATCATTTACTGAATACATTTTCCTTTCCCTATTGATTAAAAATGTTTTCTTGCTCACAAATTAAATTATCTCAATGTTCTTAAACATTCTATTCATTATATTGGTTTATCCATGTATCTCTTTTCATATTTTAATTATTAAGACTTTCTGCTTTAAAACTGATAGATCCACAGGCCCCCGGGCCCCGACCCTGGGCGGGTGGGCAGGCGCTGTCGAGGCGCCCCTAAGCGACCCCCCTCTCCACCTGGAAGGACCCCGTGGTCTGGGCCCCCTGGCCCCAACCCTGGGCGGGTGGGCAGGCGCTGGCTTGGCACCCCTAGGCGACCCCCTTTCCACTCGGAAGGACCCTGTAAAAAAGGAAAAGAAAAAGAAAAAAGGAAAATATCGGAGATGTGTCAAGGAGGCAGCAGATGCCAGGATACTAGAGATGCAGACAAAACTTATCCAAATGAACTGGAATTATTGGAAAAATTTACCGCTAAGGAGGACTGTTTCTTCTCTACACTGTTAAGAATCTTGGACATCACCTGTAAGGAGAGAGACTTTAGCGGAGACCAAGGAGAAAGGCGGTGCTGAAAGCGGTCTCCATGTTGGCAGTGGAGACTTGTATTCAGGAGGAGCAGAAATCAGAGCCTACCCTTTTTTTTTTTTTTTTTTTTTTTTTGGAGAAATTACACCAAAGGTTGAATGCTACCATCACGCATGCTTAGGAAGACTGGAAAACATTCAGAGTGGAAAAAGAACTTGGGAAAGATTTGAAATGGTGGAGGCAGTGGCAATGGCAGTGGCCAGTACTCAGGGGAGGCAGAAATATGATGCATTACACCTGGAACCTTTGAAGTAATGACCCCAGAGGCAGAATGCTACCACCACCACACACCCTCGAGAACGTGGGACAAACAGTTGGGCGAAGAGGGTGCTCAGATTACAGCCTGCCGAGGGTTGAGGCCGGCAACAGACACAGCAAAGCTGGGATTGGAGCCTGCCATGATGGAAGGCTGGTGCTGGGGCCTCCGAGGCCGGGATCAGAGCCTGCAGAGGGGTTAGGCCGGTCCTGTGGCCAGCGAGGTTGAGATCAAAGCCTGCCACGAGGCAAGGCTGGTGCTGGGGCCTCCGAGGCCGGGATCAGAGCCTGCTGAGGAGTTAGGCCAGTGCCGGGGCCACTGGCCGGCATCGGAGCCTCCTGTGAGGCAAGGCCATTATTGAGGCCTCTGAGGCTGGGATTGGAGCCTGCCGAGGGGTTAGGCCAGTGCTGGGGCCAGCGAGGCCGGGATCGGAGCCTGCCGAGGGGTTAGGCCGGTGCTGGGGCCAGCGAGGCTGGGATCGAAGCCTGCCATGAGGCAAGGCTGGTGCTGGGGCCTCTGAGGCCGAGATCAGAGCCTGCTGAGAAGTTAGGCCGGTGCGGGGGCCACTGGCCGGCATTGTAGCTTTCTGTGAGGCAAGGCCGCTATTGTGGCCTCTGAGGCCGGGATCGGAGCCTGCTGAGGGTTTAGGCCAGTGCTGGGGCCAGCGAGGCCGGGATCAGAGCCTGCCGTGAGGCAAGGCCGGTGCTGGGGCCAGTGAGGCTGGGATCGGAGCCTGCCGACGGGTTAGGCTGGTGCCGGGGCCAGCGAGGCCAGAATTGGAGCATACCATGAGGCAAGGCCGGTGCTGGGGTATCCGAGGCCGGGATCGGAGCCTGACGAGGGGTAAGGCCGGTGCCGGGGCCAGCGTGGCCGGGATCAGAGACTGCCATGAGGCAAGGCCGGTGCTGGGGCCTTCGAGGCTGGGATCGAAACCTTCCGAGGGGTTAGGCCGGTGCTGGGGCCAACGGCTGGCATCAGAGCCTTCCATGAGGCAAGGCCGCCATTGAGGCCTCCTAGGCCAATCGGAGCCTGCCAAGAGGTTAGGCCGGTGCTGGGGCCAGCAAGGCTGGGATCGAAGGCTGCTGCGAGGCAAAGTTGGTGCTGGGGCCTCCGAGGCTGGGATCAGAGCCTGCTGAGGGGTTCGGCCGGTGCCAGGGCCACTAGCCAGCATTGGAGCCTTCCATGAGGCAAGGCCGCTATTGAGGCCTCTGAGGCCAGGATCGGAGCCCGCCGTGAGGCAAGGCCAGTGCTGGGCCCTCCGAGGCTGGGATCGGAGCCTGCTGAGGGGTTAGGCCGGTGCTGGGGCCAGCGTGGCCAGGATTGGAGCCTGCCGTGAGGCAAGGCCGGTGCTGGGGCCTATGAGGCCAGGATCAGAGCCAGCTGAGGGGTTAGGCCGGTGTCGGGGCCAGTGAGGCCAGAACCGGGGCCTCCCATGAGGCAAGGCCGCTGCTTGAGCCAGCGGGGTTTGGATCAGTCCACCGGGTAGCCAGGCTACAACTGGGCTGTCAAGAGTGGGATCGGTATTTGAAACACAGCATGCACAGAGAAATATCGCAGAAAATTAAAACCAGATTCTTCCCCTAATCAGCAGTAACTAGGACAAAAGGGGCAACAGGAAGTGGTCGAGCTATAGAAAGGGCCCTATAGTGAAGCAATTAAGGTGACCAATCAGAGGGTATGGAATAGGGGAGGATGGAGCCTCTTTAAAAAGCAGGAGGTACATAAACATATGTATCAAAGTTAATCACCAAACAAGCATGGGATCGAGGGAGGGGGAGGGAATGGGATAGGGACTGGATGAGGGCTAATTGGATGATGTGTGCTTGTATATCCTCTCCAGTCTTGTATTCCAATGTGATGTATGATTACAATACACCAATAAAAATAAATTAAAAAAATAAAATTGATAGATCCAATATGTCCTCCTTTTAATAGTTTTGTGTCTTTAAAAAAAGCCTATTTTAAAAACTAAGTGTCTGATAGATTAATACTTTAAAAATGTTGGTGTTGAAGCTGGGAATGGTGGTGTGTTTCTGTAGAACTAGCTACTTTGGAGACTGAGTAGGAGGATAACTGGAGCCCACAAGGTCAAGCACAGGCTGGTGACATAGCAACACCCCATCTCAAAACAAGAAAATGAGAGTTTCAACTGAGATTGTCCTCAATTTCCAAATTTATTTAGAAAGAATCCAAACTATGATGTTGAGCCTTTTCTACCCAAACTGTATCATGATTTTCTTCCTCCTCAACTGTTTCTTGGTATTTCAGCAATGTGCCTGTTTTTCTCATCGAGGACAAACACATTTCTTACAAAGTTTATGTCTAGGTATTTTAAATCTTTTACTACTCTTAAAAAATGACTCATAATTCACACACTTCAACTGGTGGTTGTTTTTATATGCAAAAGAGAACAATTATTAATTCTTTTTATGTACCCTTCTACCTTGCTGAATATTCTTATTATTTTTAAAAAAATTTTATTGGTGCATTGTATTTATACATCATAATGAAGCAAAAAACTTATGTAGACATAAGTGCACATATCACCCAGCCAGCCCCCACACAGTCCCCATCCCTCTCCCTCCCTGTCCCTCTCTCTCATGCTTGGCTTAGTGATTAACTATGATATGAATAAGTACATCGTGTGCTTTAAAGAGTTTCCTTCTACCCCCCACCCCATTCCCACAGTTAGGTTGCCTTATTTGATCCTCTGCAGGATCTCCATTTTCACCTGGAGTTCCTCCTATGACCCCTTTCACCTTAGCTTTCACATATTAGGGAAAGCATCCTATTCCTTACTTTTTGCAACTGACTAATCTTGTTTAGTATAATGTCCTCAAGATCCATCCATTTCTCTGTAAATGCAGCAGTTGTGGAATTTTTTAAATGGCCGAGTAAAATTCCATTGTGTATATATCCCACAGTTTTATAATTCATCTGTTGATGGACATCTTGGCTGGTTCCATAGTTTGGCTCTGGTGAATTGTGCAGCTATGAACATAGATACACATGCATTAGTTTGGTAGTTTGGTTTCCTTTTTTTGGGTAGATACCCAGAAGTGGTATTGCTGGATCGAATTGTAGATTTGTACCCATTCTTCTGAGGATTCTCCATACTGTTTTCCAAAGTGGTTGCACTAATTTGCAATCCCACCAAAAATGTTTTAGAGTTCCCACTTCTTCACATCCTCGCCAGCATCTGTTGTTGTTTGTGTTTGAATGGTTGCCATTTTATTTGGGGTAAGGTGAAATCTCAGGGTAGTTTTGATTTGCATCTCTCTGATTGCTAATGATGTTGAGCATTTTTTCATGCATTTATTGGTCATTTGAATTTCTTTTTTCATGAAATATCTATTTAGTTCACTTGCCCATATTTTGATTGGATTATTTGTTTTTTTTAATGTTGAGTTTCTTGAGTTTGTATATTCTAGATATTGGTCCTCTATTGGAGGAGTAGGTGGTGAAAATCTTCTCTCATTTTGTTGGCTCTTGATTGAGGTTCTTGAAAGTTTCCTTTGATGTACAGAAGCTCTTCAGTTTTATACAATTCCATGTATTGATTTGCCTTTTAGATTTTTGTGCCTTTGGGGTCTTGTTGAGAAAGTTTTTATCTGTGCCTATGTGTTGCAGTGTTGGACCTATGTCCTCTTCAAGGAGCCTGAAGATCCCTGGTATAATTTCCAAGTCTTTAATCCATCTTGAATTGACTCTTGTGCAGGTGAGAAAGTAGGATTAGTTTCCAATTTTCTGCATATGGTTAACCAGTTTTGCCAACACCATTTGTTGAACAGGCTATCTTTTTTCCAGTGTATGTTTGTGGCCTCTTTGTCAAAAATAAATTGGCTGTAAGTGTGTGGACTTGTTTCTGGGTCTTCTATTCTGCTCCATTGGTCTATGTATCTGTTTTTGTGCCAGCATCATACTGTTTTTATTACAATGGCTTTTTAGCATAGTCTAAAGTCAGGTATTGTGATTCTTCCTGTATGGTTTTTGTTGCTAAGAACTACTTTGAGGGTTAAAAAACAACAAAAACAAAGAAAGCAAAACAAAAATCATAAAAACAAAACAAAAATAACACAAAGAAACCACAAACCCACTCCAGAAAAAAAAATAAATAAATAAAAAAATACCAATCAGGTATAAACACACAAAAAAGAACAAAAAAACCCCCAAACAATCCCAACAATTAATTGATGCAACTCTACAAATAAATTCAGCCGTCTCTTTCTGTGTAGATACCAAGAGTGCTATCCGCACCTCTCCTTCTGTGAGTCTGATTCTCTGAGTCTTCTTAGTCTATGCAGATGATGGATATCAGTGGATTTAATATTGAGTGAAGGTCACCCTCCACCCTTCCACAGATTTGAAGTCTAGGTCTCTCCCTGACTCTGTTGGTAGCCTATGCCTCTGAGACCAAACTCAATGTAGGAGTCTCAGTTCTCCACAGCTAGGGCTGGGTTAGTTTGACTTCTTCCTGTTCCCCACAATTGGGGTGTCTGTGGTGTTCCTGGCAATATTACTCACTGGGTTTAGAGTTAAGCATAAGACTCCCCCACCACACTTTCTACTGATCTGAGCCTGAGTCTGTCTGAGCTTTTGATATGATCAACAGCAGATCCCACTCCTACCTTCTCCGGGTTCTTCTCCAGTTCAACACGACTTCACTTATTATGCTCTGGATTTCTGGGAGGTGTTGTAATCTCCACTGCCACTGCTCCTTCCCTGAGTTGTATCATAAAGTCTCAGACCCAGGGAGTTAGTTGTAGCTACACCAGAACCTGAGGGTGCCGGGCTGGGCGTTTTCCTTCAGGGAACTGCAACTAGGGTGTAGTAATTTCTGCCACCCCTACTCCTGCACTGTGTTGAACTGCTAGATCTCAGACCCAGGGAGTTTATTAAAGCTGGTTGAATCCCTGAGGGTACAATGCTGGGATCTCTCCTGTAGGGGCCACAATTTAACTTACGATTGTAGTGTGTGCTGGTCTGGAGGTATCACGGATGTGGTGAACTCACTGCTGCTGCCAATATGGTGTCACTGATACGCCCTCGGCTGTGAGGCTGGCCTATCTCCCCTCTGGTTTTGAGGTCTGCTCTGAATCCCTGGAGAATGTGATGGGCTTGGCCATTGAAAATTTTGGCCTGTCTTTGCACTAAAAGAACTGCTGAATTACATCTGACTGAACTGCAACTGGTTGCTTCAGCTCCTTAACTTTTCCTCCCTGGAGTCTGGTTCTGTGAGGCAAGATGGAGTCGGGACAGCGGCCACTGCAGCAGCAGGCCAATTTTTTTTTTCCTGCCCTCTAGTTGTTCTAGTCTTCCTTTTTCTCTGTCTCTTGTATTTTTTTAAATTTTTATTGGTGCATTATATTCATACATCATATTGGGGTAAAAAACTTGTGTGGACATACATGTACACATCACTCATTTAGCCCCTATCCAATTCCCACCCCATTCCCTCCCCATCCCTCCTTCCCTTGCTTGGCTTAGTGGTTGACTTCGATATGTTTAAGTACATTGTGTTTTAGAGAATTTCCTTCTTCCTTCCTCCCATCCCCTCATTTATGTTGACTTGTTTGCTTCTCTATAGGATTTTCTTTTTCATCCTATCACCCATTTCTCCTTAGCTTTAACATATTAGAAAAAGCATCTAATTTCTTATTTTTTTGTGACTGAGTAATCTCGCTTAGCATAATGTCCTCTTGTATTTATAGCTTTTATTTCTCTATTGATATTATTTTCTGGCTATGTAAGGCATTATTTTTGACACTATGGAGATCGAGTGTCAGCAGTACTTGGAGAAGATGCTCTACTCAGTCTCCATCTTCCCCTCCCTTCTTTCCTTATTATTTATAGTAGCTTTACCATTGGTGCTTTTGAATTTTTTCAGGTGTACATATTACCTGAAAACTGTGAAAAGTCAATATATTCCTTTTCATTTTTGTGTCTCTAATTTCTTCTTTCTTTCTTTCTTTCTTTCTTTCTTTCTTTCTTTCTTTCTTTCTTTCTTTCTTTTTTTGTGGTACTGGGGTTCCTGGAAGCCCTTCTACCTCCAGGCTACACTCCCAGGCCTATTTTATACTTTTTATTTGGAAACAGGGTCTTTTAAGCCAGCGCTGCTGGCTTCGAACCTGCGCGATCCTCCTGTCTCTGCCTCTCAAGCGCGGGGATTACAAGTGTGCGCCACCACACCAGGCTTTCTTTTTATTTTCTAATAACAATGCTTTTTTGTATTGAGGATTAAACCCAGGGACATTCTACCTCTGAGCTATACCCTCAGCCCTTTTTAGTCAATTAATTGATTACTTATTTATTTTTGTTTCATACAGGATCTTGCTAAGTTGCTGAGCTTGGCCTTGAACTTGCTATCTTTCTACTTGAGCCTTCCAAGTACTGAGATTACAGACATGTGCCACCGTTCCTGGCTGTAATCACAATGGTTAATTTAATAAGCTATTTCTAAAAATTCTGCAAAGAGTAGCCAGTGAAATGAAGGCATTGTAAAAGATCTGCATTTTTTTTTTTTTTTTTTTGGTACTTGGGATTGAACCCAGAGACATTCTACTCCAAGCTTTGCCTTCAGCTTTATTTATTTGTTTTATTTTATTTGGAAATAGGGTCTAAGTTGTTGAGGGTCTTTCTAAATTGCTAAAGCTGGTTTTGAACCTGTGATCCTTCTGTCTGAGCTTCCCAAACACTGAGATTACTGGAGTGTGCCACCGTGGCTGGCTGAAAATTTTAAATTATTTATGTATGCCTTTTTTAAATTAACTATTTTGCTTCTATTCACATGACCCATTAGAGACTTTTTTTAGGCTCTATTTCCAAGAAATGAAAAATGATTTTACTAGTTATTAGAATCGTATTTTAATATCTCAAACTAGAGCTTTCCTTGACTGCCATTTTATAGATGGCCACAATCTATGCAGACTACTTCAAGGAGATACACAGACAAAATAGACATGTTAGTAACTCACCTATCAATCTCTCATTTTACAAGCTATGTTTATTGGAAATGACTGAAGAAAAACCCCACCTCTCATCCCTCACAAGTTTAATAGTTGAACATACCTATGGTGATATTAGGAATGATTTTTACCAACAGTAGTAAGAAGATGGTCTGGTATGTTGGGATAGATGTCTATATTTATATCTCTATCTAAGGCTTTGATAGTCAATTTAGGGCTGAGTTTGGTTCTGATATGAAGCAAAAATATTTGATAACTAAACAGGATAAGTACCAACCAAACTAGCAGTATCTAAATTTAGAAATTTTGTATTCAGGTAGAAAAATATTAGTAAATGCTTTTGAAAAGTCCAAGGTTGGAATTGCCAATTCTAAGACTGAATTTTCACAATACCAATTTACAAATATTTTTCTTGACATATACCTTTAGCATATTTGATATAAATGAGAAAGTTTATTATGGAAGGTAAGACATGGTCATGATAACTAAGGAAATGCCCAGATACTACCCAAGTTAAACACGGTACAATATCCTCAGCCTCCAGGGGCCACGAAGGCTCTCCTCTAGTTTGAGGAACACTTAGCTTCTAAAAGGGTTAATTGGTTTTGAACTTCTTGTAGCTAATATATGGACAAAAATCAATATGAATGAACTTGTCAGGAAATAAAAAGCAAGCTCAGAGTAAAACTTCCCAATTGTGAATTTTCACATGCTAGTTTAATCTATCTTTTTTAGCTTGAGAAAAGAGCTGTTGCCAGCCAGAAAAGGTGATGAAAGTTTCCTTCTTAGTCTAAGATCCCACATTTAGCCAAGCTACCACAAACTTGCAGATCTGTGGGAAAGAAGCAGGACAGAGCATTCATTCAATCATGAAAATCCACCAGCGTATATCATTATAGCTTAATAGGATGGGTGTCCCTTTCTCATTATGTCTACTAACTCCTTCACACCACAGCCATCACTCAGTTTTAGAGTTTACATTTTGACCTAGTGGTCAACTAAACTTCCAGTGATGAATAGAGGGTGATTTTTACCAGGTGAAAATCTTATTTATCTATCCTATGCTAAGGGTAAAAAATCCTGAATAAGAGCCAAAAGACACATGAACTAGATTATATGTGCTCAGAAGAATTTGTAAATCAAGTGACTGCTGATTTGTAAGAAGGTTCTCTTGAGATGTATGTATGTGTTTTTGTGTTTAACTTGTCTGTATCAATACTGTATGGTGCCAGATTTTATAAATTATCAAATATGTAGTCATTACCTATTGAAAAGACCAAATATTGGCTTGGAGGCATTGGCTGAACTTTGCGATAGTTCTTTTTATAATTAGATTTTTAAACTTAGCTCCACATGCTGCTACTTTTAGCATGTTGCAGAAGGGTCTAGTTAAGTCATGCTGCATGCTTTTCAATTAAACCATAACTTTCACATGTGCATTCTGTTGTGCCCCCCCCCACATTAAATAAATGGATAACACCTGAATAAATTCAGAGTCTCAGCGTACACCCATTCTGGGAACCAATTTACCAGTGAGAGGTTTATCATTTTAGTTCAGTTAAGAGTTTTACTGAGTTAGGCAAAAGAGTAGTTCAGCACAATCTCTAAAGCCAGGTAACAGTAAAACACATACGAGTATTTATGACTGACCCATTTCTCAACCCATTTAAATCTGGAAAGATATGTAATAAATTTAAGTCTAGTTTATACACTTCGACTATTCATATATACAGTGAAGCTCTTTCATAAAGCTTCTTATCAGGAAAAATGTCTTAGGAAGGAAATGGAAAATTATGGGCATGGAGATAGTACAGAAGATTTCCAGCCCCCTCTTTTACATTTATATCTCCTTATTTGTGCTAAAAGACATAGCTACTGACAATGATACTGTACATGTGCATAAAATGGTCAGAGACATACATCCTGAGCCATTCTTGGAACACTAAGAACCTTGCAGCTTCTCCATACTATCCATGCCATTTTTCTTCGTAAATCCAAGCAACAATGACAATAAACCAGAATACAATAAACCAGAATTTCTTTCTTTTTCTTTTTTCTTTCCTTCTTTCCTTCTCTTTCTTTCTTTCATTCTTTTTGCAGTACTGGTGATAAAACCCAGGGGCATTGCACCCCTGAGCTACAACCCCAGTCCTACTTTTTAGTCCTTTTATTTTTGAAACTGTTTCACTGAGTTGCTAAGGGTCCTGCTAAGTAGCTGAGGCTGTCCAGTAACCGTTATCACCTGGTCTCCACCTTTCAAACGCTGGGATTACAAGCATGAGCCGGCACGCACGGCCTATTTGAAAGCATTAACACTTAGTTTTGGTTAGGTATCTGTTGGGGGACTTTGGGCACTGAAGGTGCTTAGTTAATATTGGCTAGCAATGATGGTATCCTGGTGAATAAAAATAAATATTATGCATGATGTAGATGTTGATAAATAGGGTAAAGAAAGTAAATATGTATGAAAGTTCTAGATCTTTCAAGCTGTACTCTGCAAGTATTTACTTTCTGGGGTTCTTGTTAAAAATAAAAATTCCTAGCCAGGTGTGGTGGCACATACCTGCCATTCTAGTACTTTGGAGGCTGAAATAGCGGGATCATGTGTTCCAAGCCAGCTTCAGCAACTTAGTGAGACTGCTCAGTAATCTTGTGATACAAAAAAATAAAAAATAAAAAGGGCTGGAGGTGTAACTTAGAGGTAGGATACCTCTTGGTTTAACCTACAGTACAAAATAAATGAATAAATTAATAAAAATATTTCTAGCCTATATCTAAATAAGTCTGTGTTTAGAGTCTATGGACCTGGGAATCTTAATTTTTAACACCTCTTTTGGTATACCTCTGCACTACAAGGCTGGACAACCACTAATTATTAACTCTGGGTTCTTAAGGTAATATTTCAAAATATAGAGATGTTCATTTTAATTTAGAAGAAAATCTACAAAAAAGTTGATTTTTTCAATAGTAGATTCTGATTTCTTAAGTGGTTCAAATAATATGTCTGGTACATGAATTACTAGATTCTAAATATAGAATTTCTAAAAACATGAAAGAAAATAGAAATACTTCCAATGGTAAATAGCTGACTTTTGAGAAAAAGCAGGGATTTTTGACTACTTAAAAGAGAGTTTTTGTCAGCAAATTTGGTGGTAAGTGAACACAGAAAAGTTTTTGAGTCAATTCAGTAATGGAGAGGTCCAGAAGAAAAAGATAACACCAAATAAAACTTTTACTTCTTTACCATGAACAGCTAGAAAATGTGTGGAAGGCAGAGTTGGAAAAAATTTAGAATTAAGTACAATACAAAATGACATCATGGTGCCATTTTATAAAAAGCAAAGACAAAGCCCCAACTAGAAGGTATGGGTTGAAAGAAATATTCCCAGGATGTGGGTAGCACTGTACCATACCTAGAATCCAGTTCACTTTTATAAGGAACTGATGCCCCACAATACATCCAGGGAAAAAACAAGTCTCAAAAATGGTCAAAAGAAATCTAGATACCTTGTCTGATAATGACAAGTTTTGACTTGCAAGTGGGAGAGATGAAATAGAAGTGGGGGTGAGGACACTGGTAATAGTGGAAAATGGTAACATATAAACCAATGGCTCTGCTTGAGTATTTAAAGAACTATCATAGGAAGAGTGAGTAACCTTAGTGCAGTCTGAGAAACGTGAAGACCAAAAGATAGAGATACGAGTAAAATTGAAATATTGAGAAACTTCCTTAAATCAACAAAAGGCATCCTATAAAAATAAAATGACTTTGGGTTAATGAGACCCCAATCTTAGAATTATTCAAGGAGAGGCTACATACACAATTATCTGAGATGTTGCAAGTCAGTGCCTTTCAAACTTTACTTGGTGAAAATAATATGATCATGTAAAAGGTCACATGTAAAGATACAGATTATGTGAAAGACACAGATTCTAGTTGAGGTGGTCTGAGATGACAACCATGACTATGTTTTCATTAAAGTTTCAAGGTGAAGCCAATCATGCTGGCCCATAGGCAACACTTTTCATGACAAGGTTCTAAGGTAGATTTAGATATAAAATTCAGAAAAATTTTAATTGGTGCATTGTAATCATATGTATTGATAAAGTTTAGGGCTGGTAGAGCTATACATACACACAGTACTGTTGAGCCCTTCCCTAGTTCCCGTTCTATTCCTTTATTCTTTCCTCCTTCCTGTGCTCAGCACAATGACTGACTTTGTTAAGTTTGTGTATGAACATCATGTCCACTGAGGTGTTTCTCTGTTCTCCCTTCCATCTCCCTCATTTTTTTTTTGGTGGTACTGGGGTTCCTGGAAACTCTTCTACCTTCAGGCTACACTCCAAGACCTATTTTATTATTTTATTTGGAAACAGGTCTCTTAAACCAGCACAGCTGGCTTCGAACCTGTGTGATCCTCCTGTCTCTGCCTCCCAAGCGCGGGGATTACAAGCGTGCACCACCATGCCCGGCTCATCTCCCTCATTTAGGTCACCTTTTTTACTCATTTAAGGTTTCTCCTCCTTTGCTTTAAGTTTCTCCTATGTCACATTTTTCCCCCCTAGCTTCCAGAGTTTAGGAGAGAACATCTGATTTTTTACTTTATGTAACTGATTAATCTCACTTGGCATAATGTTCTTCAGTTCCACTCATTTTTCTGCAAATGATAAAATTTTGTTCTTTATGCCTGCCGAGAATCCCTTGTGTATATATCCCATAGTTTTGTAATTTATTCGTCCATTGATAGACATCTTGCTTGGTTCCATAGTTTGGCAATTGTGAATTTTGCAGCTATAAACATAGATATGTATGCATTACTCTGGTAGTTTGGTTTCCATTATTTTGGGTAGATACCCAGAAGAGTTATAGCTGGGTCATATGGTAGGTTTATTTCCATTCTTCTAATTTCCTACACTGAAGGTGGTGCTGGGCTAAGCCTTATGGGGACAAAAAGGCCTAAGATACAGGAGCTTAACACAAAGCTAAGAAGATGATGGTCACTTACTTAAAAAAGAGGCAATTTAACATTGAGATGAATAGAACTAGCTATGAGTACACTGAAACTTTCACAGAACCTTTTTTTCCCTATCTTGTCCCCACAGAATTCTCATTCACTCCTACTTTTTCTTTTCTCATAATACTTTTCTAACTTATGAGAAAAGTTACTAATGTGACTCATTGCCTATTATTGTTTTCTCTGTAGTTAAGCCCCAGAAAATGAGATTTTTGTCACTTTATTGACATATCTCAAGTCCCTAGAACAGTGGTTGGAAGTCCTGTATTTCTGAGTAACTGTGTCTCCAGTGAGCAAATGATTTATTAGTGATATGAATACTAAGCTTAATTCACACTTCACATATCATAGACCTGCATTCCTGAGGCACAGAAAAGAAAGCTCCTGGCTAAAACTAAAAATATAAAGACTACTCACTATCATTTTATTGACTATCATTTGTGATTTAAAAGCTCATCTAAACAATGTATGTAGAAAGTTGAGTGTGGTGACACATACTTGCAATCCCAGTACTCGGGAGGCTGAGATAAAAGGATCACAAGTTCCAGGTCAGCTGCAGCTACTTAGTAAGGCCCTCTGCAACTTAGTGAGAACATGTTTCAAAAAAAAAAAAAAAAAAAAAAAGAATCTTCTAATTTTTTTTTTTTTTTTTTTTGGAACAGGGGGTCTCTTAAGCCAGAATGGCTGGCTTCGAACCTGAGTGATCCTCCTGTCTCTGCCTCCCAAGCACGGGGATTACAAGCATGCGCCACCACGCTTGGTTCTTCTATGTTTTATAATAAGATTCTGTCATTTTCTTTTGAAACCTAAAATTTAGGCTGTTAGTGTGATTCAGAGCTGTAAAATAATGAAGATAAATTATAGATCCTTATTGTACTTTAATTTCAACAGGAACAGAAATCTATGATGACTCCATTATGCAAATAATAATAATGTTGAAAAAACATGGGAATGAATTTCTAGAGACCTTGTTCTGACTTCTGTTTCTAATTAGCCATGTAAATGAATAGTATCTCTTGAACTCAGAGTTCTAGTCTTTAATTGAAACATATATAATATTATATTCAAATGATAACTAAATAAAATTTAAGTTTGACATCTTTTTAGTATCAATTCTAATTTTTTCATTTCCCTTCTTAGTATGTCCTTAGTCTATCAATATTTCCGTGTACTGAATTAGAAAAGATAAATGAGCTAGGTATGGTGGTACATGCCTGTAATCCCAGTACTTGGGAGGCTAAAACAGGAGAACTGCAAGTTTGAGGACAACCTCAGCAACATAGTGAGACCTTGTTTCAAAATAAAAATTAAAAACGGCTGGTGGTATAGCTCAGTGGTAGAATGCCTCTGGGTTCAACACACACACACACACACACACACACACACACACACACGAGAGAGAGAGAGAGAGAGAGAGAGAGAGAGAGAGAAGCAATACTCAACAAACATTTACTGTTAATATGATAACCAGACAGAAACATGAATAAAGAAACACTCTACTAATCAAGAATCAGATTTCTAGAAATTCTGGTTCCACCTACCTCTCTATAAAACCATTACCAACAACAATAAACAAACAAAAACTATTGAAAGTAAAATTAAAAAGCCCTTGAAGAGCAAAAAGAGAGCTATTAAATTTGTCTTCCAGACCTAGTAGGTATACTCTAACACAGAGCTCATTTATTCATACTTTGTATACAAATTTTATGTGCTAAATCTTTTTTTTTTTTTTTACTACTGGCACACATGTACTATCGGCATAAAGAAAATGAAGCCATCAGTCAGAGTAAAAGAGAAAGCAAACTCATCCAGAGACAAGTTAGAGACACACCTTATTACTTTGGTCTATTATAGTAAACAAAAATGATTTTCTGATAATGATTCTGATTTCTCAAGAATATATTAAATTATAATGATCACTTTTAAAGAAGGCAGAACATAGTAACTGTCTAAAGGGTATCCATTAAAAAATGGTAACATAGAAACATACTTGAGACATCTGGAAAGATGCATTTATATCCAACTTTTATTTTCAAGTAATACTATATGAGACATCACTATATTATCTCCCCTTAGATTTCTTTGATCATTATTGATTAGTTTTTTTGGTATGCCTGTCTCAACATATTTTCTCTTTATATCTACTATGTCTTGGGCCCTGTGGGGACCTACAATGTCAAGCATATGTCTAGACCTCTAGTAATTTACGAATAGATAGACAAATCAGATTAGGAAACTGTAGTTAAGAACATGGGGTTTTGAAGAAGTTAGTTATGGCTTATTTCCTACATTCATGCACTTTGGGAAGTTACTTAATATCTCTGCTACTCAAACTCTTTATCTCAAGGGGATCTAAAAATATGAGGACCATAATGCCCACTTTGAGAAATGTGGAGACAATTAAATAAAACATATATGCCAAGCACTTAAATTTAGAGCCTGAAATCTAGGTGCTAAACAAATATTTGCTGATGAATGAATAAACTGGGTGATCTTGGGGAAGTTATACATGAACTTCTGTTGCTTGGCCTGTAAAATAAAAAAAAATATGGCTTCACCTCATGGCATTGTTGTTAAAATAAGTGAAACCATATTTATATTGTGTTTCAATACATGGACATTAGGTATCCTTGAAATCCAGTAAAAACCTAATAAATTGTTCTCATTAGCAATATTATTTTTAATAATTAGAAAACAAATGCCAAAGTACCTGGGACAATGAGTTCAGAAAAAGGGCAGAGCAATGTGGGTGGGAGTCAGAATGGGAGGTTAGTTGAGAAGGTGCACTCTGATGTATACAACCCTGAAGGGGCCCTCTCTGTACCCTTCTAGCCACTGCTGCCAGATGCCTTGTATCAGACTCAAGGGAGGGTTGTCAGCAACGTTTCATGCAGAAACTAGAAGAGGCACTGGCACAGAAAAGGGCATTGTGAGTTCCACCAACGGGGTCCGTGTTCCCTTGGCAGAGTGCAGCAAAGTGTGGAATATGGTGCAGCCTTAGTGAACATCCCCCTGCAAAGGCATAGCTTCTTTTCCTTCTTATTCACCTGCTCCACCTAGAGGGTTTGACATGGTTGCTCGGTTGCTGTTGTCTGATCTTGGATTTCTATTTGTCCCCAAATTGGAAAAAGCTTTATTTTTTCTTCTGATATCAGTGACACATGTTCATGGAAGTGAAATCAACTGATAAACAAAGTATAGATGTGAGAAAGTTTCCTCATAATTAAGAATTTCTAAGAGAGAAGTGGCAGAGTCTCTGGCTTCATGAAAAATCAATGTTATTGAACTCTGATTGCCAAAACAATCAATGTTATCTAAGATACAACTTTGGCCCATGTCATTTCCATACTTAGAGTACTTTTATTTTTGCCTTTCCTTCTTGTTTTTTAGCATTCCATGGCTCTTGCCAGAATAGCATTAATTCTGAGCACAGTATAGGTGGCTTTAAGTCCCTTCATAATCATATTTTTGCCCAATTCAATATTTCTTCTCATTATTACTCTACCATCAAATATGTTTCAGCCACAGCCTTATACCTGTAAAGCCCATTTTGCTTCTGACTTTTGCACAGTGGAGAGTTAAGTTAACCAGAGCATGGTTGTTATTATACACACATGGAAATGATGGTTAAAATAGAGCCCAAAACATTTCTAAATGCATGTTGGGCTTTAAAAAATTTCCTTGGTATCAGAATTTAAGCATAATTTAAGGTCAGAGATGTAAACTTCCCAAAGACTCAGTAGCCTAAGAGGGTAGTGGACCTGGATACAGACCCTAATAACTATGATATATATTTTTATCAACAAAAGAACAAGAAATGTGGTTTTGACCCAGAGTAAGTCCTGAATCTAGAACTAAGAGATTTGTACAAATGAGAACACTGAGGGGACTAGCCTTTACTGAAAAATTCAAAAGAAGCCACCCACCAAACAAGCCACAAGGAAGTTTTTGTTTTGTTTTTAATTATCTGAAGCTCAGAACAGAAAACAAAACAGGTTTCCATAGGAAACTAAAAGCCCGAATACTCAGCATGCTCAGGTACAGAGTCTGAATTTCACTCTTATGAGGGAAACTCCAAGGCTTATATTTGCCCCTGGATTGGAGATATAAGCCACTCATTAAGATGATTGTACAGCTTTAGAAGAATGGAATTACCATAAAATAAAACAACAACAAGAAAAAATTTTTAATGAAGAGGTGCTAACACAAAAATTTCAAGCTACCTGAGATAATGATTCACTACAGGAAGAGTTAGCAAACCAAAACACTTAGCAAACCAAAACACAGGATAATTTACATTCCCCAAACCTGAGATGATAAAAACTGAAGGAGATCATAAAAAGGTGTAAGAGAAGTTACATAAATCATCAGGTAAGAAGACCATAAGCTGTTTTTAAAAACATACTTTTGGAAAAGGAACCAAGGAGCTTTTACAGAAATAAAAACAATAATAAAAGTACAAAACAAAAGAAGTACAAAAACTCAAATAAGTAGCACAGTTTAGGCATACCTAATGAAAGAAATTGTCTTCTGAAAGGCAGAATTTAGGAGTCTACTCAGGTTATGACCCAAAGTTATAATGATGAAAAAGAAAATAGAAAAGTTAAGAGGTTAAAAGTCAGTATTAGAATAGAAGGATCAGTTTAAACATTTATGTTTAGAAGGGCTTAAAGATGGAATAGAAAGAATGGAAAACCATGTTCAGGCATTAAACATAACTGCTTTATGGAATAGATAAAAGACATGAATCTTTAGATTCAAGGACAAAATTCCTATAAATTTCCAGTTTTAACGAGAATGTAGTATTGTCCTAATATTTATAGAAAAAAATTAAGATGAATACTGCAAACATATATAGAACAAAGGCCTGAGGACACTGATGAACATCAGCATAAGGATGATTTAAGAAGCTAAGGTCCTTAGCTTCTTTCCTCTTTTTTTGGGGGGGGTGATACTGGGGTTGGAAGAGACCTTAGGAATAAAGTCCTCCAGAGAGCAGGGAAGCATAACATCCAAACATCTATATTCAAATTCACTTTAAGGTTTTGGTCAACTTAGCTTAACATGCACATGTTAAGAGTCCAAGGAAGCTGGGCAAGGAAGGGTGGTGCTCACCAGTGATCCCAGTACTTGGGAGGCTGAGACAGGATGCGGTACGGTTTTTAAGTCAGCCTTAGCTGACTTAGTGAGACTCTTAGCAACCTAGGGAGACTCTGTTTTGAAAACAAAACAAGCCCAAAAAATTGATAAAATTAAAAGGGATAGAGGTGTAGCTGGGAAGTAGATTGCCCCTGGTTTCAATTTCCAGTATCATGAAGAATATAAAAAAGTCCAAGGAAAACAGTAAATGTGAGGCTGAAAAGATGAGGAGCATTTCAACATCAGTGTGTGGTAAGGCAGTTCAAACTCAAATCCTACTAAGAATAAAAACTCAAATCCTGAATGAATGAGAGAGAATACAGAATAAGAAACAGAAAAAGTAGTAAGGTAGTCTAGCATGCATTTGATTAGCTGGGGCTATCAGATGAAAGTGCAAGCAGGACGCTCTAAATATAAGGATCATACCTTAAGAATAAGTATTTTATCCTAAAATTATGATAAAAATTGAAATAGACCAGCCAAACACAATCTTACCAAAATTAATATATTTCATAATTTTCATATTTTCCTGTCATAAGAAAAATTAATTCTCTTGGGAAGAAGATGTCTTCAGCCAGACCCTCTATAGATCTTCTCTCATAAGAGCAGCATCTAATAAGAAATTAAGTGTATGGTGAAAATAGGAACAGATAAGTGAAAACAAAAAGGAAAAATATATAACAAAAGCAGAACTGAAGGTAACTCATGTATTGGTGTTATTGGACAGAGGTTTTTAAATAATGATGATTACTATCTTCAAGAAAACAGAACAGAGCTGAAAAAAAATCTTTTATTCAAACAAATACTTGAAATATTTTGAAACTTAAAAGGATAGTCTAGAACTAAGAAATATGATCTCAAATTTATAATTTATTAAATGGCTTTAACAGATGACTGGGCAAAACAGAAAATAAAGCTAATAAATAGGAAGATAGTTCAATAAAAGCATATCAAACTGAAGTACAAAAGAAATGTGAATAAAAAATAGAAGAAAAATATAGTGCAAAGGCTCAAGAAGATGTAATATGTATTTGGAGGAGCGTTATTAAACAACAGAAGAAAGTAAAACAAAAATATTTCAAGAAGTAATGACATTTTTTTATAGATGAAAAGTATATAGCAAGATTTGAACTCTGATACATCATCATCAAACCGATAAAACCAAAATCAATAAAGAAATATCAATAAAGAAACAGCAAGGCTGAATTGATTTTTTATTTTTATTTTTTATTTTTTTGCAGGTATGGGGATGAAACCCAGGGGCATTCGGCCTCCGAGCTACACCCCTGCCCTATTTTTAATTTTTTATTTTGAGACAGGGTCTCACTAATTTGCAAAGGGCTTCGGTAAGTAGCTGAGGCTGTCCGCGAACCGCGATCCTCCAGTCTCAGCCTCCCGAATGCTGGGATTACAAGTGTGCGCCACCACGCCCGGCTCTGAATTGATTTTTAATGGAAAATATGAGAGCTAGAAATTATTAAAAATTAATATGCTAATTAATTAATTCTCAAAAGGAAATTAAAGGAATCTGCCAAACCACAATTGTTTATGCAATAAAAATGTCTCTTAAAAACAAAAGGTAACAAAAACATACTTTAAGATAAATAAAAGTGAATGAATTGATTTTATCCTCCAAATACTAAAGAGCATTTTTCAGGAGTGAAGAAAATTAGCATAGAACTGCAGGAAGAAAAAAATGATAGACATAAAAACATAAATATGGCAATTAAAAAAATATATATTTTATGAGTATACGCAAGAGTAAATTCTGTATCACTAATATAACAAAGGGCATGAAAGGGAAAATAGTATTCAGTTGTCAGTTTCTTGCATTTAGGTAATAATAGTATAATATTTGAGAATATTAGAAATGAATACTATAAATTATAAACTAATCTGGAAATATAAAAAGTATACAAATGCAAATCTAGGAAGAAAATTAATTAAAATAATTAACTTGTATAAAAGAATGTAAGAAAGAAGTTAATATGAAGACAGACATAGCCCAAATGGAAAACAAATAGCTAGAAAGTAGAGTTAAACTAAAGTGGTGCTGGGAGAACTGGCTAACCATTTGTAAAAAGATGAATCTAAACCCCTATATCTCACCAAACACAGGAATCAACTCAAGATGGATCAAAGACTTAGAAATTAGACCTGAGACTGTGAAGCTAGTAGAGGAAAGCATAGGTTCAACACTACAACATATTGGCACAGGCAGTAACTTTCTCAACAAAACCTCCAAAGCTCGGGAAATTAAAGCAAGAATAAACAAGTGGGATAACATCAAACTAAAAAGTTTCTTCTCATCAAAGGAAACTATCAATAACCTAAAGAGGAAGCCTACAGAATGGGAAAGGATCTTTACCAGCCACCATTCTGATAGGGGGCTAATATCCAGAGTATACAAAGAGCTCAAAAGACTCTACACTAGCAAAACAAACAACCCAATCAAGAAATGGGCAAATGAACTAAATAGACACTTCACAAAAGAAGAGATACAAAGGGCTAGTAGATACATGAAAAGATGTTCTTCATCACTGGCCATCAGGGAGATGCAAATAAAAACTACACTGAGATTCCATCTAACCCCAGTCAGAGTAGCAAGCATAAAGAAATCAAATAACAACAAATGCTGGCGAGGATGCGGGGAAAGAGGAACTCTTTTACACTGTTGGTGGGAATGCAAACTAGTTCAACCACTATGGAGATCTGTGTGGAGATTCCTAAGAAAGGTGGGAATAGATCCACCATATGATCCAGCTATACCACTCCTGGGTATCTTTCCAAAGGAGTTGAATTCAGAGAACTACAGCAACATATGCATACCTATGTTCATAGCAGCACAATTTGTAATAGCCAAAATATGGAACCAACCCAGATCACCATCAACAGATGAATGGATAGCAAAACTATGGGAAATACACACAATGGAATTCTATTCAGCCATAAAGAAGAACAAAATTATATCATTTGAAAGAAGATGGAAAGCCCTGGAGAACATTATGTTAAGTGAGATCAGCCAAACACAGAAGAAGAAGATACATATGTTTCCTCTAATATGCCCAAACTAGGAAACACAAAGAATACCAGAGGGACTCCAGATATTGAAGGGGAAATACTAGCTAAGTTTGGATGGTAAGATAGGAGAGGAGGAAGGCCGGTCTTGATTAATAAGGGTCTACACTTGAACATGTGTAAAATTATGAATAAGACATGGTTAACCTGGACAACCATTGGTGGGGGGGGGAGGGAAAATGTGGGCGGGGGGGGAGGGCACCAAATATAGTGTAAATGTATACTATTTATGTTCAATAAAAAAATTGTTATAAAAAAAAGAAAGTAGAGTTAAACTAAACTAGATCAATAAGTATATTAAAGTAAAGTAGTTAAGCATGCCAATTAAAAGATAAGAATTATAAGGCTATATTAAAATTAGAAATTGTGTATGTTCTTTAAAATAAATGTTTTTAAATATAAGAAAAAAGATACATCATAAAAATAGCAATGAAAATTAAGTTTATTATATGTAAACTTTTATATTAAAATCAGGTAAAACTGGCTTTTTTTCATTATTTTATTATATATAGAACACACATGCTGAAATATTTAAGAAAGAATCCCGTGCTCCTTTCTCATTATTTTATTAATCTGTAAAAACATATAGCAAAATTTACTATACATATAGTAAAATTTACTATAAAATCTTGCAAGATTTAACAGATACCTACAGATTTCTAATCACTAGCAGGATCACAATAAGAAGAGTTTCATTTCCCCTCCCATCTGCCAAATATGCTTCAGTGCTGACCTGAGTTAATCTGTTTCTTTCTACTTACATGGCAATTACTGATCTAGTTTGTTGTTGTTGTTGTTGTTGTTGTTGTTGTGTGTGTGTGTGTGTGTGTGTGTGTGTGTGTGTGTGTGTGTAGAGAGTTATACTAGAAATTGAACCTAGGACATTCTACCTCCAAGCTATACTCCCAGCCCTTTTTATTGTTTTATTTTGAAACAGGGTTTTGCTAAACTCCTGAGTCTGGCCAGGAACCTGCAATCCTCCCGTCTCAGCCTCCCATGTACTGGGATTATAGGCGTCAGCCACCACCACGTCCAGCTACTGATCTGTTTTTTGTCCATTAAATTTTGGCTTTTTCATATAAATAGAATAATACAAAATGTGCTCTTCTAGTCTGACTTCTTTCACCTACTATAAAGCATATATGAGATGCATCCATGCTGTTTGTTGTGTGTTGGTTGTTCATATCTTTTTATTCTGTGTTTTTTAAAATACTTTTATAGGTGCAGTATAGCCTGACATCATAATGTAGTTCATATTGGTAAGGACATACATGCACACACCTCTTGGCTTGGAAAAATGTACTAGAGTTTGTTTAACTGGTACCTAATTCAGACATTTGGATTTGGACTGTTTCCAATTTTGGACAATTACAAATAGAGCTACTATAAGCATTCACGTACAGTTTTTGTAAGAACACAAGCTTCTATTTCACTCGAGTAAATACTGGGAGTGGGTTTGCAGGTTTGTTTGGTAAGCATAATGTTTAACTTTATAAGAAACTGCCAAATTATTCTCAAAGCTCAACTAGCGACAGATGAAAGGTGTAACAGCTCTGTGTCCTCGCCAGCGACTGTGTAGTGTTGTTAAGCTTTTGTCCATCCTGTTAGGTGCAGAGTAGTAGCTCACTACAGTTTTAATTGGCATTTTCCTAATGGCTAGTTTTCCCAGTCTTTTCAGGTGTCTAGTTACCATTTGTGTCTTTGGGAGGGATATCTTTGTCTTGTTATTGAATTTTTAAAATTCTTTATAGAGTCCACTACAGGCACTTTCTCCCATTCCATAGCTTTTCTTTTCCATTCTCTTAATAGTATCTTTCAAATAGTAGAAATTGTTAATCAAATGTATTTGTTTTCTTTGTTAGATCATGTTTTCTTTCCATGTCTATCAAATCTTACCAACCCCAAATAACAAGGGTTATTTTCCAAGATGTTTTATACTTTTGGGCTAGTGAAAGTAATATAACTGGAGAAGAGGACTCAGAGGTTTTTAAAATATTACCATTGTTCTGTTTCTTTAACCTGGGTAGTATTTAGATAGGTGTTTGCTCTATTATTCTTTTAAAAACTGTCTATATGTACATCTTTAAGTATATTTACTTTGAATAAAAAATAGAAAGTAAAAGGACATGACCAAAATTTGACATTTATTAATAGTGTAGCAAAATATGCAAATATCATATTTAATAGACAAAGACTTGCAGCTTTCTCCTTTAAATAAACTAGACAAGTATGCTCATCATAAATAGTTGCATTCAGCATAGCTTAAGAGCTCCTAGAAAAATTAGTAAAAATCAAAATAAATAACTACTTACAATGATTATAAATGGATGATAAAAATAACATTAATTAAAAGTGACAATTATTTTCATAGACTGTCAGATAATCTATCAAAAAACTATTAGAACAAAATTTTAAAATTCTACTTAATATGCTATTAATGAGTTTAAAAATTATTCCAAATATAGTCAAATATCTTATTCTAAAGTACAACAAATACAATAAAATAAGTGGAAGTTCTGTACAGAACAACTTAAATTATGTGGAAGGACCTAAGAAGAATAAAATAGATAAATTGTTTTCATAAATAGCAAGAATCACATGATTTATTCAATGTACTTATTCTGAGAGTAGTTTCATGGAGCTTAAAAAGTCGGTGTTAAAATGCACACAAATGCCAGGCATGGTGGCGCACACTTGTAATCCCTGCGCTTGGGAGGCTGAGACAGGAGGATCACACAGGTTCAAAGCCAGCCTCAGCTACTTAGTGAGGCTCTCAGCAACTTAGTGAGACTCTGTTTCCAAATAAAATATAAAATATGTCTGGGAGTATAGCCCAGAGGTAGAAAGCCCCTGGGTTCCACCCCAAGTACCAAACACACACACACACACACACACACACACACACACACACACACACACGACCAAAACCAGAAAACCCAAGAATATGGCAAAGAAAATGAAGAGTGGGAAATTTGCTTCAACAGATTAGATTTATAAATTATCTCCTCTCTTATGGCACATTCTTAAAGATTGTGTTGATCTACTTTCTGTTGTGTGGATCCTTCTCAGTGTATGGCAACTTCCTTCCCAGGTAATTTCATGTAATCCTGTACTTATCTCTACATGGTGCTTACTGTAGTGATTTTTTTTTTTTTTGTGGTACTAGGGATGGAACCCAGGGGCATTGCATCTCCGAGCTACACCCCAAGTTCTATTTTCTAGTCTTTATTTATTTATTTTTTATGTTTTTATTTTTTTATTGGTGCATTGTAGTCATACATCTTAATGGGATGCAAAATGGTGGAGACGTACATACACACATCGTCCAATTAGCCTTTACCCAATTTCTTCCCCATTCCCTCCCCCTACCTCCTTCTCATGCTTGGCTTAGTGATTGATTTTGATATGCTTGTTAAAGTATATCATACGCATTAGAGAATTTTCCTCTTCCCCCCTCCCGTCGCCTCAGTTAGGTCATCTTATTTGCTCATCTATAGAATCTTCTTCTTCCTCTAGAGTTCCTCCTATGACCCATTTTCTCCCTAGCTTTTGAATATTAGGGAGAGCATCCAATTTCTTATTTTTTGTGACTGTCTAATCTCACTTAGCAGAATGTTCTCAAGTTCCATTCATTTCTCTGTAAATGATGTAATTCTGTTTTTGTTTCATGGCTGAGTAAAATTCCATTGTGTACATATCCCATAGTTTTGTAATCCATTCATCTGTTGATGGACATCTTGGCTGGTTCCATAGTTTGGCAATGGTGAATTGTGCAGTTATGAACATAGATACATATGCATTAGTTTGGTAATTTGGTTTCCTTTCTTTTGGGTAGATACCCAGAAGTGGTACTGCTAGATCATATAGTAGGTTTGTTTACATTCTTCTGAGAATCCTCCATACTGATTTCCAAAGTGAATGCACTAATTTGCAATCCCACCAACAATGTATTAGAGTTCCCATTTCTCCACATCCTCTCCAGCATTTGTTGTTTGTGTTGAATGATTTCCATTCTAGTTGGAGTTAGGTGAAACCTCAGAGTAGTTTTGATTTGCATCTCTCTGATTGCTAATGGTGTTGAGCAGTTTTGCATTTTTTTTAAACAGGGTCTCATTGAGTTGAGAAAGGTCTTGCTAAGTAGCTGAGGCTGTCCATGAACCATGATCTTTTGGTCTCTACCTCTTGAATGCTGAGATTACAAGCACAGGGCACCATGCCTGGCCGCGATTCTTATTTACTCCTTCAACTCCTTTGCAAGCTGATTATGTGGTTAATCTTTGTATACCTGGGGTGCCATTGGTTTCTGGCTGAAAGTAAACATTAACAAATGTGAGCTTCTTATTTTATTGCACCTTCATCTATATTCCTTTGTAAATTGACCTTACTGTTGCCATTAAGTTCTCATCTAATCCCCAGGTTTTGGCAGAGGACACAAAGTTTGGTCACTACCCACGCTCAGTTACTTGGGGCTCAGTTTTAAAGCCATTTTTAAGAGTAGTTACAATCACCCCAGATTTCCTCTGAGTATAGTCACATGTTTTAATTCATTATAAAATTTCTCACCTGAAAAGCTCCTTAGGTTTTATCTGTTCACCTTTCCTTTCATAAGAACAGAGACCTAGTTTACTCAGATCCATATTTCATTTAAAGGTACTTTCAATTATATTTTATCTACTGCACACTATTTCTATTTCCTGACATGCATTAAATTAAGTAAATTAAAATCTTCTCTAATTGATGATTTCTAATTCTGACAATGAGAAGAATCACAAAATTGATAATGCTCAATAGTAAGTAGCAGCCAAAGGGAAGCTCAAGTGCAGTACCTGATACTTAAATAGCCAGAGCATATTATTTTTACCTACATTATCTTCCTGCTTCACAACTATACTTATCTCATTAAAACTTACTGAGAAATGGGGAACCTATGTAGGAGACTATGCAAGAGAATTTTGGCTTATAGTCTCAAAACCTAACAACAAGAATGTACAAGCTACCCTAAGGCAGTTGTTTATGCTTAGCAAAAAGTTATGTAACCTTTTGATTTCAGTTACTTCTTTCATTAAAGAAGAAATTCTGAATACCATTATTTATTTCCTTTTGGTATCTTACCAGGTGAAAAGATAATATTAATTTTGTGTATCTTGGCCAGCATTGGTTTTGTGATTTATACATCCTGTTTGCATTCTCTCAGACTGTGAACAAATTTCCTATTTACTTATAACAAGAGATCTCTCCATCCTTTGACCCTCCTTGTTATTATTATGAGATTTTGTATGCCATTAAAGCTTATCTATTAAAATTTAATTAATAAACAACCAATACATTTAATATTTTGGCAATATTCTTTGGAGAAATCATTTTCATAAGAACATAAATAATCAAGTGAAAAAGAATATTTATTTTCTTTTTTTATCTACTCCACAAATAGAAACATTACAGGGTTCTTGAAATCTTCAAATATAAAAAATCAACTTCAACCAAGGGAGAAAATTTAGAAGTTTTAAAAAAAACATAACCTCAGTATAATTATAGGGCCTTGCTATGGAAAAATTAAGTTATAAATCTTCAAAGTATAGTCAAAGGAGCTTTTAGAATAAAAATGCAGTACTGAATACTATCATTCCTGAATGTAGACTTATTGAATGTTGATGTGAATAAGAGTTGCAATTTGGAGAAAATTTGAATGATACAACAGGGACTGATCAGTCAGGAATGGTGGCACATGCTTGTAATCCCAGAGCTTGGGAGGCTGAGACAGGAGATCACGCAGGTTCGAAGCCAGCCTCAAGCTACTTAGTGAGGTTCTCAGCAACTTAGTGAGACCCTGTTTCCAAATAAAATATAAAATAGGTATGAGATTGTAGCCAGGATGTAGAAAGTCCCATCCCCAGTGCCATGAAAGAAAGTAAAAGAAAAGAAAAGAAACAATAGGGACTGATCTTCTCCCCACAAACAGGAGACAGAATGCTCCCTGCCTCAATAGAGGCCAATGGCAGAACATCACTAGAGATACAGTTAATAACTTTCTTTTGTGGAAGGACTCATGCATCTACTTTTTTATTGATTTAGAGAAGAATATACAAGTTATGTAGCGTAGTATACAAGTTATGTAGAGATTCTATTATTTAACATTTAAAAGATGACTTACTAAGAATGCATGCCATAAAATGATAATTATTAGTTGATGGTAATATAAAATTAAAACTATAAGAACTTGAAAAATTTCCTCTAAAATCAGGAACAAGACAAGGATGCCCACTATCACCACTCCTTTTCAATATAGTCCTTGAGACTCTTGCCTCAGCAATAAGACAAGAGAAGGAAATCAAAGGAATTCACATAGGAAGACAGGAATTAAAATTATCCTTATCTGCAGATGACTTGATCCTTTATCTGGAAGACCCAAAGAACTCAACCAAAAGACTTCTGGAGCTGATCGACAAATTCATCAAAGTCGCAGGATACAAAATCAATCTAAAGAAATCAGTGGCTTTTCTATTTGCCAACAATGAATCCACAATGAAAGAAACAAAGAAAACAATTCCATTCACTATAACCTCAAAACCAATAAAATACCTAGGAATAAACCTAACCAAAGATGTAAAAGATATCTACAAGAAAAACTATAAAACATTAAAGAAAGAAATTGAAGAAGAACTTGGAAGATGGAAAGATCTCCCATACTCAGGGATAGGCAAAATAAATATCATCAAAATGGCCATCCTGCCAAAACTGATTTATAGATTCAATGCAATTCTCATTAAAATACCAGCAACATTCTTCAGAGACCTAGAAAAATCAATCATGAACTTTATATGGAGAAAGAAAAAATCCAGAATGGCCAAAGCAATACTCAGCAATAAGAAACATGCAGGAGGTATCACAATCCCAGACTTCAAATTATACTATAGAGCAATAGTGGTAAAAACAGCATGGTACTGGCACAATAACAGATATACTGACCAGCGGATTAGAATAGAAGATACAGAAACAAATCCACACATCTTTAGTCAATTAACCTTTGACAAAGGGGCCAAACTCATACTCTGGAGAAAAGACAGCCTTTTCAACAAATGGTGCTTGGAGAACTGGCTATCCATTTGTAGAAAGATTGAACTAAACCCCTATATCTCACCATGCACAGGAATCAACTCGAGATGGATCAAAGACTTAGAAATCAGACCAGAGCCTGTGAAGTTATTAGAGGAGAACATAGGCTCATCACTACAACAAATAGGCACAGGCAGTAACTTTCTCAACTCAGGAAATTAAAGCAAGAATCAACAAGTGGGATAGCATCAAACTAAAAAGTTTCCTCTCATCAAAGGAAACCATCAAAAACCTAAAGAGGAAGCCCACAGAATGGGAGAAGATTTTTACCAGCCACCAATCTGATAGGGGGCTAATATCCAGAATATACAAAGAACTCAAAAGAATCTACACTAGCAAAACAAACAACCCAATCAAGAAATGGGCAAATGAGCTGAATAGACACTTCACAAAAGAAGAGATACAAAGGGCCAATAGATACATGAAAAGATGTTCTATATCATTGGCCATCAGGGAGATGCAAATCAAAACTACACTGAGATTCCATCTAACCCCAGTCAGAGTGGCAAGCATAAAGAAATCAAATAACAACAAATGCTAGCGAGGATGTGGCGAAAGAGAAACTCTTTTACACTGTTGGTGGGAGTGCAAACTAGTTCAGCCACTATGGAGATCTGTGTAGAGATTCATAAGAAAACTGGGAATAGATCCACCATATGACCCAGCTCTACCATTCCTGGGTATTTTTCCAAAGGGGTTTAATACAGAGAAGTACAGCAACTTATGCATACCTATGTTCATAGCAGCACAATTCATAATAGCCAAAATATGGAACCAACCCAAGCCTTCATCAGCTGATGAATGGATTGCAGAACTTTGGGAAATACACACGATGGAGTTCTATTCAGCCATAAAGAAGAACAAAATCATATCATTTGCAAGAAGATGGAAAGTCCTGGAGAGCATTATGTTAAGTGAGATCAGCCAAACACAGAAGGAGAAGATACATATGTTTCCTTTAATATGCCCAAACTAGGGAACAAAGAGGATACTAGTGGGACTCCAGATAATGTAGGGGAAACACCAGCAAAGTTTGAATGGAAGGAGAGGAGAGGAGGAATGCTGAACTTGTTTAATGAGGGTCTACATCCGAACATGTGTAAAATTATGAATGTGGCATGGTTACCCTGGAAAATAATTGGTGGGAGGGGTGAAGGGAAAATGGGGGCGGGGGGAGAGGGCACCAAGTATAGCTTAAATGTAAACCAAATATGTTCAATAAAAAATGTGTAAAAAAATAAAATAAAATATTCAAATCATGAAAAAGCCATGTGTTGTCATTTTAAATTGAATGTATACTTCATTTTTTTCATTTTCATCTTTTTTTAAATTAAATTAAATTAAATTTTTTATTTTTCTATTTTTTATTTAATTTTTTTATTGGTGCATTGTATTTATACATCATAATGGGGTTAAAAAAAAAAAACTTGTGTAGGCATAAATGCACACATCACCCAGCCAGCCCCCACCCAGTACCCACCTCACTGCCTCCCCATCCCTCCCTCCCATGGTTGGTTTATGAATTGACTTTGGTATTATTAAGCACATCATGTGCTTTAAAGCATTTCCCTTTCCCCACCTCCCTTCCCCACAGGTTGTCTTATTTGCTCCTCTATAGGATCTCTTTTTTTCACCTGGAGTTCCTTCTATGACCCCATTCACCCTAGCTTTCACATATTAGGAAAAGCATCCAATTCCTTACTTTTTGTGACTGACTAATCTCACTTAGCAGAATGTCCTCAAGATCCATCCATTTCCCTGAAAATACCACAATTGAATTTTTTTTAATGGCTGAGTAAAATTCCATTGTGTACATATCCCACAGTTTTGTAATCCATTCATCTGTCGATGGACATCTTGGCTGGTTCCATAGTTTTGGCTATGGTGAATTGTACAGCTATGAACATAGATACACATGCATTAGTTTGGTAGTTTGGTTTCCTTTTTGGGGGGGGGGTAGATACCCAGAAGTAGTATTGCTGGATCAAATGGTAGATTTGTTCCCATTCTTCTGAGGATTCTCCATACTGTTTTCCAAAGCGGTTGCACTAATTTGCAATCCCACCAACAAGATTTTAGAGTTCCCTCTTCTCCACATCTTTGCCAGCATTTGTTATTGTTCGTGTTTTGAATGATTGCCTCTCACAAATATAAGCCTCCACCGCCACCGCAGCCACCGCTGCCAACACCGCCTTCCTTCTAGGTCTCCACTGAGCTCCCTTCTTACAGATGATGTCCAGTATTCTTAAGCATATAAGGAAGAAGCAGTCCCCCTTCGCAGAGAATTTTTCCAAAAGTTCCAAATCAGTTGGATATGTTTTGTCTGCATCTCCAGCATCCTGGCTGCCGTCGTGGCCATCATAACCCCTCTCCAGTGTTTTTTTTCTTTTCTTCTCTTTCTCTTCTTCTTTCTTTCTTTCTTTCTTTCTTTCTTTCTTTCTTTCTTTCTTTCTTTCTTTTGAATAAGAGAAGACAATATATGTGGTTTGAAGAGGTTGTGGGATCAGGCACTCGATAGCAATGAATTTTTTCTCCCTTCCAAGAGCGGAGTCCCACAGCCTCACCGCGCAGAGCAGGATCTGCTGTTCTAAATGCAGCACAGCAGCACTGAGTTCCTCAGTACCTGCGGCTCAGCCTCCCTCCCGGCACCGGGCCTTCTGGGGAGTGGGCCGGGACGCCCGCCCCCAGCCTTGAACTGGGCCTTCCTGAGAGCGGGCCTGCCCGCCTTCCCCCAGTCTGGCGAGCCTCCTCTGGAGCCACCCACTCCTAACCCGGCTCTGGGCCTTCCTGGAAGTGGGTAGGGCCGCTTGCCCCCAGCCCGGCCTGATTTTTTTAAGATTGATTTTGTATCTAAACACTTCTCTGAAATTGTTGATCAGTTCTATATGCCTTTTGGTTGAGTTTATTGGGTTTTCTAAATATAGTATCATGTTATCTGCAAATAGTGAAAGTTTGAGTTCTTCTTTCCCTATTTGTACTCCTTTGATTTCCTTCTCTTGCCTTATTGCTCTGGCTAGAGTTTCAAGTACTATATTGAAGAGAAGTGGTGATAATGGACATCCTTGTCTTGTTCCTGTTTTTAGGGGAAATTCTTGAAGTTTTTTTCCCATTTAGTATGATGTTGGCTGTGGGCTTTTTGTAGATTGCCTTTATGATGTTGAGATATGTTCTATCTATTCCGATTCTCTGCAGTGTTTTTATCATAAATGGATGTTGGATTTTATCTAATGTTTTTTCAGCACCTATTGAAATGATCATGTGATTTTTGTCTTTGGTTCTGTTTATATGATGAATTACATGGATTGATTTTAGTATGTTGAACCAGCCTTGCATCCCTGGGATGAACCCTACCTGGTCGTGATGTATGATTTTCTTTATGTGTTTTTGAATGCGTGTTGCTAGTATTTTGTTTAGCAGTTTTGCATCCAAATTCATCAAAGATATAGGCCTGTAGTTCTTCCTTGAACTGTCTTTGTTTGGTTTTGGTATTAATGTGATGTTGGCTTCAGAGGATGTATTTGGGAGAATTTCGTTTTTTTTCTATTTCACAAAATAGATTGAGGAGTATTGGTATTAGCTCTTCTATAAAGGTTTTATGGAATTCACTTGGAAAACCATCTGGTCCTGGGCTTTTCTTTGATGGTAGGCTCTTTACTGATGTTTCAATTTCTTTGATTGTTATTGGTTGGTTTAAGTGTTCTATCTATATATTCTTGACTCAGCCTAGGAAGGTTGTATTTATCTAGAAGATTGTCAATTTCCTCCAGATTTTCCATTTTGTTGGAGTATAGTTTTTCAAATTAGTTTCTGATAATCCTCTGGATTTCTACACTGTCATTAGTAATGTCTCCTTTTTCCTCTCTTATCTTCATAATTTGGGTTGATTCTCTCTCTTTTTTTTAGTTGGGTTGGCTAGTGGTTTGTTGAGCTTGTTAATTTTTTTGAGAAATCAGCTTTTGATTTTGTTGATTTTCTATATATTTTTTTATTCTCTACTTCATTAATTTTTGCTCTGACTTTAATAATTTCCTGTCTTCTACTGGCTTGGGGGCTAGATTGTTCCTGTTTTTCAAGGGCTCTGAGGTGTATCATTAGGTTATTTATTTGATGATTCTGTTTTTCTTATGTGAGCAGTCGGTGCTATAAATTTTCCTCTTAATACTGCCTTCAAAGTGTTCCAGAGGTTTTGATATGTTGTGTCTTTATTTTTTATTGTTTCTAGAAATTTCTTGATTTCACCTTTTACATCTTCTATGACCCATTTTTCATTCAGAAGTGTGGTGTTCAGCCTCCATCACCACTGCTGGCAATATGATGCCGCTGCCACACCCTCGGCTGTGAGGCTGGTGTATTTCTTTTCTCATTTTGAGCTCCGTTCTGAGTCCCTGGAAGGTGTGATGAGCTTGGCCACTGGGAGTTTTAGACCTTCTTTGCACTGAAAGAACTACTGAATTACACCCTAATGATCCGCAGCTTCTCACTTCAGCTCCTTGTTTACCTTTCCTCTCTGGTGCCTGGTGCTGTGAGGCATGATGGCGCCAGTGCAGCTCTGCAATGTGGGATGGTTTCTGGTTTCTGGTTGTTCTTCTAGTCTTCTTTTTCTCTGTTCCTTGTGTTTACATTTTTTTTTATTTCTCTGCTGGTAGTGTTTTCTGGCTATGAAAAGCACTGACTTTGTGGCAATAGAGATTGGGTATTAGCAGGACTCGTAAACGCTGCTTTTCTCAGTTGCCATCTTCCAGGAAGTCCCATCAGCTAGTATATTCAAGGGCAAGTTGTGATCAACAGTGAAGGTTGAGTAAGGAGGGAAAAAAAGGGAGTAAATGGAAGCATAGGGTAAGGTCAGATAGGGTTGAATAGTATGAGTATATGAGCTTGTTAAAGTAGTATATTAGTATATACCAGAGATTAGAGATAGTACCAATGTAGTAGAATTCTAGTAACCAATGTATAGTTTCTGGTATTGTGATATGAATTGGATTCAATACAGGACTAGGGAGCAATAAAAAGAAGAAAAAAGATAGATGAAAGAGAGGAGAAAGTAGGTTTGTACAAGGGAAGAAGCTTGGGAGAGGATTTGGTATGAGAGTTAAAAAAACAACAAAAACAAATACAACAAAACAAAAATCATAAAAACAAAACAAAAGACCCACAAACTCCTTCAAAAAAAAAGGAGAGAGAGAGAGAGAGAGAGAGAGAGAGAGGAAACAGTCAGGTATACACACACACACACACACACACACACACACACACACACACACGAATGAAAAACCCAAACCATCCCACCAATGAATTGATGTGACACTACAAACAAATTCAGCAGTGTCTCTCTATGTATTTACCGATTGCTATGGTGACCTTTCCCTCTGTGAGTCTGGTTCTCTGAGTCTTTTCAGTCTATGCAGATGGATGATATCAATGGGGTTGGAATTAATATTGATCTTTTATTTCTCTACTGATAGTTGTTTCTGACTCTGTAGGGTGTTATTTTTGCCACCATGAAGATTGAGTGTCAGTAGTGTTGATAGAAGCTGCTTTACTTGGTCGCCATCTTCCTCCGGATCCTTCATTTTCATCTTCATTTTTGGTATTGTTTATGTAAAGACAGGCAGTAGAGTGGAAAAAATAACTCTTAGGAACATGGTCTTTACAGACATTAAACTTCTGCAAAAGGAATGAAAACCAAAACAATATAAAAAAGGAGGCATAACCAAAAGAGAATGAAGCTCAGTACTAAAACATTTATGCTACAGTGTAAATGATTTGGGTTGGAAGAGCACAATGGGAACCAGGTTTATCTTCTCTCTACTGTTCATAGAATTTCAACAGTGGGTCAATATTTTGGGATTATATTAAAAATGAAAAATTTTAAGCTTGATGTGGTGGCTCACACTTGTAGTCCCAGTACTTGGGAGGCTGAGACAGGTGGATTGAAGGTTCAAAACCAGCCTCAGCTACTTAGTAAGGCTCCCGGCAACTTAGTGAGAATCTATTTCAAAATAAAATATAAAATAGGTCAGGGTTGTAGCCTGGAGGTAGAAAGCACCTGGGTTCCATCCCCAGTACCACACACACACAAAAAAGTAAAAATGAAAAATTTTAAAGACCAGTGACCTAAGTCCTATCACCAATTTTATTTAATAAGCCTTACGGAATCAGTGGTTTTGAAATGTACTTTTGCTGACTTACTACTCTTTTCCTCAACAGTTACATTTAGAGCAAATGTATGATTTGTATTTTAATTAATAGTAAATGTTATATTTCTTCTAGGGGTTAATCTTAGATTTTAAACTTCATGGTGCTTTGGGTTAAAGTCACGATTCAAGTGCCATTGAATATACATAGTTTCAGATCTTTTTTACTGTTCTGAATAAAAAAATATATTATTTCCTGCCAGCTGGCTCCCAAGGTGTGGCATTCCTCCCCTTTACTTCGTATATTGATCAACAACAGACAGCGGGCCAAGGACATAGCTGTGCCCGAGGCAGCAGGCAGTTGTGCTCTTTTGTTGATTTAGTTGACTTTTTCTCCTGCTTTTCTCCACTCCCCTCAAGTTTCATAGAACTTTTTTAGTTTTCTCACATATTACGCGTCATACACCAGTCTGAAGAAGTCACTGTGCAATTGTTTTTAAAAAGTACTCTGATCTGTACAAACTGGTTTTTGAAAGTGGTTTGGGTTCCTTGAAAAAGACAGAAAGAAAGTTGACCTAATTTAAATTCTAAAGAGCAGAGTCTGGTTTAGATCCTTGAACAAATCGTTTCAGTATAAATGGGGCACTGATGATGAGGTTGTGCCGGAGCCAAACTTGCAGCTTCTTAGATTTTTCTTTATTTTGCTGTTCGAGCCACAGAAATAATACATCAGCTTAAAGAGAAAGCCTCTCAAAGGGTGTGGTACAAGAACTTTTGGGTGCTTCGGTCTAGGAGGACACATGAACAGATACATTTCTGTTTGGAGTAATTAGAATAGGTAGCTAATTAGAGACTTCATGGCACCTAAGTGTTGGAAAGAGGCTGAAAAAGCTCTGCTGTCCACCAGCTTAGAGTACTACCAATGTGTACAGTCCAGAAAATTTAGAAAGCTAGGTTGGTGGTCACATTGGGTTTTATTTAGGTCTGGAAATTATAACTAACAATAAGCAAGAATGCATAACAATGCTTCATTCATTTTGAGTGAGTACAGTATGTTTCTATGTATTTATATTTCTCCCAATCTTGCTCTAAATTTTACTTTTCGTGAGTAATACACTAAAAGTATATAATTAAATAGTAATTTTTATAGGTAGGACTTATATTGCAGATGGATAAAGCCAATTCCCTTAGTTTTAAAGTCAAGACTCTTGATATCTGATTTGCCGTTAGAAACATTAGACAGACTTTCCTGGAAATGAGTCATTGTTCTTTCTACTTGGTGACTGATGACCTACATCAAGTTCCATGGAGTTGGAAGGGCCATTAAACTTTTCCAAACAAAGTTTGGTTGGAAAATTTGTGAGCTGACTTTGATTCTGAGTACAAACACTACAGGGAAAGGAAAAGAGCCGAATCTCTTTGTGACTATTTGTTGATTCTTGGCACTCATCTCTGCAGACACTGTGGCTTTCTGGTGTTGTGCCCTCTGACTCTATCTTTTGCTCCAAGACCAGCACGTGTCTGGTCCAGACACAGTTTTGCAAAGGTGGGCTTAACAGTGAGCAAGAAAAAAAGAGAACTAGAAAGACTCTTTGCTTCTCTAGCGCTGCATTTGATCGAACTTTAATAGTTCCCATTAACAGAGAAAGGCAGGCTATTCTCACAAAAAAATGACAGGTCTCCTGGTTCAGTAAAATTTTTCTAGAAGAAACCCAAATCTGAGAGGGAAATTTTCCTGAGAAGTGGTACCTGGGATATAATTTCTGCAAATTATGGAGAGAGATCTCTCTTGCTTTTGGAAAAAAACCCTGAAAATCATGAACATTTCCAAGTCAAAATTAACACACAATACTTCCTAAGGTATGAACATTTGTGTCCTCCTTAAAATCATGCTCAAGTACTAAGCTCCACAGTGATGCCTTGACAGATGATTAGGTCATGAAGTCATTGCCTTCGTGAATAGGATTAACATCTTTACAGAAGTAACCTTAGAGACCTTATAAGTCCATTTCACCATGTGAGCACACCCTGAGAAGATGTTTTCCTTGAGCCAGAAAGTGGGCCCTCACCAGATGTCTAATCTGTCAACACCTGGATTTGATCTTAGACTTCCCAGTCTCCAAACTGTGAGAAATAATTTTCTGTGTTTTGTAAACCATTCAGTGTATGATATTTTGGTTATAGCAACCTAAAGAAAAGCTAAGATAGTGCTGAAGGAAAATCCATTTCAGCACATTAAGCTATAGTTTTGGTGTAAAGAAACTTTTTTCCCATTTAATGAACTATATACACTAAGAATGAGGCTTCCAGTATTTACTATGATGGTATTTCTCTGCAAGAACCTCTTTGTTTGCCCTACTTGTGCTTTCTTACCCATATTTATTCGTTTGTCCTGATCAGCATGGTGCCTTCATTGACATATGACTTAATTTAATTAGAGAGAGGTAATGTATTGCTGTGGATATGTTCATGGGCTCTAGAGTCTAAGAGGTCTGAGTTTACAGTAAATTCATTTTGCATCTGGGGCTATAGTTCACTGGTAGAGCACATGCATAACATGCACAAGGCCTGGTTCCTATCCCCAGAACTAAAGTTAAATAAGAATTCTCATTTAACTTCCTCAGTCTTGGTTTTGTCATTGTTTACAAACATTAAGAAGTGGTGATAATAACTGTACCAACTTCATGGAAATGTGAGAATTAAGTGTCATGACTCAGGAGCTGAACATAGCAACTCACATTAAAATTGATTAAACATTTTTTTGTGTTGTCAAACTCATCTTACTTCATGTATATTTTAACTCTTTACCTACTGGTTATGAGTTAAAAAAAAAGGGTGGGGATGTGCTGAAGGGTGTCAAGAGTTATTATTAATTGATAATAGGTGCAGATATATCCTATAGTAGAAAATAGGACCTAGTCCCTAGTAGATCTTCAGCAGTATCACTGCAAGGACATTGCCACTAAGAATATGACTTTTCATATAATTCTTACAAACCAATAATCAGAAAAATATAATAGAATGGAATTATATTTGGCACAAATAGAAAATGATTTATGTAAACCAAATTGAAATCATATTTCCAATAAAACAAATTTGCATTTTGAAAATGCACACTGCAACAATTCCAAGTACTGTATTAAGCATTGAAAAAGGAAACATATGTGAAGACTAATGATAGAGTTGAGGTTACAAATGTCTTTTTTTCCTATCTGTTATGAGCCAGGTATTAAACATCTACTGACAACTAGAAAGTAGTTTCAACTCAACTGAAGATAAAATTGGTGATGCAGAGGGATAAAAAAAATAGATAATTTTTTCTGGATAAAACACTTATAATGTTCTTTATTTGTACATAACAGTATAAGTGAAAAAAAGTATGGATTTTGGAGTCCATACACAAATTTATATCCTGCATGACTTTGAGGGAACTTACTTAATGACTCTGATGGTCAATTATACAATCTGGAAAGTGGAATATTCTCTAACAGTAAAATTACCAAGAGGATTACATACTACATATAGCCTGGGGAAGTACAAGATGCCTGGTAGGCACAATAAACATTACCTTTCTTTCTCTTTTCCATATTTTTCCCCGTGAACACTCATTTTTCAGTTACTGTACTTTTGAACTTTCACCAAATATTCTCATTTTGTATGTTGTCTCAAAATTAACAAGTATGGAAGAGAAAATAAGTAATATTTGTTATTGTGAAGTAACCATTTCTTTAAGGGTGCAGGAGGAATTAGGAGAAGTGCTGCATGTGTGCATGCATGCGCGTGTGTGTGTATGTGTGCATGTGTGTGTGTGAATTCTTCAGATTTCAGTGCAGAAGGAATGGAGGGGTAACTAGGCATGCTAGGATACTGAATATAGTTAACACCTATCTCAAAGGGGTAGTTTCTCAAACCGGGTGTGCTGGCGCATGCTTGTAATCCTAGTGCTTTGGAGGCTGAGACAGGAGGATCGCACAGGTTCGAAGACAGCCTCAGCTACTTAGTGAGGCACTCAGCAACTTAGTGAGACCCTGTTTCCAAATAAAATAGAAAATAGGTCTGGGAGTGTATCCCAAATGTAGAAAGCCTCTGAGTTCCATCCCCAGCACCAAAAATAAAAAGGGGGCAATTTCTCCATCTTTTGACATATATTTGAGAGTTATTTCCACACATGAAAAGGAGAAAGAGAATTGATGTAAATTTAAGGAACAAAATATGTGAATGCAAATGCTTGTGCACACACATGTGGATGTGTTGTGTGTAGAGTGTCACAGACAGACAGACAGACAGACAGACAGACAGACACAAGGAGGCTCCTTTGCTTTTTCCCAGCAGATGTGAACCTTCAGTTTTCTCTTTTCTCCATCTTTCTTAGATTATCACATCCTTCCCTAAATTTAGATTATTATGCTAATAAATTCATAGCTGTAACATAAACTGAGTTCCATCATCCATGACTGCTAACCATACTTTTACTTCAAACTCAACATGCCTGAAGTAGAACCCCTGGTGTTTCCCATGGAACAAACTCTCCTTGACATTATACCTCAGAGTCTTGTAGTTGAAGGAAATTTTAGCTTGTTTAGCCCAACTTTCCATAAACTGCAATGTACTACCATCCATAAAAATACAAGAATTGGTCATCTACTTCCAAATCTGAGCACATCTGACTTCACAAGGTAACTCACTTGTAATCCTAATACATAGAAGGCTGAGTCAGGAGGATGGAAGGTTTGAGGCAAACCTCAGGAACTTAGTGAAACTCTCAGAAACTCAGGGAAACCTTGTTTCAAAGTGAAAAAGTTTTTAAAAGGCTGAGGGTCTAGCCGGGCGTGGTGGCGCACACTTGTAATCCCAGCGCTTGGGAGGCTGAGACAGGAGGATCACGCAGGTTCGAAGCCAGCCTCGCCTGTTTAAGAGACCCTGTTTCCAAATAAAATATAAAATAGGTCTGGGAGTGTAGCCCGGAGGTAGAAGTTCCCTGGGTTTCCCAGTACCCCCCCCCCCACACAAGCTGAGGGTCTAGCTTGAAAGTAGGATGCCCTGGGTTCAATCTCTACTATAGAAAGAGAGAGAGAGAGAGAGAGAGAGAGAGAGGAGAGAGAGGGAGAGAGAGAGATATTATTATTTCATAAGATAGAATTATATATTTATTCACTGATTTGCAATGGTTTAACTCAGGATTTATCAACTTATAATGCTATTTCAATAATCATATGCATTCAGTAGGAATGGTTCTTCAAATTTTGATCTTTTCCTGGAGTAGTAATACACTCACCACAATGGCGAGATTCTCAGCTCCCAGCCAGCCATGCAATGGTGAGGGCAAAAAATCCAAACTCTGCACTGACCTTTGTGGCTAAGTCATGATGCTCTACAGTTAGGTGCATTCCATGAATTCCTGACTGACCATTTTCAATTTACAATGACTTTATCAGGATATAAGCCAAGCATAAATCAAGAGCATCTGAATGTCTACAAGCAGGTAAGAGAATACTACACAGACCATTGCTGACTACATACCACATAGAATTACTAGCCTCCTAATCCAACCTTGCTTCTTACTTACTGGACATGATCTCAGATATTTCATCCAACTTCTTCACACTTCAGCTTAGTATTTGCAAAGTTAGGTTAATAACAGTGCCCATCTGATAGGGCTTTTGTGAGGAAGAAATAGGTTATTACATGTACAATCCTTAACATAGGGCCCAGTCCACAGTAAGTGCCAAATAAGCTTTTGTTACCACTGTTACTGCTTTGATGACTATTATAGTATTTTACACACACAGAGAAAAGTAGAAACAAATCATGCAATTAGTACTCATACACACATCTTCCAGCTGAAGAAGTAAAGCATGTCTAGCATAAGTCAAATCCTGAGCATGATGCTTTGACCTCACTCTACCTTCTGTTTTCCTAAAAGCTAATCTCTAGCTTCAATTTGGTATTCACCATTTCTATGCATCCTTTAACAATCTGGTTGCATCAATACATACCCACAAATAATGGATAGCATTGTGTTGTTTCCTAACTACGTGTAAACGGTATTACACAGTGTGTATTCTTTTTGTAGCCTGTCCTTACTGCCCAGAAAGATATTTTTGAGAATTATCATGTGAATAAAGCTAGCTCTGCCTCACTCATCATCACGACCATATTTTGTTATATTGTATAGATATATCATATTTTATTCAGTTTTCTGTTATAAGACTTTAAGGTTGATAACATTTTTCCCTGACACAAACAATTCAACTAGGCTATTTGATCACTGGATGGCAAAAATTTTCTCTTATCCTGAGTTAAATTTGCCTCTACACCATGTTCATCCATATTATTTATATCTCCTTCCTATACAGAATTCTCATATTTCTTTGTATATTCAAGTCTTACAACTGTTCTTTTAAATTAGCTCATGTCATTTTATATAAAACACTGGCTTCAACTTTATTTATTGTCTTTTGAAATTGTACAGCTAATGCGTGGTCATCACAAAAATTATACCAACAATGTAAGAGGGCATAAATGCAGTAAGTGGAGCCACCAGTCTTCACTTACCACTAATTACTTTCTGTTAGAGTTTGTTGAGCATTTCTCCAGTCTTTTCCTATGCCCATATCCATGGTGAAAGATATAAAATATAACATTAGTTTGGAGTCACTAGCTTGATAACTTGTTAAACAGTTTATTGTCCCTCATATGTAGCAATCCAGTGATATTCAAGCACATTTTAATACATGGTTCAGATGGTATTGATGGAAATCTTTATCTTCCTTAGATGTCTGGTCTTTCAGGTCTCTCCATTTGGGTGGCTTCATTTTTATTGGTTAAAGACAGGTTACTACTCACATAAAAAAATTTGGTCATCAACATCCCCAATAAATAGCCTTTAGATTGAGCAACATGGTAAGTAAGCATCTCACTCGTTGAGTATCTACCCAAAAGAATGGAAACCAAACTACCAAACTAATGTGTGTGTATCCATGTTCATACCTGCACAATTCACAGTTGCCAAACTATGGGACCAGCCAAGATGTTCATCAACAGATGAATGGATTAGAAAACTATGGAATATGTACACAATGGAATTTTATTCAGCCATAAAAAAGAACATAATTATGTCATTGCAGGGAAATGGATGGAACTGGAGAACATTTTTCTAAGTGAGACAGTCAGTCACAAAAAGTAAAAAACTGGATGTTCTCCCTAATATGTGGAAGCTAGGAGAAAAAGAGTCATAGGAAGAACTCTAGATGAAGGAGAAACTATAGATGAGCAAAAAAAAGATATAATTGTATTTTAGACTATCTTCCATTATATTCTTCTAAATGCGTACATACCAAGTTCCTACATTCTTCTCAATTTCAGCAGAATATATCACAGTACATGCGTGCTACAATTTATTGAACCCAGATTCAAGCACCATTTCTTCTCAGGCATTCCCTTTGGGTTTGTCAATGGCCTTCTTCCTGTGTCTTTACATGGTCTTCTCTCTGCGTCGGCCTGTGTCCTAGTCTTTTCTTCTCCTAAGGACAGCAATCATATTAGATTAAAGCCCACCCTAATAACCTAGTTTTAAATTACTTCTTTAAAGACACAATTAAACTTAAATTCTGAGGTACCAGAGGTTAGGACTTCAGCATGAATTTAGGGAGAGGGAAATAGCTCACCCCAATGAATGTAGTTATCACTGAGTTCCAATATTATACATATGAGCTATAAATTAGCACCTGCTTATTAATAATCTTTTTGTAAGCATTGTATTCTACATGCAAACCAATTCAAGAGTAACTTATATACAGCGGGTCACAGATGGACTCAAGTTTACAACAGTGGGAGTTGTTAGAACTCGCTTTTATGGAGTTCATTTCTCTAATTCTCAAAGTACCATGTTTTCCTGCCTCTAAAGAGCAGGTGTGTAATAGAAACGAAAGCACAGTGATTGTACATGTGAAGTCACAGAAAACAAGTTACTCAAATACCAGTATTTAGGAAAAAATCTTAAATAAAAGATAAGAACTTGTATATTTAAAATTACTGACTACAGATATTTAAAAGCTGTAAGCTAAAAATCCATCACAGAAAACTGAACAATATTTATAAAATCTTGAAATGTATGTGCTACCTTAAATTGTTTTGCAGAAATACATTTTATTAAATTTATCATTAAAATCTTTTGATCAAGTAATCATAAAAATAGATTGGCAAATTTGCCTATTCTGTCTATTGAGCAAGAACATATGAAGATCAGTTTTGACAAAGTAATCAACATATTTGCACCATTTAAAACTTGAGAAAAACAAGTGTAATGTTATTATTTATTCTTACAACAGACCAACATAGAGTTATTTAGTTTTTAAATGTTAACATTCTAAAAAAGAATCAAGTTGTTCTTTATTTTGTACTATTTTTACAATTGTTTTCCATAGTTATGTTCTAATGATTATTTTATAATTACATGAAATAAGTTTGTCCTATAAGAAAGGTATAATGCTCCTCCATTCAATTCCCTTTACTTAATAAAGAAGGAAGGATTTAAAATGACTCATTGTTTGTATCAAATATCCCAGCTACACCACTGCATGTGATTCATCTTATTCAATCTTCTACTTTAATTTTTTGATCATGGCTAATTTTCTAACTCATTTTCTCCATTGACTATTGGAATAAGAATCCTAGGCCCTGATTGTGGTCAATAATATAGAACAGAATAGTGCTGCTTTGTCAAAGAAAAAGATTTTATAGAGTGCTGTGGTACTGGAAAATCAAATAAAAAATTATCACACTAAACAGTGGGTTAAGTGGAGAAATCCAAAGAAAAGTACACACATACTATTTATTTTCAAGAACCTTCTGATCCAGTGAGGACTTTTACCTATGGACAATGAGGAAATTGAGGAAAGTGGAGGACCATTTAACTCAGTGTCCTGAGGCAGACGGGGATTCTGGGTACATGTTGGGGCTTTATCACTCTCTCACTTTATGGGCTAGACTATGGAGGTGGATGGGAATAGGGCCTGGAGTTATCAAAATAAAGTCTTGATAAATGCTCTTGCATGAGTGTCTTAGCTATTAATTCTTAGCTTAACCAATGCATTTTCAGTGTTGTATGAAAGAAGCCAGATACAAAAGACTATATCTGTATGGTTGTTTTATCTAAAGTGTATAAAAGTCAAAACAAATTCATGATGTTACAAGTTGGAATAGAGTTCACCCCTGTGGGAGAGAGTGAGATGTGGAAGGGGGAGATGGTGTTTCCGGCAGTCAATGCTCTGCTTCTTGATGTGGGAGCTGGTCAGACGGATGTTGTTAGTTTCCTAAAACTCATCAAAGTGTGTTATTATTGGACATTTTTATATAGATAATACTTTTCAATAGGAAGTTTGAAATATATAGTTTCATTTTCAAAATTAAAAAATAAATATTAAAAGAAAAAAGATTTAAATCACCTGTAATCCTGGAAGTTGGAGTAACTGCTGTGAGCATTTGAGAGTAGATGTTTCATACATATTTAAAATCATTGATAGATACTATTTATAACTTATTATTTTGCTACACAGATATTGTGAGCAGTTTTGGAGTCACGGAATATTTTTCTAAAGTGTGATTTATGTATGTATCATGGTTTCCTTAATTATAATGTGATAACAAGGATGTTTCTTCTTTAATAGTTAAGTTGGTCCACAATTAATTCCTTGTACATCTCAGTATCTGACTAAGAAAAGTTCTATAAGTGGAAATATTTAATTGATATACATTTTTTCAACTTCCCTTCAAGATTGGAGTTTATTTCCTTCAAATCCTCAAATTTCGAGACAATTCTTAATATGTGAATTTTGTAAGAAAATATTCTTTTTAAAAAATGTTTGCCGTTTTTAATTTTGTGACTGAACCTTGTTTTGTATTATTAGCTATATCCAGGGATGTTTTTGAGTGGGGCTGCCTCTCGCTGTCCTTCCCAGGTTTTGTCTTGGTTTGTTTTCCCCTAACTATTAAAGCATTCCTCTTTTCAGATGTCATCTTTGCAGAATCCTGTTATCCAAACTCAGTATTTCATTCAGACTAAAATCTAAACTCTACTAGCTTTATGAATCTAGTTCCTTTTTGTCTACTTTCTCTTCTTGGCAACCGACCTCATTATATTTCTGTTTTGAGTCTTTAAATTTGGTCCTGAGTTTTAAACATTATAGTAACTAAACTTACTGTGGACAAGACATCAGTGCTCTGTTTAACACAGATAGATTATTAAATATTTTAGAACGAGCCTAATTTTCTCTACCTTTAGACATATCCACATTACAAACCTACCTTATGGTATAATCAGAATTCTTGACCACAAAGTTGTGGCAACGTAGTTTAAATGGACTGAGCTCTTTCTAGTTCATGAAGAGCATCTGGCTCATAGATGAACTTTGTTCTGTCTGTATTTTCTAAAAGCCTATAAACAATACTACTTTGTATTTCTCCTACTACAATACTGTCTGTTAGAACAAACAAAGCAAAGTGTGTTTTTCTCCAAGCCCAGATCCTCTGTAGTTTCCTTTTCTCGGGGTTTGCTCTTCCTCTCAGAGTTCTGAGAAGCCTGTCTGAGATCTGTAGTTTCGTCCTATCTTCAGGAAAGACAACCTTCACATCCTCCAGTGTGGCAAGAGGGTCACGGATGAAGCTCATGCTGGTTATAGCTCAGGACAAGGGGTAGAAAAGGGGGCAGGTGTCTTTCTGTTTTATTAGAATTTTTAGTGTGCCCTGTGGCAAGCCTTAGTTTCCTCTTCTGTTTCTCAGTCTTTATCTCAATTTCTTTTTTTAATTTTTTATTTATTTGGCTTACTCCATTGTTTTTTTCTCCTTTTGTGGTAGCTTGTGGTGAGCTTGGAGAACAATGTTGTAGGGGCATAGAGCTTTTGAGAGAAATGTAAATTGCAAGCTACACCACATCCCGTCTGTTTTCTCATCGGAAAACAGCATTTGAGGGAGCTGAACAGCAGCAGTGCTGGGTGAAGACATGCCGAGTTCAGGGATAGTCCCTGTTCCCAGGCCCTGGATGTGCAGAAGTGGGACTTTTTGAAGAGGGGGCACTCTGGGAGGGAGGGGGCAGGAGGGGGCACTTTTAGAAGCAGATGCTCCTGGCTCTGCGAGGAAAGCTGCTCTCCTCGGGGTTCAGTAGGCTCGCAGACAATCCACAGCTTTGGAGCGAGACAAACAACAACAAAAAAAAAATCTCTTAGTCCAGTGCATAAATGTGAGAGGCTTGTCTTAAGTGTGTGTGCGGGACTGTAGCAGACTAAAAATGTTATGCAGAGTTAAAGTGCGGCATTGTTTCCGTTTTAATGAAGGCAACCAATTCTTAACAACAGAAGTTCTGTTGCCGATCCCTCCCCCTGGCCCCCACATTCAGTGCCTCTGCCCCTGCACCTGCTTTCATTTTTGGCTTCTTGGCACTGATGTTCGCAGAGACATCAGCTGGCAGCGGCAAACTGCTAAAAGCTCCCCTGCAATGCGGCTCTGCAAATGCCAGCCATTTACCCACTGGTGCATGCCAGCTTAACGTGAGGTCTCCCTTTCTCCCTCCAACCCCGACCCCCTCGCCCCCCAGTTTTGCTTCTAAATGACAGCAAATGATCCAGATCTAGCAGTGGTCTGGCCCTTTGAGTACACATTAAGTGTGGCCACATCTCTTTGCTGCACCTCTTTGCTACAATTGTAATATTTTGATCCAAAGAGGGTTGCAGAAAATGTCTGAGGACAACACAGTTTCTTCTATTCAATAAAGAGCTATTGGCCCACGGGCTCATTTCTCTTTCCTCAGCAGATGGTGGGATAGTTTCTTGAGGTCTCTTTGACTTGAAACAGCCTTTTTGTTTTTGTTACTTATTGAGAGCCAGTTGCCCCAAATTCATTGAATAAAGACATCCACTTTTCAGTTTAAGCTAAGCCCCAAGATATAAATACTGACTTAGAGTCGAGGACCGATGGGCTAGCTGGGAAGACACAGGGACTGTTGGAAGTTAAGTATTATTCAGCACAAGGCTTTGCAGTTTCAAAAAATGGTGGCTTTAAGTTCCCATTCACCGCAGCGATTCAGGCTGTATACTGAGAAAGTGTGAGAAATCTGTGAGAAATTCGACATATATTTATTTTTCTTGGAAATTAGAGAATATCTTCACAGTGTACACTCTGAAGGGCTTTTGTTTTGTTTTGTTGTGTTTTTAATGATCTAAACCATCTGGGGAGTTGATAAAGAATGTGATTTTTTACAAGCTGAGCTAGGAAAGCCTATTGCTAAATCCTAAACCTTTATCCAGTCTAGAGATAAAACCAGGGTGGGAGAGCTTCCCGTCCAAGTCTAAAATACTAAGATCCCATGTATGCCAAATGCTTTAGTATCTGGGTGGTAAGAAAAATAGAGAACTGACTAAGAGAGTCCAGGCCCAGGATCCAGACATGTATGTCATTCTCTTTTTGTTGTTGTTGATTTTTAGATTTGTGGAGATCACAACTTTCCAGAAAATCTGTCTGGAAATGCAGTCAGCATTGTATTTTATCAGATGAATTCAGGGTCTTTTTGGACCCAGGGATAGGATTTTGGCCTTGCAATTATTTCTTGCTCATTTTTTTCTCCAATTGGGAGTGCAAAACCTATTTTCCCAGAGAGAGAAGCTCCCCAAATAGGAAGAAGCAGTGCGGGAGTGTGTGACTAGTGGCTACCTTGCAGTAACTATGATCTTATATTAAAATGTGTGTGCACTTGGTGTTTTTGGCAAATCTCTGATTAGGCTTCTTAGGATTTAAACTCAGCTTTTGGTCCAGCCAAGTGAAAAAGACAGAAATCAGAAAATGTCATTCCTGGGAACTGATCACCCACTAAAAGTATAATTATGCAATGTTTTTAAAGTCCTCTTTCTATCTCTTGAGCTCAATTCCTTCTTTTCTTCTTCTCTGCTATGAGGTACATAAGATCAAACTGTGAAGTGTCCCTCTGAGCTAAGATGCATGCATGCTATAAGTTATGATGTTCCTGTGGTGTGCATAAAAATCTCATTCTGGAAGTCTGACAGTATTTCCAAGGTTTGGTTATCAATTACTACACTCTTCAAAACTTTCATGTTAATCAACCATTATTTAATACCTACCACATTCTCTTCAGACTTTATTTGGACTTAGGCAAACTGTGTCAGAAAGGTCATTTTAATATTTCTGTTTAAGATGCTTTTAAGCCTCATGTGGTGGTGGACAATTGTACTCCCAGTATTTGGGAGGCAGAGACAGGAGGAATCGGGTTCAAGATAGGCTCACCAACTTAACAAGATGCTGTTTAAAAAAAAAACTAGGGCCATAAGTGTGTATGTCAGATGTAGAATGTCTCTGGGACCAATTCCCGGTACCATAAACAGACACAAAAGTGATGTTTTTAAAATTAAGAATTCAGGTAAATGTTCAATGGTATCACCCGTCTACTGGTTGGGGCCCTTACTAAGAAGATAGAGTAATAAATTATACTGAACAAACCCAGAAATCTGGAGGCAAGTGTTGCAAGAAGTTCACAGAAAATAATCATAGGATAATAAAAACAAAATTACCAGAAAGATTTATGGTAACAATGCTTCTTTTTATGGTTGTTCTCTTATTCCACAAAGTCATAGAGCTATATTACCTGGTCACAATTTATTGACTTAGTTATAGTTCTAGAAGAAGAAGTATGATATAGGGATAGACCATCAGACAACAAAGTAGACCTTCCATACCTAAGACCATCCTTCAGATCTTCCAAAACATAGTGTTCTGCAGACTGGCAGTGAAATTATATTGACCTTTGCCAATTCACAGGCTGATGTAAGAAACAGTTTTTACAAAGTTTATATCAATATACAAATGACATTTCTATAACTATTATTTGGGTTAGAATTCTTATAAACCATACTGGGATATTCAATTGACAGTTATAATAATTATTATTTACATGAGAATTGTGTTGGCAGTCTTTCCAAATCTGGCCTTTCTCCTCTCTTTCCTAATTCAGAGAATGGCACTACCAAACAATCGCATGAGCTCTGTCTGACACCTCCCTTGCCCTCACTTTTTATATTTTATTTTGAATTCTATCGATAGTTTATTTGATCAGACCAAAAAAAGTTAGAGCAACCTGTTATACACATTATGGATTGTATTTAACACAAGCTTGGTGCCAAATAAATGAATAAATTTAATCTAGAAACATTTTATGGATTCTTATTCATATCCTGCCTTATTCCAAAGAAAGAATTCAAAGAAGTTACATGACACATAAATACACCAAAGAACATAGGTTAAAATTAGGTGGGAAATACAAAGGAGAACTAATGCTGGGTTCCTGAAATGGAATAAAGAGTGAAGCTAAAACAAAGGTGTGGCAATGAGTCCTTCCTAGGGATTGGACCAAATATAACCAGAAATCTCATCAAACACAAAACACAGTTCATGAGATAAAAACAAAAAATATTGTCTAAGAGAAACACATGAATTCTGAATACAGTTACAGAAAAAAAACTTTCTGGAGATATCTTTTAGACAGCAAACTGTGAAAGGTAATAATAATGTTCCAGGTAGTATATTTATGGAACATGTGCAGCATTTCACAGGGCTGTTGTTTTTAAACACTGTGTCCTTTTGACCCTGGAGATATTAAAATTATATGTAGGCCTTGCTTTCAAGGACCCACTGTGAAAGCTAAATAGCCAAATCAGTATCATTTACCAGGTAAGTTGAAAAAGAGAGAAGGGATGTTCTGTGGGGCACAGAGGAGGAAGTAACCAGTCCTGGTGGGTTGGGCGAGGAAGGCTTCTGGGAAGAGATAGAATCTGATCTCCTGTGTTGACCCAGCAAGTATACTTATCAATTGCCAGCTATGCGGTAGGCAAAATGCTAGGTGTCTGAAGGTCTGGTTGATGAAAAGGTTAGTGTTTTTGTCTTTAATAAGGCTTAGAAGAGCATTGCAGTAAGAAAACGGTCACTTGTGGGTGAGTTGTTGTCCCCACATTCAATCATCAGCCTTCAATGACGGACAGAGCTCTTGCTTTTCATTGCTTTCTGGAAAGGAATATGGAATAATATCATACAGCCACTGTGAGGGCTGCCAGAGGCCTTGAGAAAGGAAGTCGATAAGACACACACTTCTAGGAATACCTGGGGTGCCTCAACAGTGGACAGAGGGAGTAGTGACTAAACCTGGACAAAACAAACACCTAGGTGTCTGGTATCTAGGAAGGCCAGAAAATATTACTGAACTTCAGTTGGCATACCATACTGAGAAGTAGACCTAAAAGTCACCTTTTCACAGGAAGAGAAAGAACACATAGTTTGGTTCCCTGATTTCTGAAAACCAGAGATGAGTCAACTTACTATCTTGATCAGGGGTAGCTATCTTGATGGAGCTTCTGAGGTACTTCCCACTGGTGGCAGTTTGTTAGATTTCATCAGGAGAAAGAAGTCCTTTGTTTCTAGCTATATAGATAATACCACACTATATTTTAAAAATATTTTCATGTGTAATCCTTTACTGTATACTATAAAAAAAAACAATAGCTCTCAATCAGCCCACATTTCTCCAAGAATAACTGTTTATGCTATTTTTAAGGTACTACCTGGCACTAAGTAGAAAACACAGAACTATTCAGTAAAGACTCCATGTGGTGTTCAAAACAGTTAGGAAGACAAAAGGCATTCAAAAAACAATTTTAAAATATGACACAGCATAGGATTAAGTGTTATATTCACAGTACAAAGGTTGACTTTTAAAGACAGAAGGAAAAGAAGAAATTACTTCAGAGAGATGAATTGTGGAAGATTTTATAATAATTTGGACCTGAAGAATGGGAAGAATTTGCATTGGAAGAATATTAGACAGGAGCATTGCAGATCAAAAGAGCAAAGCTTATAAAAGTGTGGAGAAATAATCCACAAAAGTAACATGCTGAAGTCAGAGAAACAGAAAAGCTATCATTGATGTAACAGGCAAAAGATAAAGTCACACTCTCTTTCTTTCTCTTCTCTCTCTCTTCCCTCTTTCCCTGTCAGCAAGTGAAAGACTTCCTACCTAATGGTGGTTCCACATAACTTAAGTTTGTAATAGGCTAGACCATCTAGGTCTGTGTAAGAATGTTCTATGATGTTCACACAACAAAAAATATTATATAAGAAGATATATAGCCGGGAGTGGTGGTGCACTCTTATAATCCCAGCGTTTGGGAGGTTGAGACTGGAGGATCACAGTTCGCAGACAGCCTCAGCTACTTAGTGAGGCACTCCATAACTTAGTGAGACCCTGTTTCAAAATAAAGAATAAAAAACAGGGCAAGGGCTGTAGCTCAGAGGTTGAATGCCCCTGGGTTTCATCCCCAGATCCCCCTCCCCCGCCCACACACACAAAAGAAGACATATCTTAGAACATATCCCTGTTGCTAAGTAATACAAGATTATATATGTATATTTATATGTAATATTATATAGAAATTAAATAATTTGCACAAGGCCACACTTCATACCAAGTATTATTGACCCCAGAGCCCTGTGCTTGAAGTTGTAAGAGATATATATTTTTTCCATATAAATTCACACACCAAAGACAGAGATTATTTTGCATGGCAGATGCCTGAATTAGGCACCAGATCTAATGCCCTAAGTCACCAGCATGGTATGCAGGCCCAGCTATGCAGATTTATAAAACAAAAACCAAAAGCCCTCTGGAGATTTCTATGTGAATCTCTGGCTAAAATGTTGCCCACCATAACCACAAAGTTAATTAATTCAGAAAGGGACTGAGAATCCTACTTTGTCACTGACATGTAGCAAGACAGGGTAGAGAAATATTAATCTTTGTACTCTTCTTCCTTCCTTTCACTTCCCAACTGTCCTCTAATTAGATCAATTTATAGTGCCCGAAGGAGAATATGAATTGTCATAGCAAGAATGCAAAGAAGAGATGTGATTTATGTTTGATTTTGGTTTCTCCACTAGGCTCTAGAGACTCAGAAGGAAAGGCCTGCTGGGGAACAGGTCATTGACTGGAAGAGGATAGAGAGAAGGGAAGAGAGAGAGAGTAGTACCCTCCCCAGGGAATTATTCTCAAGGAATGCAGATGTGCTGGGGTTGGGGTGCACTCAGAGTGACAGAATATCAGAAAAGCTACTGCTAATATGGTGCAGAATGAAATAAAACACAGAGAAAAATGACAGTAACATGCTGCCTGCATGTGGAAAAGAGTGGGTTCACTCTGCCGGGTGACATTATAGAAAAGACAGAAAATAGGTGAAAAAGTTAGCACCGGAGTTGAGTGTTGATGAGTGTGACTTGCCATAGGTAGATAATGTAGGGAAAAGCATTTAACTAACACCTCAGATAGCATTAGACTAGATACAGGCAGTTTCCAATAGGCTGGCAAAGCAGATCAAGGAGACAAAAATACTATTGTAGCTAATACTTTTTAATTCAATTTCTTATCACATTGAAAGGCATAAGAAATTGATAAAATTATTACAGCAACTGTTGATTATTTTATTCTTCATTAGCTGAGCAACTACATACTGTGTTGGCGATTAGCTTTCACTGGGAATGTCCTACCCACAATGGGTTTGGTTGTTTTTCATTGCAACTCTCCTGTCTCCCTTTGCCTACCATCTCTGTTTCCACATTTACAAGCTGCTGAATTCATAGATCTACCCTCTGCTCCAGTGACTCAAGTCACCACACTAAAAGGACTTGTGCTGAAGCATTCCTTGTGTCTCAACCACGGGAGCATCGGCACGATGTTCCAATCTTTGTTTCTCTCTACCAGTGACTCGGTGGTAACTAATGGGGACATTTTCAGGACATGGAGAATGATTGAAGAGTAGATTATAAAAGCTAAAAGGAACCTTAGAGACAATCTAATCTATTTAATAGACTACTGATAGTGAGGCTCAAAGAGGTTAGAGAAGTTAAAATCTAGAAGCTTCTAAGGTTCAAAGTAAAAATTGGACCTAGATCTGAGCCCAGTCATCTTTCTCTAACGCCTGTGAGGGTGTTGGGCAGCAACAGTTAGGAGAGATTTTATAATATGCTGCCTCTTGGTGACTTATTTTGCTTAATTTACTTTTCCAAATGGAGTAAAGACCATAATTTCATTTACTAGCCATACACAAATTGTTGGACAGTAATTAATTTCTTTTCCCTGAGTTCATATATACTACACTATGAAGTAACTTAGGAACTGGGTAGCCTCAAATTTAATGAGACTAGATTATAATGAGAGTAGATTATAATTAACTAATGTCACATTGACAACTGTTAAAAAAATAAAGACTCATTCCTTCCCATTTTAATGCACTTAGTAAGGACCATGAATAAGCCAAACAAGGAATTAATAAAATTGCCGGTCTATTTTTAGAAGGTATGGTTACAGAAAGTCAGGATTCAAAAATAATAAATGACTTGGAAGAACCTCTTTAGAATTTTTAGCAACATGTCCAAAATACAAATGAACAGAATTATAGGTAGAGAGCTATAAATATTATTAATGCAAAAAAAAACCTGTATCTGCCAAAAAGAGGAATAAAGGCAAGCTAATCTTTGGTTGATTTATGATGTGATGCTTTAGAGAAGGAACGGTGCAATTTGGAATGAGGACAAGGAAATCATTGCTGGGAATTTAGTCTGAATTTCCAGCAAAATGTAGAGAAAGAAGAAGTAATTCAAAACAAGGGTAACAGAGTGATTGTATCACTTGAGAACTAATGTACCTGAAAAACAGCATGGGCACTCTGATCAAAGGTTTGGTTATATGATGACTGAAGTCATAAATTATTAACAGTCACGATAAACAGAAAGGGAAAAGTACAGTAAAATCTGAAAAAATCAAATTTTTAAGAAACTTAGAAAAATTTTTATGACAGTTACTATGAATTAAGAAAAGATGGTAGAATGACTCATAATTGAAGATATGTTTCCAAACATGAACTGGAATCCTAAAGATTCTAGCTTAAAAATAATAAAGCATTAAAATTGTGATTATTATATTTATTAAAAACTCAGCTAACAGACCAGTCAGTACATACAAACCTCTACAAACTCAGATATGAAAGTCGATTCACTTAAATTGAACCTTTTTCATAGTTTTTGTTCTGTCAAAAAACAAACACAGCCGGTGTGGTAACACATGCTTGTGAGGCAGAGACAGGAGGATTGCGCAGGTTCGAATCCAGCCTCACTGGCTTAAGAGAACCTGTTTCCAAGTTAAAAAATATATAAAATAGGTCTGGGAGCGTAGCCCGGAGGGAGAAGGGTTTCCAGGGACCCCAGTATCACAAAAAACAAACACAACAAAAATGTCTAATAAATATAATCTCTCTCTCTCTCTCTCTCTCTCCCTCTCAGTGGAAGAATACTAACCCATTGAGAATTAACCTGAAATAGCATCTGTTGATAATACTCATGATCAAATACATCGCATTAGTCCAATTTTTACCCTAGCTTGTCAGGCCTGTTTGATGGTGTTTTGGAGTGCTCAGCTCTACTCCTGCTCCAGTCACTCCCCTCCACCAGGGCAAAGCTCTGAGGGCCCAAAAGGTATTCTTACCTGCAGTGCAGGCCTCCCCTTCTAGGCTATACTCAAGTATCCCTGAAATCCCTGGAGTGCACTTCCAGGGCTCTGCTGACTTCTCCTTTGAAGCCTTCTCTCAGGATGATGGGATGTACCAATAGTATTAGCCCAGGGCCTAGTGGAGGCCAAGGGACACCTGGCTGAGTGTGTGTGTGTGAGTGTGTGTGTGTGTGCATGTGTGTGTGTGTGTGTGTGTGTGTGTGTGTGTGTGAGGGAGGGTAGTAAACAGATCTTGAGCACATGGCTAGGATGGCTGCTGGGGCAGGAGGCATCTTAGGGTGCAGGATGGAGCCCTCAGTGAATGGGAGGCCCAGGTCTCAATCCGATGCCACCATATTCCTCTGTTTAATTCTGAGAAACTCAGGACTTGTAAAGGTTGTCCTCCAGATTATTATATAGTATTGTGTTCAAGGATGGAAGACAGAACATGTTAATTTAAATATTGTTAGCTTGGTTTACATATTTGAAATATTTGGACATGTGGTACTCTGGGACTTCAAATTTCCAAGTTTCTTGGCTCTTCACAATGTATGTAAGATCACTAGAAAGCAGAGACTACATATTATTTTAGCAGTACCTTGACCATATCTGACAAGATATGCTTCATATATATCTGGGAACACAAATTGAACTGAAATAGAAAAAAATGTAAGGCCATATGATATGAATGTAGGTAAAAGGTGGAGTAAATATTTCTAATAGGTAACATTATCATCAATCTGCCACATTTCTTTGGCATTCCTACCAAAGACAGAGATATTCTGGAACCTAATTCCAGACTCAGAACCTATACCCTCACCATGACTCTACGTGGTGTTTTATAACTTCGTAGGCTGTGTTTAGCACACTGGCTAGGTCCCTGTGAAACCTCAATCGGCACATGGCTAAACTCTCAAGGACAAGGCAGTTGGAGTTCCTCTCAACTATTTTTCCCCTACAAGGAAATTATCAGAGGTGCCAGAATTTTTAACTTCATATTTTTGGACTTCACATATTTTAGGAAAAATTTATTGGTTTTTTATTGCATTTTAAAGGACCATTGATAATATCCTTTCAATGAAGTTTTTATACCTTACTAAAGAAAATGGGCTTCTCCCTCCCCATGGCTCCTGTATGACCTATTGAATCATTTCTTTTTCTTTCTCTTTTTCCCCTCTCTTAACAGAAATTTCAACTATCTAAATTCAATTGGCATTTTTTAACAGTCACACTTAATTCCCATCACTCTGTAAGATACTTATAATATGTATATCAGATAATTACATATATATAATATATATAATATATATATATAAAACCCATTTTCAAAAAAGTAAGCATTTTATCTTGAATTTACTCTGAGAATAATAGTATTTTAAACTATTTATTCATATAACAACATCTTAGCAAATGGTAAACATAGGTCAGAGTCATGCATGGAATTACCAATTACGGCAAATTAATGATCCCAGGACATATTTACATTTTTGTTATCAGTTACAGTCCTGTGTTTGTAACTGAAACATTCTTGTATTTTATAGTAACTCTTGTTCACTGTCAGAGATGTTTTAAAATTTTCTTTCAGATAGTTACATTCCTACAACATTTGCTTAAACTAAGATGTCATTGCTATTATTCAAAAACCATTTGAAATACCTTCAGTTCACAAATTTGCCTTGAATACCGTTTGCCAATAGTTTGGAGAAAATTACGCAATATCTCTGAGTTTCAAGTTCTATAACTGCAAATAGAGTAGTCACCATGCCTGTCATATAGAGCTGTATGGGCACTGGAAATATCATTTAACATGTGTGGCATGCAGTTAATAATTAGTGTGGTCTCCTTCACCTCTTCCTCTCTGCAACAGTATATAAAGACATTACTCCAAGTCAGACTTTGACCTTAAAGTTGAAGAATCAAACTTCAGTTTTCCTAAATCATTTCACAAGTCTAAGTGGATTCCCTTGGAACGGAATTGACTATTTGCTTATTAGGATTGATAGTGAAATGCCTTTTCTTTTGGTTTATTATTTATTATTTTATGCTTTTGTCAAAAAGCACCTGCAACAGATGGGGGGAATGATTAGAGGCCATTTGATTTTGATCCCCAGTAGCAAACAAGTCCCACTGTGTAGCAGAACTGGATAGAAGACAATCTGGCTGTCACAACTAGCATGTACTTGCCCACAGCAATCACTCCTACCAGACAAAAATTTGCCAAGTGTTTGAACCAAAGTTAAACCAGCAGAACACAGAGAAAGAAATAGTGCTACACAGTCTTTTCTCTTTGTTATATAAGTTTCAACAAATTTTAACATTTAGATGCAATTTCTCCCCACTCCCAACACACACTATTTAAAATTTCCCAGATAAGCTGGGCATGGTGGCACACGCTTGTAATCCCCGCTCTTGGGAGGCTCAGACAGGAGGATTGCACAGGTTCGAAGCCAGCCTCTGCTGGCTTAAGAGACCCTGTTTCCAAATAAAAAATATAAAATAGGTCTGGGAGTGTAACCCAGAGGTAGAAGGTCCCTGGGAATCCATCCCCAGTACCACCAAAAAAAAAAAAAAAAAAAATTCCCAGAACCATGATGGCCACTTTCCAAATTAGCCTTAATAGTGAAAGGAATTGCCTCTTCAAGTTTCTTGAAGCCCCACACTGTTTCCATGAGTGATATTTTACTCATATAAAACTTTATCAGTGATACTAAAAGTTCCTGCCAAAAGACTTTCTGATGGTGAGTTTATCTGAAAAGCATGCCTTGGAAGGCATCCACTTTCTTTTGTGAAAATTTCTTATTGTATTAACATGAAATTATAGGCAATCTAGATCTAGGTTGGGAGTCTTCTAATCTGAAATCATTCTAGGTCTTTCTTCAGAAACAAATACACTTAAGTTGGCCTATATTTTCCCCAACTTTCTTGATGTATAATTGGTAAAAATTACACATATGTAAGGTTTACAGTGACATTTGTGTATAGTATTTATTTACATATACACACATATATTTAAATATATACAAATTTCACAGTTACCTTTCTCTCTTTCTTCTTCCTTCCTTCCTTTCTTTCTTTCTTTCTTTCTTTCTTTCCTTCTTTCTTTCTTTCTTTCTTTCTTTCTTTCTTTCTTTCTTTCTTTCTTTCTTTCCTTCTTTCTTCCTTTCGCCTCCTCTTCCTCCTCCTTCTTCTTCTTTCTTTTTTAGTGAGAACACTTAAGATCTACCGTCCTAGTACATTTCAAATGTACAATACGGTTTTGTTAACTGTAGACATCATGTTGAAAGCTAGTTTTCCAGAACCTATTCACCTTGCATACCTGACCCTTTGACCGACTTCTCCTTATTCCCCTCCCTCCAGCCTCTGGCAGCTGTCTTTCCACTTTCAGCTTGTATGAGTTTCACTATTTTAGAGTCTACATATCATTGAGATCATGAAGTATTTTCTATGTGTAACTTATCTTACTTAGCATAATGCCCTCTAGGTACATTTATATTGTCACAAATGTCAATATGACAGGATTTTTAAAGGGCTGAATAATGCTTCATTGTGTATGTATTTATATATGGTCTTTACTCATTCATCTCTTAATGGACATTTAAGCTTTTTTCCCTCTATTTTGGCTATTGTGAATAGTGCTGCAAGAGATATGGGAGTGAAGGCGTCTTTCAACATAATGTTTTATTTTACTTTGGCAGGCATATATGCCCAATAGTGGAATTACTGAATTATATGATAGTTTTATTTTTATTTCTTAAGGAGCCTCCATACTGTTTTCCATGATGGTTGTGCCCATTTACATTTCTGCCAGTAATATATAGAGTTTCATTTTCCCCCTATTCTTGCCAACAATTATCTTTTGTTCTTTTGATAATGGCTAATTCTAACAGATGTATGAATTGGTTTATCTAAAGGAGGAACCAAAATAAGTAATATAACTTAATATTCCTGGCTTTACTAGATTGTAAAGACTCACACCAATCTGGATTTTCAACTGATTGTACAAAAACAAATCGAGGTTTTTCTCCTATTTCTTACCCAAGTAATTCATTCCAATACATTTATATCCATTCTTTCAGTCATGTTTCTTTCTTCTTGTACCACGACTTGTATGAATGTCCTGGAACATGCCAATTCCCCTGGGGATTCAGCCTTTCAAATATTCACTTATTGTCTAGTAATAAACAATGTGAATATCTATTTCTTTCAGGATGATATCTACTCCTTATCCACAAAGGTGATCTTCCTTTGGTTTCCTTTGGTTTAGGGAAAGTTTTCAGAGCTCCATAATCAGATATAAATATAATTCCCAAAGAACATGATCTTTGTGCTTAAGTAAGCCCACATATAAAATCTCAACACTGTCATCCACAGTAGAATTTATACATTGGAATGAAGGAAACATGTGTCCTTACTTCCTTCTGTTATTCTGAGTACAATGCTACATAGCATGAATAATACCTGAAACTTCTAAAAATAAAGAATAAGTTTGAGGAAGTAATTATCTGAGTACATATTTATGAAAGAAACCATCTTTAACTTTAAATTGTTTAACCATTTTTACCTTAGAATGTTGCCATAAACCCTTACCTGCTTGCTACTCCAGTATGTCATAATGCAAGATGCTGAATCCACCGGAGACCTATTCTTCCCTTCACAGGAGACCTGGCAGGATGTTCTGGCTGCCACTTCCACATATGACCCCCAGGCCACGAAAATATATTTAAATGTATCATTTGCCTCCTTGCGATAAAAGGCATTTTGGCACAAGACTCTATAGAAAACGGGGCAATAAATAGGCCTTTGAAATTCATGACCATCACAAAGGGCAAATTTTGCTTTTTCAAATTTTAAGTTGTTTGACTAAGTTGCCAATGGATCACGCATTGCAAGACTAGGCAAATATATATTGCATTAGTTCAAATATGTACAAAGTGTTCAAATATGAACACTTTCAATGTACTTAATTACTTATTTATTCATTTATTTTTAACAGAACCAAGAATTCTGGTCACATGAGGAGGTTAGATAGATTCTTCAGCAGAACTAGTTTGCTGCTTATTTGTACTTAGTAAAGTTAAGAAGTGAAAAGAATGACATTGGAATAGTGACATTTTCTGAGAGAATTAGGGAAGCACCTCACCTACACAGTCTGTTACACCTATCAGGGGATAGATCTAGTGGAGTAGTATTAAACTAGTCTCAGGAATCAAATGGACCTGCATCCTGTTTGTGTAAATAAAGTTTTATTGGAACACAGTAGTGCTCATTCATTTACATATTGTTTATGGCTATTTTTGTACTATGATGGCAGAGCTAATTGTTGCTTCCAAAATGTATAGACTACAACGGGGTGCAGTGGCGCACTCTTGTAATCCCCACGCTTGGGAGGTGGAGACAGGAGGATCGCCCAGGTTCAAAGACAGCTGCGCTGGCTTAAGAGACCCTTTTTCCAAATTTAAAAAAAAAAAAGTATAAAATAGGTCTGGGAGTGTAGCCTGGAGGCAGAAGGGCTTCCAGGAACCCCCAGTACCATTAAAAAAAATGTATAGACTACAAAGCTCAAAATATTTAGCTCTTTACAGAGAAAGTTTGCTGGCCCCTGACTTAATGTAAGAGCTTTATAAGCTCTACAGGGAAAAGTGCTCACGGGCACGCACATGCACACACACACACACACACACACACACACACACACACACACACAACATGGTAGCTAACACTCAGAGATTATATCATCTTACTAAATACATTCTACCAAAGTCAATACAAGGATCTACAAAGACTTCAGAAATGGTGTTTGTGCACGTGCCTATGGGATGGTTGATCATCTAAGGTTGTTCTAGCAGTTACTCCAAAGAAATATTCCTGGATCCAGTAATACTAAATAGTTACTCTACCTGCTAGTTGCATTGCCTGGGGGGAATAAAAGGATATTTTCTCTAGTCATCTTTCCCTTTAAGTGGATTGCCTGAGAGATACGAAAATAAGTTAAGCAGTCTGGAGAATCCAGCTCAAAAAATATACACACAAACCCAGCATGCTTAAAGTTCAAAAGGTCTCCTGCACAGTCACTATTAATCTCTCTATACATATTTTATTTAACCTTCTGTAAATATTGTCATTGTAAAGTGCTTTGGACAGGCTAATGCATTGTGATGCTTTGTTAATGGAAACAAGAGACAATTAAGCAGAAGGCAGTCAGGCAGTCATAGGATGGGGAGAGGCCTGTGAAGGAGGGAGCAGACTGAAAGCAGGGCCGGGCTGTCTGGGAGAGGTGAGGCCAGGACACTGCATGGAACTGACTTCTTCATTAGCAGAACCTGGAGCTGTGCCAGAGCATTCCCGAGGACTGCGCTGGACTTTGGGAGCTCATCAGTCTCCCTCCTTCTCTTCCTTCTCTTTACCCTCTGTAAGTTTGAAAAGGAAGCACATAAAGTTATCTCCCCCACCACACACACTGTAATGTACTCTTTTTCCTGAGAAAGTTGACATGCAAATATGGCAAATCTTTTATTTCTAGATCATCAGAAAGTAACTTTCCCCCTAGTCATCAGCCATGTCTCTTCGTAAGAGTTGTAGCTTCGAAGTGCTCTGTTTCATGATTTTGTTCCTCTGTGGTGTATGCAGTAAGTTGCTCTAAGGGATGCTGCTATCCATCTCCCTGCTTCCTGCCTCCTGCTGCTTGCTTAGTACCATCTACATGTCCTGTGGATTGCTATCCTACTTTATGAAAGAACGACACTGGTAGTGTATTCTCTTCCTTCGTTCTTGCCCTTTTCTCCTCCCCCTTCCTCCTGTGCTCTCCCTTCCTCTTTTGTTGTTGTTGTTGTGTTTCCCACAGCAGAAAACTGCCTCCAGGACGGCTGAGTCCACATTGGCGGCTGGGGTTTGTGGTGCAGGTGTGCGGAGCCCTCCTCCGTGTTGTCGCCACAGCAACCCGCCGCTTGAGCTAATCTGCTGAATATGAAAAGAAGAAACAGAAAGAGAAAAGCCATCCACCCCCTTCTGCTCCATCCATGAGTCCAAAAGAAGGATACCCGTCTCCAAGCATTCCTGATAATCCCCCAGCCATCTCCCAGGCAACAGCCAGAGGGAACTGGCGGGGCAGCCTGGGGCAAGAAAGCTGTCCCTGTCTCCAGCTCAGACCTCCACCTCCTCCTCCACATCTCCCACCCTGGATCTTCCAATGGCCCCTAACAAACCTCCGCCCCACTCTGGCCTCCCTGATCCATGCACTCCATCCAGTCAGTGGGTCACCAGCCCAAGAAAGAGGAGGGGATGGGAGGACAAATCCTCATGTTTTTCTTCTGATGGTACTGAAACAAAACTTTTACATGCATGTGCATGTATGTCTGTACACATATGTATATGTATGTCTCTGTGTATATGTGTATTTGTGTGTGTCTACATTTAAGAAGATTTTCATCTGTAGTCACCTATCAGAAGAGCTGTATTTATGTGCTTAAAGAACGAAAGGAACTGAGGAGTTTTCTTATCAAAATTAGGAATTTGAAAAAGCAGTGCCTCACAACTCCCATCCTTGAGCTGCGCTGGGTCTGAGGAGGTCTTCTGCGCTCTGCCTCCAGCCCCTGTATCCAGCAGTGAATGCTCTCATTTGTCTTACCACCATCATGTTGATGCAGCTGGGTTTGACACTGCTTACCTCAGCTTTTTCTTTTTTTTTTTTTTTTTTTGGTTGAAAGACAGAAGGCTTCCTTGTGATCCCAGCCTTTTCCTATCAAATGACACTCAGCCATGGTTTGGGTGACTTATTTACTGGCATTGGACCAGTAAAAACAAAAATGAACGTTCACAACTAATAAATCCTCAAGCTGAGATAGTTACAGCAACAGTGGTGGAATTACATCAAAATGTTCAGCCTGATACCGCAGGGCTCCTGGGCATCGTGGAAGCAAATAAGTCAGAGGTAGGAAAGGGTGCTAAACTGAGACAAGGAACAGTGATATTTCCTACACGCAGAGTCATAGTCTCACAAATTTTGAGCATGAGTTATATGATGTGCTTTCTTGGTTGGAGATTCTAAAAGTGGAAAGAGGAAAGGCTATCTTTGAGTCTTTGAGTCGGCGGAATGGGAGATGGCTAACCTGGCCACCTTGTTCTTTTTTTCTTGAAAGTTTAAGCACACCCATCTTCAACAAGAGGAAGGAAGCCAGGCTACATGGACTGGAGTGCAAAATCACAGCTTTCTCAGCGGCACTGAAAGAAACTATTTTTATAGAGGACATGAGGTCAAGAATGTTTAGCAAACAAACTTGAATGTCATCCACTCCTACATCATTCTCCAGGGACCTTCCTCCTCCCAGGCCCTCACTAAAGTGAGGGCATCTTCTTAAGACTCTAGTGATAATGTTTTTATTTGTTTTGGAATTGATCTTTTTGACAGAAACACCTCCCCCCACTGGTATAAATTCAGAAAACTCCAGCCACAAAACCATTGACTTTGGCTAATGTTTCTAGACTTTCTCCCGCCATGGCCCCCTCTAATTCAGTAAGTTGCTATACTTTCTCTGATGACCAGCTCTGTTGATTCAGCTTTGATTGCCTAATGCTGGAGGCTTCTAAGATAGGGTTAAATCTTTGGGTAAAAATGTGGATAAAAAGTGGTTGAAATTAACCGTAGCCCAGCTGTTTAGTCTATATAGTGCTCCAGTGGCACTATGAACAACTGTGGAAGAAAAACCACCCTGGGTGGAAGTCAGGAAGTTGAGGGTTTAAGGCTGGTGTGGCAAGAGCACTCTCCCTTAAATCAGCAAGAGCTTCATCAACCATGCATGAATGACAAGGGTTGTGTAGGTGATTACAGGAACTGTTAAGTACAAAAACAAGGCTGGGACACAATCATACACATGTTTTATTTTGAAAAGTAATTTCCTTAGCAACACAAATTAAAGAATGAAAAACGAGTTTAGACAGTCATGGCAGATGCTCCAATTTAGATGTTATTGCAAAATCCAGGTAAGAGCTGCTGCTTCTGAAGTGACAATGAGAATGAAGATGGGAAAGTTTGGAAAGTTATTTAGGAAGTAGAATTGACAGAACGTTGTCCCTGGCTGGATGGCACTAGGGCTCCCAGTTATATGAAGAATGAGAAATGTGACCTTGGGTTAGGGAATAGGGGACTAGTACATCATGCCATTCATTAATAGATATTTGGAAGAAAAAGTGTTGAGTTAGTTTTAGGCATGTTGAGTTCATTTCACCTAACATGTGAAGGACCATGCAAAGGGGCAGGTAAAGGCACAGTCTGAATCTCAGGAAGAGGTAGATTTTTAAGTCAGGTATACAGGGAAAGTATTTTAAAAGATAAGAATAAGCCGGGCATGGTGGCGCAGGCTTGTAATCCCCGAGCTTGGGAGGCGGAGACAGGAGGATCACGCAGGTTCGAAGCGAGCCTCACTGGCTTAGGAGACCCTGCTTCCAAATAAAAATAAAATAGGTCTGGGGGTGTAGCCCAGAAGTAGACAGGCTTCCAGGAACCCCAGTACCACAAAAAAAAAAAAAAGAAAAGATAAGAGTATATAAAAACACCAAGGAAAAAATAGAGACAGTGTAAAAAGGTATGGGAGCCAAGGACAAGAACTTGGTAAACTCAAAGAAAATACCATAGGGTCATATTAACAAAAGTTGTAGACAACAAATGAAGCTAGATCAATTTTCCAAGAAAAGAACTAAAAGTCTTTTTTTTTTTAACTCAGAAATACAGTTACTCTAATTTCTTCCTGTAGTTTCCAATCCATCAACAGAGCTAATCTACATTTTGAAACCATCAACCAATTCACTGATAATGTTGGTCCTAAAACTTCGCAAGCTTAAAGACATCTTGGCACTGTCAAGCTTTTGAAACATAACTCAGTACCTCAACGCTGCAGAGGTCACTGGGAACATTCTCCTGCCTGAAAGCTGTGGGTGCTATCAATCACTGATTAAAACTGCCATCTCTCGCAAAGGCTGGCTCAGCAGAGGGCTGAGCGCAGTCTTGATGAGGACAGAAAATGAATCCTAATTACAACCTTTGTTCTAGGGTTGGTTTTAAGAAACAGAAAGGCCATCTTCTGTTTACTTACCCTTCCTTATTTAGCAGCTTTAGGATAGTGTTTAGATAACTTATGAGAAGACTCATTGCTGGGAGCAATATACTTCCTTCACAAGTGTTTAGCCTTGAAAAGTATATTCAACCATACAAAGAACAAGGTTTAAAAATAAACACATATGTAGAAATGCAGCCAGTGTGTGATTCATGTGTAATGGGACAAACTGAAGGGAAAAAAAGTGTTCACCAATTAAAAAAAAATTTTTTTAAGTACTAACTGGTAAATGATACCCAAAGGGATTATAATAGAATGCGATGTCTTAACAGAGTTTAATTTTCTTTTTCTCCTTACTAGTAGAGGCAGTCATTTACTCTATGTGAAAATCATTTCTGTAGAGCAGATATTAAGTTACCAATCCTTCTTGCATTTGTATATATATAGGAAGCCCTAAAAAAAAGATATATGTGTTCCTTTGTTTGATTTAATATATAATTATTTTTTTCTGGTGTGCAAACTATAGGAAGGAAACAAGCACATGGGGATAAGAAGAGAAGTTTGATAAATTCCTGGGCCCTCCTTCTTGAGTATGAAACAAGAAAAATCTATAGGATGAACTGAAGTGGCCTTTATTCTAAAATGAAGATTTTAGAAAGTAGTGGTTTCAAACTGGGCTGATTTTGACCTGTAGGAGATGGTTGTCATAACTAGGGGGTGGTGCCTCTGAGATTTAGCAAGTACAGGCCAGGGATATTTGTGTGTACATACCACAAATTATTGAGGCTCTGTTTCAAAATAAAGAAAAGAATAGGGCTGGGAGTGTAGCTTGGAGATAGAATGCCCCTGGGTCCAATCCCGAGCACCACACAGAAAATTTAAAAAAAAAGTAGGGCTCTCCCAATACCACATATGATATCATGACCCCTCCAAAAAACCTGAAAGGAGTCACATTGCTTCAGGCACTATCCACAAGGCCACTTTGTTGAGTGGCCATCTCCTCTTGATTGTACTGAGCTTGCCCACAGAAAACCTAATCTGAATCTCTTGCTGCTGCTTACTCTACTGTGTTCCTACACTCACCTACCATCTGTCTCCATGAATATTCGCAAGGGAAAAGAAGAGGTCTACCATGTTCATGCCATAAGCACCCAGATATACCCTAGGACCTGAAAAAAGATATGCTATTTTCTCCCAGTTATATAAAGAAGGCCTGGACACCTACACAGAATGTGACATTCTCTACCTTTACAGGTACAAAAAGTCTAAGAGTTGACTTTAAGATATTGGACCTAAAAGGGACCCTGGAGAACATTCGGCCCAGTATTTTCCAGGGTGGTACATATACCCCTGGTAGTACAAAAGATTTTACTGGTGACATGGGTAAGACTTTAAATAACATCAAATCCTATGAAAGGTAATAAATATTTTAATTACCTTGATCATAGAAATAATTCTACAATATATATTTAAATATTATGTTTTATATATACATGTGTAAATATATATATATATATATATATATATGTACATACAAATACACGCACACACAAACACACACACATACATATATACATGGTCAATATACTCCTCAATAAATTACTCTTCAATAAAGCTGGGAATAAATGATACCAAAAGACAGTAGAAAAGTTAAAAGCCCAAAGTCTGAGATTATGTTTGAATTCTGATGCTGCTACTTATAAATGAATTCCATGATGTAATCTTGACCAAAGAGAAGTAAGTGGAAAACATTTGAGGAATTCTTGGAAAAAAATGTCAATGCTGAAGCTTGTATTTTAAGCTCTATCATCCTGAAAATTCTGAGTGGACACACTCTATGAGAGCCAGGACTCCATATTATCCTCTGCTGGATGCCGAGGTCCAAGGTGTTTCTAGTGGTTATTAGCATCTTCAGGCACTTAATATGTACTTGTTGAATGAACACATTAAAAAAGTCATAATTGGTAAAAGTTGTATTTTCACCTTAATGATGGCTTCACAGTGTATAGATTTCCTCCCAGGCTAAATGTTAAGTCACAGAAGAGACTCAGTCATTTTTGCACTGCATTTTTTGTTTATTTGTTTTAATGATTCACTGAGGCATAATTGACATGAAGTGTGCAATTTGGTGATCTTTAACAGATGTGCACACCTATAAAACCATCGCCATAATGAAAATAATGAACATATCCATCATCCCCAAAATTGACTTGTTCCTACTTGTGATCCTTCCCTTGTTTGTAAAGTATCTGTTCAAATCTGTGGGCTTTTGTTTTTCATTTATGTTTTTAGAGTTCCTTATATATTCTCTGATACAAATCCTTTATCAGATACATTGTTTTAGTTTTTTGGCTTGTCTTTTCATTCTTTTGACATTATTTGTATTTATACTTCATTTATTCATTTATTTTGGGACTGAGGATTAAACTAAAGGGCATTCTACCTCTGAGCTACACTGTGCCAGTATTGGGAATGGCCTAGGAAGATCTGAGAAAGCTCTGATTATGAATATATTTCAAAAATAATTGTGTCAAAATGGCGGCAGACCTGGGTAAAGAAAGGACTTGATTTCTGCCTAAATGCAGGAAGCTATTCCAATGTAAATTAACCTAGCTAAAAGTAATTAACAAGTCAATTGAGGAGAGCTAGGGCTTCCTCTTTCTAAAAACAGATCTACATGATAGTCTAGGGAGCATGGAGGAGGGGGTTGACCTTCGACCTTCATGAAAGGAGACACCTTGCCACACCTTGCTGGGGGAGGTACCTTACAGGGAGCTCACTACATCAGAATTACATAAACAAGATGGAGGTCGTGGGTTTAAAAAGTCCGGTCCACATGCTGTATCTTGGGGGGTGGTGAATTGGCCCGGACCACCCTCCCCCCATGCTATTCTGGCATGGGGCTGTAACTATTTTCTGTATTTTTATCTTTTTAATAAACTTCTTTAAATCTTCAGCAACTGTCCAAGCTATGCATATTTATCCTTAGCTCAGGACAAGAATCTGCGGTTTTTTTCTGTTTTTGGTCGTTTTGGGTTTTGTTGTGGCTTGAGGGAAAGTGTGTCTGAGACCCTAACAGGGTTCCCCGGGAACAGTTTCCCTAAAACCATATTCTCACAAACCGTATCATATTTCACTGTAACAACACCAACAGCCCCTTTTATTGTAATGAAAAAGAGTCTTTCTTAGTTCCTGAGGCCAACTGGCCTTCAACCGGCAATCCCTCTGTTTTAGTCACCCAAGTCCTGGGGTTGATGTCATGATTCACCATCTGTGGCTTAAATCTACAATTTAAAAGTAATCAAATATTATGCCGAACTTTAGGAAGACATATTTTTGAAAAGTAAGAATTATGAAATTTTGATGAAGTACAATGTATTGGGTTTTTCTTTTATGGATCATACCTTTGATGTTATATCTAAGATATCTTTGCCAAATTTAAGTTCACAAAGACCAAAGTTTTATTCTATAATTTCTCCTAAAAGTTTCATAGTTTTGTTTTCTATATGAATTTAAGTATGGATTAAATCTCTATGTTTTTTACAGATATGTAACTGTTGCAGTATCATTGTTTAAAATATTTTATTTGTGTCCACCTTTGGTTTTTTAAATCTTTCTTTCTTTCTTTCTTTCTTTCTTTCTTTCTTTCTTTCTTTCTTTCTTTCTGTACAGGGGATAATGCCAGGGGTATTTCACTTCTGAGATAAATCTCAGCCCTTTTTTATTTTTAATTTTGAAGCAAGGTCCTGCTAGGTTGCTGAAGGTCCTGCTAAATTGCTGAGTCTGTCCTCAGACTTTTAAGTACTATGATTACAAGCATTGGCATTATACCTGGCCCAAGACTACTACACTTTCTTGACTGTATTATCTTTGTGCCATTGTGAAAAATCTGTGTGTGTGTGTGTGTGTGTGTGTGTGTGTGTGTGTGTGTAGTACCAGTGTTGGGAAGAGGCTTCAAAATGTATTAATATACCAGTATTGGGAAAGATTTTCAATTTTAAAATATATCTTTGGTAGTGAAGAAAGCCAGGAGCTGTGTGGAGAGGTCCGCAGATTTCCAGGCACCATGGATAATTAGCAAAGGACTAGAAGAAGCCTAGGGCATTTTTACAATTCTAAAGAGAGGCAAACTTCCTCAAGGATGTAGGGGAAATCCAGACTCCAGATAACACTATTTGGAGTGTAACAAAAGGCCTACGAAGATCTGGGCTGAAGACAGAGCAGGATACCTGGGTTAGAGATAGGGCAGGATATCTACAAATCAAAGGACCTGCCACAGATCTGGTTGAGCTGGCTATAAGAATACTCTGAGTCCAGGAATCTTCGGTGATTTTGTTCGAAGCACCCCTCATGTTACCCCTCTGTAACATGAGACTGTAACTGCTTTCTGTATTTCTATCTTTTTAATAAACTCATTTAAATCTTCAGCAAGAGTCTGAGCTCTTGCATATCTATCCTTAGCTCAGGACGAGAACCTGTGGGTTTTTTTGAGGGGAATTGTTTCGGGGGGTCTAACAAAGGTCCCCAGGGACTGTTTCCCTAAACAGTAACACTCACTCCCAAACGGTAACATCCAAAATCGTAACATGTGTGTGTGTGTGCGTGTGCGTGTGTGTGTGCATACATAAATGACTTACTTTCTTGTGTTAGTCAGTTTCTCATTGTTGTGAAAGTATACTTGAGGTAGTCAATTTCCTCTTTAGGAAAGATGCCAGACACAATGGCTCATGCCTGTAATACTTAGGAGACTGGAGGACGACAGGTTTGTTGCCACCCTCAGCAACTTAGTGAGACTCTGTTTTGAAATAAAAAATAAAATAGGGCCAGTGGTGTTGTTTGAAGGAAGAATGCTTCTGGGTTCAGCTTCTAGGACCCCTTTTTCCCCCAAAAAAGAAAAAAAAATATTTATTCTGGCTCAGGGTTTTCGAGTTTTAGTCCATCTCTGCTTGGCTCCATTGCTTTTGGGTTGTGGTGAGGGAGCAGATCATGACAAATGTTCATGACTGAGGAAGTCTGTTAACTTCACAGACGCCAGAAACAAAAGAAAGAAAGAATGAATGAATGGAGTTCCTATACCTCCTCCAAGACCACACAGCATTGACAAGATTTTCTTCCTCCAGGCCTACCTCCTAAAGGCTCCCCTGCCTCCCAATAGTGGCGAGGCCACAATGCAGCCTTCCACACATGGGAGGCTTGCGTGAAAGTACACACTTGGGGCATACTTCAGATCCAAATAGCAGCACTCTGCACTCTGAACTCATATTTGTCGATCTTGACGTAAGTCTCACTATGTCCTTGCTATTAAAACAACCCAGTAAATGTGGAAATCAAATGTATAATTGTTCCTCATTTGTTCTTTTTCAGAGTGATTTGTCTGAGCTAGGGCACAATTGCTTTTAAAAATCTATAGCTCAGCTGGGCATGGTGGCGCAGGCTTGTAACCCCCGCTCTTGGGGAGACAGGAGGATCATGCAGGTTTGAAACCAGCCTCACTGGTTTAAGAGAGACCCTGTTTCCAAATAAAAATATAAAAAATAGGTGTCTAGGAGTGTAGCCTGGAGGTAGAAGGACTTCCAGGAACCAAAGTACCTCCACCAAAACAAACAAACAAACAAACAAACAAACAAACAAACAAACTATAGCTCCTACTCAGTGAAAAGATATAAAGGAGACTGATACTGTGCTCAGGGCCATGTGTACAATGCAAATCATTGTAGGCCTTGCCTCATTTAGTTATAGGAAGATGGTAAGAATAACTTTATTCAGAGCACTTAGAACAATGAATAGCAAGTGATAAGTATTTTGTCACTTGCCCTCAAAGACAAATTCCATTCCCTTAAAGAATAAAGCTCTGAGGTAGGATAGAAAAAAGAAAGGAAGAAAGAAAGAAAGAAAGAAAGAAAGAAAGAAAGAAAGAAAGAAAGAAAGAAAGAAAGAAGGAAAGGAGAAAAGCATAATGGGGCATGTCTGTAATCCCAGTACTTGGGAGGCTGAGACAGAAGGATTTCAGGTTTGAAGCCAGCCTCAGCAATTTATCAAGACCTTGTGTCAAGGCAAATAAATAAATAAATAAATAAATAAATAAATAAATAAATAGGTCTGGGGTGTAGCGTGGAGGTAGAAAGGTAGAATGTACCTGGTTTCAATTCCTGGTATGTATATATAGATTATACACATACATATATATAGGAAGGAGAGAAGGAAATAAGCTTTTACTCAGAAGTTCTAAATACTTTTCTAGGCAATCACTACCTTTGCTATTCTTTCTTCCAAGCCTGTCATTCTCAGATTTGAGGAGAAATTGTAAATCTTAAAAGTCAACCCCAAATTTACTCATCTATAATGATTATCATATACAAAGTTAATTAATCTTCTTAATAAATTTCTTAAGCAAGAAATATACAATATTGAAAAACCTGTAATAGGGGACTTTCTAGGATTCTCTGTCAATCAGTAGAGAACATAGCAAAGATGTGGATAATGACCAGGCCACCATAAACCATCTTGGGATAACTGGACTGGAGTCATCCTCACATACCTTTCCATACCTACCCTTCACCATATTTCCATTAAAAGAAGAGCTATTAACTCTCTCTCTGTGTCTCTGGAGATGGTCACATTCATATATATATATATATTTTTTTTCTTGCATTCCTAAATAAATCTCTAAGTTTCAGACAAGCATATTCTAACAATCTTTTCCATCATGTGAGGCGTCTCAGTCAACATTCTTGAAGCAGGATCCCAACTATTCTTTTGAAGACCACTGTTGTCTGAAAGCCTATGAGCACGATAGGAGAATAAGACTTTCTTCACAGGTTCCTCCTCTCTACAGTAACAAAGGAGAGCCTCTCCTGGCAGCTAAAAAACACAAGAAAAGGCAGCTAAGCCCAGCAAGATGGTGCTACCAAGTCCCAACCATGTGGAGCTAAATATGGTACCACTTAGTCCCCAACATGTGGAACCCAAGATAGTGCCAGCCAGTCCCGGTCATGTGGAGTCTAATACAGGAAATATATTTTAGAAATTGAAAATGAAACCTAACATGAGCCCCCTTATTGGTACCCCTGCTGGTTATTGACCCAATCAAAACCTGTCATTCTGGGGCTGTATAATCTGTATGATGACGCCATTCAGGGCTCAGATCTGGAGCCTTCACTCCTGATGAAGTGCTCACTAGGACTTCACTAGTGAATAAAGAAACCTGCTTTGTCGTACTCTGGCCTCTGTCTGGTTCTGTGACATTCTTACTACTATAATCAAAAACAACTGATCACAGAACTTAGAGGAAGATTTATTTTCTCACAGTTTTTGAAGATTCAGAGTTTCAGTCCATGCCAGACCAGGTCTGCAGAGCTCAGGGCATGGTGGCAGGAAGCAGAAAGAGGTAGAGGCTGAATGCAAGAGAGAGCAAGCAATGGAAGCAGGGATTATGTATAATCTTCAAGGCCACACCTCCAGGGACCAACCTCCTTTAGCCATACCCCATCTGCCTAGGTTACCACCCAGAAAATCCATTAAAATAAATTTGTCCATTGATGAAATTATAATATTCACAGCCTAATGATATCAACACTGAACATAGCTTTTCAGGGAACATTTTGTATCTAAATATAACATAAGCCAAAGACCCCGCTGGTCCTGAGTTAAGCCTCTGCTTTGAGAATTCCCCAGGACTCTTCTGGGAGTCGGTCTCCTTTCCCATGACAGTTGCAAAGATTTATTTTTGGTCTCATTTAATATGCCTTATCCTGCATACCATCTCCTTTCCTGCCTCATTTAGCATCACTTTATTCTTTAAACGCTACCTCATGGTCATACAGTGTTACTCTCTACTCACCATACTAGCTCGGTCTTTGCACTTTGTTTTTTTTATATACTCACTCCATTTTCTAGAAACACTTTTTTTTCTTTTTGTTATGATTCACCTTACCCCTCCAGACCCATATTAAATATTGTCTCCCCGACGAGGCCGGTACTGGGGCCTCCGAGGCCAGGATAAGAGCCTGCCAAGGGGTTAGGCCGGTGCTGGGGCCAGCGAGGCCGGCATCGGAGCCTGCCTTGAGGCATGACCAGTGCTGGGGCCTCCGAGGCCGGGATCGGAGCCTGCCGAGGGGTTAGGCCGCTGCTGGGGCCAGCGAGGCCAGCATCGGAGCCTGCCGTGAGGCAAGGCCGGTACTGGGGCCTCCGAGGCCAGGACAAGAGCCTGCCGAGGGGTTAGGCCGGTGCTGGGGCCAGCGAGGCCGGCATCGGAGCCTGCCTTGAGGCAAGGCCGGTACTGGGGCCTCTGAGGCCGGGATCGGAGCCTGCCGAGGGGTTAGGCCGCTGCTGGGGCCAGTGAGGCCGGCATCGGAGCCTGCCGTGAGGCAAGGCCGGTACTGGGGCCTCCGAGGCCAGGATAAGAGCCTGCTGTGGGGTTATGCCGGTGGTGGGGCCAGCGAGGCCGGCATCGGAGCCTGCCTTGAGGCAAGGCCGGTACTGGGGCCTCGAGGCCAGGATAAGAGCCTGCCGAGGGGTTAGGCCGGTGCTGGGGCCAGCGAGGCCGGCATCGGAGCCTGCCGTGAGGCAAGGCCGGTACTGGGGCCTCCGAGGCCAGGATAAGAGCTTGCCGAGAGGTTAGGCCGGTGCTGGGGCCAACGAGGCCGGCAGCGGAGCCTGCCGTGAGGCATGACCAGTGCTGGGGCCTCCGAGGCCGGGATCGGAGCATGCCGAGGGGTTAGGCCGGTGCTCGGGCCAGCGAGGCCGGCATCGGAGCCTGCCGTGAGGCAAGGCCGGTACTGGGGCCTCCGAGGCCAGGATAAGAGCCTGCCAAGGGGCTAGGCCGGTGCTGGGGCCAGCGAGGCCGGCATCGGAGCCTGCCGTGAGGCAAGGCCGGTACTGGGGCCTCCGAGGCCAGGATAAGAGCCTGCCGAGGGGTTAGGCCGCTGCTGGGGCCAGCGAGGCCGGCATCGGAGCCTGCCGTGAGGCAAGGCCGGTACTGGGGCCTCCGAGGCCAGGATAAGAGCCTTTCAAGGGGTTAGGCCGGTGCTGGGGCCAGTGAGGCCGGCATCGGAGCCTGCCGTGAGGCATTACCAGTGTTGGGGCCCTCGAGGCCGGGATTGGAATCCTGCCAAGGGGTTAGACCGGTGCAGGGGCCAATGGCCAGCATCGGAGCCTGGCGTGAGGCAAGTTCACTCCTGCGGCCTCCAAGGTCGGGACCAAAGCCAGCTTAGGGGTTTGACCGGTTCAGGGGCCAGCGAGACCAGAACTGGGTCCTCCCATGAGGCAAGGCCGCTGCGTGAGCCAGCGAGGTCTGGATCAGTCCACTAAGTAGCCAGGCCACTACTGGGACCATCAAGAGTGGGATTGGTACTTGCAACGCAGCATGCACAGAGAAATATCGCAGAAAATATAAATCAGACGCTTCTCTTAATCAGCAATAACTAGGAGGAAAAGGACAACAGGAAGAGGTTGAGCTATAGAAAGGGCCCTATAGTGAAGCAACTAATGTGATCAATCAGAGGGTATGTAATACTGGAGGACGGAGCCTCTTTAAAATGCAGGAGGTACATAAACAAATGTATCAAAGTAAATCACCAAAGAAATGTGGGATGGAGGGAGGGGGAGGGAATGGGACGGGGGCTGGAGGAGGGCTAATTGGATGATGTGTGCTTGTATATCCTCTCAAGTCTTGTACTCCAATGTGATTGATATATGACTACAATGCACCAATTTAAAAAATAAATTAATTAAAAAAAAAAAATATTGTCTCCCCTATGACACTGCTCTCTAGGACTGTAGTCACTATTTATTCTTTCTCTGAGTTTTGATGATATATAATTACATAATTATATATAACTATAATTATACCGTTATAATTATGCACATGCATGTCTTTTTCCTCCCTATACCCATTTCCCAGGACAAATAGCGAATATTTTCAGAAGAGGACCAATTGTTAATTTATTTTTATAGTCTTCTTGTGTAAACACAGTTCTAGTGTGTAGTATATACCAGATAAATATATACTGAAAAATATATAAAAATTTCACCCTTCACATAGTGCAATTCAAACGTATGTTTGATAAATATTCATATTTATTGTCTGCATCGGCACTATCCTTTTTCAAAATAAAAACAATACTATTTCTATTTTGGTAAGATGTGTGATTTCTGGTTTTGTTTTTGCCATTAAAGTTTGAGCCTGAATACAATACAAGTACTTGGAGACAATAAAAACTCTTAATTTCTGCCCAGTTGGAAAACAAAAACAAGACAGAACTGTGAAAGCATCTGGCACAATGCTAAAAGGGATTCCCTCTCTTCTGCTCTCTTGGCTGCAGCAAACTTGGGGGAATAGACAGGAGGCAGTTTGGCAGTAGCTCACCCTGGGGCATTTTCAAAGAAGCCCTCAACAAGAGAATGACCTACTTGTTACAGCCAGGCTGATGGGATGTGAGTGAAACTGAAAGGAGGTACTCAAGTAATTCTCTGCACAACCTCAAAGGGCCACCACAATTCCCCTGTGTTTAAGAGGACCCCCACATCCAGGAAAAAGGATTTCAGCCTGTGGAAACAACCTCTAGCCAAAGGCAAGAGTCTCTCCAGGGGAGCGCCCAGCAGGAAATACCTCCGCCTTGCAGTGGAGTTCTACACTTGGAGATATGTGTTTGTGGTTTTCCTAAAGGTGGGGAAATTCTACTTTGGACCCACACCTTACATAATTAGCTTTCCCAGTGGTAAAATTTGCAATTAGACCAAAATGTTTACCATCAAATATATGACATGCACTTTTGACAAGAGATGTTTTCCACAATTCAGGTCTAGAAAAATTATTCCTAATCCGGATGAAGTGAAAATAAATTGAGAACATAAAATACTTTAAGTCTAGTCTCATGATAGGCCAAACCCAATATTATGGTGAGCCAGGCCCCTCTTCGGAGCAAAGTACTTTCCTGCATGAAGTAAATAACTTCTTCCTAAGCATGAAATGTTACTCTCCAGAGGGTATTTGAGTTGCCTGGAGTTTCTGTAAGATTGAGATTGTTTAGCAAGTTTGAGTTGACTCTTATTTTTTCCATCTCTCAAGCTCTAGCCTAAATGATACTTATCCAGTGCCTTTTAAATTTTTAAATCACAAATCCTGTTCAGTTTTATTCTTCATGAATGATGTGGATTCTTAGCAGCATGGTTATATTTTAAAACTTAGTCAAGATTTAGGGGAAAATACCCAAACTTTAAAGCATATATTATAAACAGGAATATTTCGAGTACTTTCACATTTTACAGGCTTGAACTTATTTTCACCTGATATGGCTTGTTGGGAGGAGAACCAAAAGCATTGTTGTCAGAAGGGAGAGAAGGGGCTATGCTCTGCTGGAAATTTCCAACTGCAGGACAGTCATCACTCTTAAAAACCTAAAGATGGCATCACTAACACATTTGCTCATGCTATTTTGGTAAGGCATATACAAATGGAGTTAAGATTTTATAAATCCATAGTCATATGTCGTAGATATTACCACATTAAAAATTTGTATCAATTAATATACAGATTTAAAAACACGTTTACTGTGTGAATGGAATGAAAGAAATTAAATAGTTGAACACATATATGTTTCAGTACAGTTCAATTATAAATTGAGTAAATCTTAAAAAATAACATATTCTTCTTAGTAATAAAGATTACTCAGATTAAAATTTGAAGGCTACTAAATATGAAGCTTTTAAATGCACATTAATTATATTCATTTACTCACATAATTTCATTCTTACTTTTTTGTCAGTCCTTAGAAAAATGCTTTGGAGAGTCATTTATATTGTTGCATATGTCAGTTTATTTCTTTTCTACTGCAGATAATTATTTTATTGTATATCACAATTTGTTTGCTATTCAGCAGTCAATGGCTGTTCAAATCATATCCATTTTTTGGTGATTATGAATATAGCTGGTGAAAGCTACTATAAATATTTGTACAACAGGACTTTGTGTAGTCATATATGTGTGTTCCTAAGTAACAGAATGACTGACTCAAATAGTAGGAGTATATTTAACTTTTTAAGAAATTAACAAATTATTTTCCAGAGTATCTGTATAATGTTGCTTCTAACAACCTCATAGAACTTGTCTTTGATTTTAGTCATTCTAATAGTAGGAAAGTAATGTCTCATTATAGTTATAATTTTAATTTCCCTAAGGATTAATCATATTTATCATTTTTTCCTGTGATTATTTGCCTCTGCATCACTTTTTGGTGAGGTGTCTTTTCTAATATTTGCTCACTTCCTAAATTGTTTGACTGCATTATTTAGTTTGGCTAATTCCTTTTATAGTCTGAATATGTGTCTTTATAAAATATATGGTTTGCAAATATCATCTCCAACTCAATATTTTGCCCATTTTCTCAGCAGTGTTTTTGAAGAGTTTTGTGATTTTGATGAGAATCAGTGTTTTTCTTTACTGGTCTGTGCTTTTTGTGACCTAAGAAATCTTTGCCTCACCTAAAACCACAAAGATTTTTCTCCTGTTTTTGTAATAGAAGTTATTATAGTTTTAGCTCTTACATTTAGGTCTATGTGTTATTTTGAGTTCGTCTTTTATTTTATGTGATGCAAAGGACTAGAATCAGTGCTGACTTCTCCCTTTGAGTCTTAAGTATTATGGAAGATTTCTTCTAGTCCTGCGTGCTATCTGAGGTGAAAAGAAAGAGAAATGCAGATGGAAAGCTGAACAACTGAGTGTTAACACCAGATGCTTGACTTAGCCTAGAAAAGTCTTAATTTTAAACACAAAGTGACCAACTGATTAAATATAAACTCTTTTTTCACATCTAGGTCAATATAGAAATTTATGAACATGATATAGAAAAGAAAATTCTCTCTCTACATATTTTAGTTACAAGGCATCAATTTTAAACTTGCTATAGTTGAATCAATACATAAATAATATTAATAGTAGTATCTACTTATAAGACTTCAGCATTATAGTTTTTTTATAGAAATTTAGAAAGAAAATGCCAATGTTATTTTTAAAATTAAAAGGTTTACAACTCAAAATTCTTCAATTTCATCCTCCTGGTGAGGAGGCTAGGTACACAACATCCCCTTAGGAATGCTCTCTTTCTCTGTCCATTGATGGCACTATTATAATGACCACCAACTGGAAGAATACATTCTGTAACACTGGACAGATGAGAATTCCTCTAATTTCTCATAGCTTACCTAACACAGGCCTGTAACTTTACTAAAGGTTTGAAGATAGTAAAAAGAAATGATTAGCAGATTCTAGTCATTGTGGGCTACAAAATAAGGTTTACTTGTTGAAGTCAGTTGTCCACTATTGTAGACTCTTCTCCTTTTCTTTATGGGGAAAAAACATTTACTTAGAGTCTCCTAAATTAGAATTTCCACTTGGATAGATGGTCTCTTCAAAGCAGAAAACAAAAGAAAATGACTTTATTCTATTTCCATAGATTTGTCCTTCCTGTCTCGTTCTTTTTGGAGTACCCATCCCCTCCATTGCTCATTGACACTAAAGATGATCTTATTCTTAGGAAACTGAAACTATCTTACTAATGAATGTTCCTCGATAACCCTATCTTAATAAAGTAGTTCAGATATTCCTAAAGGAGAAATTGTTTCTTTATACTAACTGGACAATTACAGAATGGGAAATAAAAGAGATTTTTAAGGCTCAGTTCCTATTCTTAAGAGATTTATAATCTAGTTATGGTTTTAAGAGGTGCATAAGAAAAAAAGCCAAGGATCCATAGTAAGTAGTATATTATTTTTTAGAACTTCAGAAAGCATAGCAACCATTGTGGAAGAAGGCTGGACTCAGACCTTGAGACATGAAGCTAAAGAAATGGAATTCTAGGTAGGAGTATCTTGCAAATAAGAGTAAAGGCGGTGGAATATGAAAGACATAGGGTAGTTCGCAGAGAGTTGGATTAGAGAAGTGTACACAAAGTTGGCATAAGAGAAGAAAGGCAGATTAAAGACTCTGAACTTCCTCCTATGGGAAGTAGGATGCCAAAGAAAGTTCTAAGCAGAGTGAATTAATGCTGTAAAAGCATGGGAAAAAAAAAACTAATTGTCCCAGAGATGGATACTAGGATGTAATGATGGAGAGAGGCCAATGCCCTTGAGTTATTAAGAAGGCTGTCTATTAGCAAGATGAAGTTTTGATAAGAATTTGATCTAGTACAGTGACAAAAGTAGAGGAAGCCAGAAACCAAAAAAATTAGAAAAAAATTAAGTTACTTAAATTTTTGATTATTTGACTATTAGCTAGCTGGGGGAGAGTTATTAATATAAAAATTGTACTTATTAATTGGCCACCAGAGGGGATCTCTGTTGTCTGTAATATTTTTTAAATTTTCTGAATTTGGCTACTAAGGGCCTATACATATGTCATTTTAGGTAGAAAGGAGACAAATTGGGAAGCAAAGAAAAATAAAAAACTTGATCTTTAGTTAGTTTCACTTTATGGAGCTCATTTGCTCTTAGACAAAAGCCAGGCCTACACTTTTAAATCATAATGGTCTAACTCCATACCTGAAATTCCAGACGTGATTAGATTCCAGAAAGAGTTTTACCTTTTGCCAAAAGCCCTGAACTCCTTCTGCTCAGATCCCAGAGGAAGTCACACATTTGCCTGGCACTGTGTATCCATAGCTCCATGATTCTGTTCCCTGGCTCCCTGAGATTCTTATCTGGAAGGAATTGTTACTTTTTGTCAGGAGACCTCCATCCCATGTTGCCCCATTTCCTGCCATGTGCCCCTAGCCATCCCCCTCTCGATCTCTTATAAAAAAGGACTGTACGAGATCACAGGGCCCTCTCACGCGCTCAAGATGGCCCAACTTTCATCTTGAATCTGTATGTCTACTTTGCTTGAATTAAACCTCTGTCTTTGTCTCTGACTGGTGGGTGTTGAGATTCTTTTGGCCACAGAAGCCAAGAACCCCACAGAATCATCGTGCTTTCCTGTGATAATCCAAATATGGAAATTGGACGACCTCAAAAGTGATACTGAAGTCAAATGTTTTGTTACACACCTGTAATCCCAGTACTTGGGAGGCTGAGACAGAAGGATGGAAAGTTCCCAGCCGGCCTCAGCAACTTAGTGAGGTCCTCGGCAGCTTAGTGAGATCTTTTTTCCAAATAAAAAATAAAATAGAACTGGGGGTATAGCTCAGGGTTATAAAACCCCTGTCAGTACCACAAATAAAAATTAAAAAGAAAGTAATACTGAGCTAAATGACAATGCTCAATGCTCAAAATGAATATTAGGGACACTTGGGATCCATCTCATACTTCCCCACCATCCACCAGTCTGTCTTCTTGCTTATCCTCTCGCTAAAATGCAGCAATTGAAATTCTGAAAGAACATTTTTAAAACTATAAATTTCCTCCAGATTATAAAAAAAGGCAAAACTTCAAGCTATCTCGCAGCTGAGGGGTCAGTTACATCTTGGCCAAATGTTAAGTCTGAGGCACATCCTGTTATTGACAAGAGTGGACGCTGCCACTGGAAGACTCCTGTTGAAGTGCTGTGAACTGTACCATACATGGCCTAGACTTCAGTCAAAGCATATGAATATTCATATGAATTTCCCTTCTCTCCTTTTCCTCTTCTCACCACTCTTTAAAGTCATTAAAATGCCAAGGAGGTTTATTTTCTCCTGGCATTTCAAAGGGCACCCGTTAATTTCCTTTTAGGTGGGACTTTTTTTTTCCCTACTTGGTTTTGTTTTAAATACGAGTTTTGCTGAAAGTGCTTTTATGCTGGTGCAAATGTAGACAAAGAAAACTTTTATGCAAAATAAACAAAATCAAATGTACGGAGCCAGGATTTCTTTGTAGGACATGTTCCTTAGGCTGTTTCTGAGAGGTTATTTATGGATGGCTGTTTATCCCCTGGAGCCTGACTTCATCTCTTGGTGGAGTGAAACGACTCTGTGTGTAGTGCATTGGTCTGCCACCGCTGGGAATGGCTGGATGTCAAATATTTACCCCTGTGGGACTGAACAGAAATCAGAGATGTGCAGGCAAAAGAGAAGTCAAATGCAGTGTCCTCAGGAATTACCAAATTTCAAAGGAAATAGAGTTTAAAAGAAAAAAAAAATTGAAAGAAAGCAGTAGCTCAGCATAGTTTTTTTTTTATTGGAATGGAGAGAAGCTTTCTAAAATATAAAGTTACTTCAAGCAGAAGAGTATTTTCATCTTATTACTTTCTCAGTAACCACACCCATCTCCTTCCTTCACCTGGCTCACTACCAGGCCTGGTGGGAGGAGTTTAAAATTTTTATTCTTTTAATTGAAAACAAATGCCGCACCTTGTTTTTCACCAGCATGGGAGAAAGAGGGAGAGAGAAAGAAGAAAAAAAAAAAAAAACACCTAGCTAAGTTTTTGCTTGGTACCTATGCAATCTCATAAAACTCAGGAATCAAAACTTGGCGTTCTGCTTTGTAGATGATCACACTGGAAAAGTCCAGAAAGACCCAAATAAATTTACTGTCTTTACTGAACTTCTCTTTTCGAGCTGTATGTCTGTCTCCCTCATCAATCCCCCACAGGGAGTTTTCCTTTGGCATTGTTCTTCCTGTATTGTCAGAAACAAAGCTACATTTAAAAGTTGAACCAAATAAACTCAGCTACAAGAGAGCTTATAAAGTAATCATAGTCGTGAACAGCAAAGAAAGAGGACGGCCACTAAAACCATAAAGAAAATAGCTCATGGATGGCCGTGCTTTAAATGAAGTTCACATGAGCCATGTAACATTAGATGCTTTTAAAATCCAGAGGACAAAGTACAGGCATGTTTGCACATTGCTCTTTCATTGGAAAAAAATCTTATTTTCTCTTTTTGTAGTTAGGTCTGGCCCAAATACTTGGCTGCTAGCACACACCGCACTGGGGAGTTTGTTCTGTGCTCAACCAGGAGGCACAGACAATTGTATCTCCACCTGGACGCTAAAGTGATGCCAAATCCCAGCTTGATCTGCTCCGTGTCAGAACCAGGAACCACTTGTAATATCCTCTGAGCAACTTACTGGTACCTTGGGAAGGCAGTGATCACAGATCGGTGAGAGCAACAGCACTGGAAGGCGCTAGACACACCACACTGAAAAGGTAAACCTTGGGCAGCGTCAAAGACCTCTAATTTGGTGAGAAGAGGATAGTCAACTAGTTAAATTGTATTTAGAAATGTAAATCCCTGCAGACTTGAGAGCTGTGTGCCTTGCCAGGCCCCTTGCTCTGGGTGCCCCTTTGCACCAGCCCAGGACAGTTTACACAAGCAGGCTTTGTTTGAATTGGTGCAGCAAGCAAGCAGTCTTTCCCTCGTCTCCCTTTCAGGGCTTCCAGCTTTCAATTGTCCCTAACCCCCTCGGCCAAAAACTGTTACTAAGAAAAATTCCACAGAAACCAAAAGAAAAGGGCCAGGCAGAGACTGTGCTTTTCAAAGAGCTTTTCCAAACTGACTCCAGGCAGAGCTGTCTGCAGGAGTAAAACTCAGCAGCTATTACTACTTGAAGGGCTCTTAGCTCCAGGGCTATCCCCCAAGGTTAACAGGATAGTTCAGTTGAAATTAAGGTGAATTCTTCTCCCTACTCCTCACCTCAAAGAAAAAAACCAATAACATAAAGGATCTGGTTTAAACCGACAAAAGCCAGGAAATAGAACATTAAAAGAGGTCAGATCCCCATTTCCAAGCCAGGTTTTGAGAGTGACTAAAATACACACTGGATGGAGTTATAGTTCAAGATGAAGTGCCGGCTTCACCCAGCGTGACAGGAGCCTTTGTGCCTTCTGCTCAGAACCTTCTGGGTACCTACGCGGTGGGTGGATAGGAGAGAAGAGGCCCAAAGAAAACACAAGTGGAGGTGCGGATGGGAAGCACATTGTGGGGGATCACAGCCTCTGACAAACATCAATTTTAATCCAGCTAAATTTGATTCTTCTGCATCTCCGAAAGCCATTGTCATCTGGTTAATTGTGCTTGGGATTTTCTGTGTTTCTCAACATTACACACAGCCACAAATTCTTCATTTTCACTGAAATCATGTTGAACCATCATTTCTTTTTCCTTTTGTTAAAAAAAAAAAAAGGCGCAGCTGGGCATGGCGGCGCACACTTGTAATCCCAGCATTTGGGAGGCTGACACAGAAGGATCGTAGTTCGAGGATAGCCTCAGTTACTTAGTGAGGCCCTTTGCAACTCAGTGAGTCCCTGTTTCAAAAATAAAGAATAAAAAATAGGGCTGGAGGTGTAGGTCAGAGGTAGGATGCCCCTGGGTTCCATGCCCAGTATCGCCAAAAATAAAAAAATGAAAAAAAGATGCTCAAATGGGATTCAATTTTTGTAAAGTATTGAGATTCATGGCTTCTTGGACCACTAGATGGTAACATCTGGAAAGGTATCTCTGACAACTGGATATAGATCCAAAGGACGCAGAAGGAAAGAGGCTGGTTTTGCACCTAGTTCATAGTTTCAAGTTGCACTATTATTTCGATTAAAAACTTCTCAAACGGGAATTTTAAACTGAAGTGTTTTCAAATGAAAACTCTCAAAATGTTTACAATGCCATATTACTTATTTCATAATATTTGTTGCATATTTCAAACATCAAATATAAGCTTTAAAAGTGCTTTGAGAAGAAATGCTATGTGCTCTGTTATTAATGACATGACATTCTCATGCAATATCAAATAAGCTTCACTTGTTTACTTTGACAACTAGTGTAATTTTTAGCTAACTACCAGTGCAATTTTTCTCCATACTAATTCTAAAAATTTCTATTTCTTGTTTGCCTCATTCTAACTCAGGTTTGTTATAAATATATGTCAAACTCTCTAAACTTCTACCAAAACTAATACTTCCATATTTGATATTGATTTAATATTCATAGAGATAAAAGGAAAAACTTTACTTCCTACATATTTCTGGGTGCGAATCATCCCATTTCTCTCAGTGGATGAGCTAGCATGCTGGTGCTTGCAACCACATGTAGTCAAGTATGATAACCATTTTTTTAAAGCTGAATTTAATATTCTCAAGAAGCAAGTTGTTTAAACATGGTCTTGTTATTTAAAAAACAGAGGTCTGTCATTTAAAAACCCCTCTCATTTTGAATATCTCTGTCTTTCTCCTGAAAAAAGCATGATACTGACCAACAATAGTAGTAGGTATCACTTTAAGTTTTTATATATAATGGATTTCACAAAGTCATCTACAGTGTTTTGCTCCCTAGTCTCTTCAGAGAACATTTTAAATGATGACCGGGTGACTGAAATTAAAGGCCATATCTGTGACTAGAAGAGAGAAATTATCTCAAATGAGAACTAGACCTCCCACAGCTGAAGTAATGGATGCCTCATTCACTAAGTCATGATAGAAGAAATATATATATATATATATATATATATATATGACTATATATATGACTATATATATGAGAATATATATACATACATATATATATATATATATATATATATATATATATGAGACAAAAGGAAGAAACAGGAGAATATAACTTTTAAAGCCTCATGCCTTAAAAAGTAAAGCTATACATACCTTTCTTCCTAGGCTGTCACTCCCAAATATCTGGGAAATCTGTAAACCTTATTGTAAATTCATTCACTTATCACAATTATCTTGTGCAATGTTAATTAGCTCACAGTATATATAGATTAAGCAAAGAGATATAATATTTTAAGAAACCTATAATCTAAGGCATTTTTCAATGTTATCTACTGATCAGATAATGGAAACCATCTCAGCCTTAGGATCCTGAGAACAACCAGACCACTGTAAATTGTCTTGTGATATCATCTCCACATACCTTCTCATACCCACCTTTCACCAAGTTTTCTTTAAAAAATAAATTGGTAACCTTCCAAACCTCTTTTTCTCTCTGGAGATGTCTCCATTCACCATTGAATGTTTATTTCTTGCTTTCCTAAAATAAATCTCTAGTTCACTCACTAGTATTCCCTTAAATTAATTTCTGCAATATTAGTCAAAAACCCAGATCATCCCGAGTTGAGGTTCCCCTCTCCAGGAACTACACAGACCCTCTCCAGTGTCAAAACTAATCATTATTATGGACATGAAACACCCTGCCATCTTGCCTTCTGAGAAAAGGTTTCCATTTCAAAGTTCTGGAAGGTAGCAGTGGCTATATTAATTTTGTGGCTTAGAAGGGAGGAGGTGTGCTTAATTATCTGATGATGCCAAGACGCCACTACTAGCTGTGATCTACGTGTACCTAAATACATACCTCCTTCCCTTTTTTTTCTTTTTGTGGTACTGGGAATTGATCTTGAGATAGTCTACCTCTGAGACATACCCCCAGCCTGATTTTATTCTTTTTATTCTGTAACAGGGTCTCACGAAGTTGATGAGGTTGGTCTCTAACCTGTGATCCTTCTGTCTCAGCCTCCCAAGCTTATCCCTTTCTTAAACTTCATTTTTGTCACCTATAAAACTGGATTGATGAGTTTAACCTCATTAGATAGTATTATATGAAATAATGGAACATTGGTTTATTAGGATGACCCACAAAAAGAACTCTGTACTAACAACTATGATTATTATTATTGCTACTATTTTTATTTCATACATTCTCTCATTTTTTCCTTCCTACAATTTTAAGCAATATTCCCTAAAAGCTATTAAATTCCCTAAAAAGTTTTGGACCATTTGAAGGTAGAAGAAGCCAGTGATAGTGGGTATTCCTGTTTAGTGTGAAGCCTAAATCCATTAAAAAAAAAATCAAATCACTCAGGTGTCCTGATGAAGAAAGCAAGATTTCTGTTTGAAAGCTGCGGCTTGCCAAAGGAAGATCTAAGAAGTTCTGAGAATTATGTTCTGCTCCTTCATATCTCTGACCTGGGGTGGGAAGGAGAAAGGAATAGTTGGTTGTTTAAAGGTGAAAGAACTTTCTTTCTCAACCCCCTGAAGATTTGATCACTTGAGTCCATGAAATAAACTGACAATAGATACATAGGAGGAAAGGCAGATAAGTTTAACATGCAGGCATATGGAAGTCACACAAAGTATGTAAAACAAAGACTTACAGGATGGATGATGCTTAACTAGTATTCTAAACTGCAGAAAGCCCCTAAAGAAAGTAGGGATTGGGGCTTCTGGGGGAAAGTGAAGACATAAAGGAATAGGGATGTGAGGGGAAGAAATACATGTCAAACATAGGCTGTCCTGTAGTGCAAATGAAGTCTGTCAGGAAAGGGTCCTCAGAGTAGATGGCTGCTTGTGGGAAAGTGTCTTGGGTGAGGTCCCAAACCTTTGGCCTTCTTTCCTTGTGAGTTATTCTTAATGAGTTATCAACAAAGAGGTCCAAGACAACTGTAATCCTTCTAGAAAATCTTTCTGTAGCCAGATGAGGGAACGTCTGAGAAAATTCCTCACTCTAAGAGGAAAAGAGGTTGAGATGGGGGTGAAGAGGTAGGGGTTAGAAGAAAAAGGTCAGATAAATCTTCTTAGTTCCAAAATTCTTAGTTTAAATTCCACAGAATTTTATGTACCATATTTTGGGGTATTATTCCCTGACTCCCAATACATTCCAAATGGAAAGGGGAAATCTTGGATATGGCTAATCTCACACTTATATTTGGCCTTTATTCTTTTTGCCCCATTTGCAATAAACAAATAAATCTTGACTTTAAAACAATACTAAAATATTATTCCAATGAAAAAACACTAAAGGGAACCATGGAACACTAGGTTTGAATTTTACATTTTTGTAATGGTGATTTGGAGCTCTCATGGGTGGATAAAAAATCAGGATAACTGACAAACAAGATGCGCTCCAGAAGCTGGTGGCTGGCCATTCTCCAAGCCCCATCGCCTCAAATAGCCATCTCCATTTCTTTATTTTCAGAAGCATAGATTTAAGGGATCTTGAAGACTTAGAGCTGTGAGACCCTAAGCACACCACTTAACCTCTTCGCTTTTCGTTTGAAAATAGGGTTAACAATGCACACCCTTCTTCTAAGGACACGAAGTTTGAAGTAGAAGATCACATTTCTAGTGACAAAATCATTACAAAAATGAAATGACGTCTGCTTCTCTCTTGCTGTAGTCAAGATGATGGATAGAAATATAGTTTTCAATTCACTTTTCCTGTCAACAAATGTTAAATGATCATGCCATTTTGTCACTAATTTAGACACATAGAAAAGGTGGGGCAATAACTTAATATAGAGTATGTTTCTTCTAAGACACTGTGCAATCAAATTTAATGAAATACATGGAATCACTCTCAGTCTACATATAACTGCCCAGGCAGACATGATCTGATACTAGTAAGAATTAGGTTTCTAATAGAAGTGCAAGGGAAACTCTGAGTTAGGTCATAGTTGTATTTTTCACTGTATTTTGAAATATTTTGTCTTAATAATCATTTCCTTTAAGCATTCTGCTTTATAAAATGCATTTAACATTCCAAAATTTACCTTATTCTGTGCTTCATAAGGAAAGTTCATGAAATTCTAGTTCTGAAGATTGTTAAAGTCAAGTATATATTAAAAAAAAACAAGAACAACTTTCTTTTTTTAAGTTTGGTGTGTGTTGACAGTCTGTTTGAGCAACCATAACAAGTACTAAAACTGAGGAACTTATAAACAATATAAATTTATTGCATATACTTCTAGAGGCTAAAATTCCATGATAAATGTGCTGAAAAAAATTGTTTTCTAATGAGAATGTTTCCCTTTTAGATGGCCTCCTCTCTGTGTCCTTGCGTGGTAGAAAGAGTTAAAAAAAAAAAAAGCTTCCTCTAAGTGTCTTTTTAAAATTTTGTAGTGTGGGGGATAGAACCAGGCCTATGCTAAGTCTGGGTTCTACTTATGAGCTTCACCTTTAAACCCTTCAAGTATCTCTTATGAGAGCACTAAGCCCATTTATGTGTGCTCTGTTCTCATGACCAAGTCACTTCCCAAAGTCCCCACCTCCTAATACTATTGCACTGAAGATTAGGTTTAAAGATGAATTTGGAGCCAGGCATGGTGGTATACACTTGAAATCCTGATACTTGGGAGGCTGAGACAGGAGGATCACATGTTCTGAGTTGGCCTTGGCAACCTAGGGAGGCTTTTAGCAACCTAGTGAGACTCAGTTTCTAAATAAGAAATAAAATTGGGCTGGAGGTGCAGCTTGAAGGTAGAATGTCTCTGGATTCGATTTTCAGTGCCACAGAAAAGAAGAAAAGATGAATTTAGAGGACAGAGAATGCATGCATTCAGATCATAGCAAGTTAGAAACAAACTAAGTCACTTTTCCATTTTGTAGTACATCTTAAAAACTAACATTTTAATATGCATTATAGATTTTGAGAAGGAGGTCTACTATGTAAGTGTTTGTCAAATGTATTACACCATGGAATTATTTATTTCAAAGAGCATATTCTAAAAACTCAGTGATCACAATGTGGAGAAGTCTAGTTTGGACGTAAGCATTTTAAAATCTAAATTCGTAGCTGAAAGGCTTTTGTCTCCACAGTATGAAGTCATTGGCATTGATCCTTGTGTTGGTTGCAGTAATGATTAAGCACATAGAGTGGCAGATCTGGGAAGGTGGCAATGAGAAAGGGAATGAGCAGTGCACAGACTCTTAAGTGACCACACAGGGAAATTAGCTGTCTGCTGAGGAAGCCATAGGTACTTGGATGCTATAGATGAAGACAGAGATGGAAAATTGTGATCATATCAGAGAGAGAGAGAGAGAGAGAGAGAGAGAGAGAGAGAGAGAGAGAGAGAGAGAGAGAACACAACTCCTGGACACAGGTATCAGCTAGAATAATTTAACAGGATGATATCCCTTACAAAGGATTCAAATACTTAAGAGAATAGCCAATTTTTCTTGATCAAAGGAAAACTTTCCAAAAAAGATACATCTTGACACCCTCCTCCTATATATAGGAATAATCTGTTTTTACTGTGGAAAATTTGTGAAAAAAAAGTAGACTACAGGAATTTACTCTCTACCACTCAGGTATTTTTGTGTATTCTTTTTACCTCTCCCTCATGTTTAGACCTATATATGTATGTATATATACTTTTCTACTGCTTTATTTTAGTTCACTAGAAAGTTTTCGTATTAAAAATTTCTGACATCACATTTCACAATGATGGTGAAATATTTCATCATATAGCTATATGGTAGTTTCTGTTGTTGGACATTTACGTTGTTCCTAACTTTTCTCTATTGTAAGTTGAGCTATTGTGCATATCCACACACACACATCTCTGTCCGTGTTTGTTTTTTTCCTTGGTATGGATTACTAGAAGTGGAATTATTGTTTCTAATGGCATAGATTTGTTTTCCAAGGATCTTTATATGCTAAAGCCTAATAGTTTACCAGAATTTTTATATCAATCAATACTCCTGTGGCACATGAAAAAAGACAATAGAATAATGACTCTAGGAGTATGGGTATCTCTAAAGAAAAGTATACAAAGGATGTCTTTACCATACATTTTGCAAAAATAAAGAAGGAATTTTTGAGAATTATTATATTCCATACTAAAAATTCTATACATTTTATCATGTATATCTATATATGGTATTAACTTATAATTCTGCCACTTAAAGAAAGAGTTAATACTCTATAAATAGTAAAGGTGAATAACTAGTTTACTGCTTACATTTTTTATCTTGTCTCCATGAAACTTGTTTCCTTATAATCTATTCTAAACCAGGGTTTCTGCTTTGAGTTTATCATTAACTTCTGGGTTTTGTTTATACATATTTTAAAGTATAGCCTTTATTGTCATTTAGCTGTCTGTTTGAACACTTGGTACCGTTTCTTTTGCTCAATGCATAGAACACAGCTTCTGTGTGTGTTCTTTTCTCCTCCAGAAATTCTTTATGTATTTGATCATAGCTTCTTTTACCTCATTTAGATCTTTGGTCAAATAGCACCTCTACATGAACATGCATTCTGCTTCACTCTTTCTTTACATTACTTGATTTTCCTAGCAATTTATTAATATTTGACTTCAAATCATACATTTACCTTTACTCATATATTGCTCTCTCTTCCACATCTCCTGACAATAATTACAACTTCATTAGGGCAAGAACTATGTTTGCTTTATACACTACCATAATCTTAACATGCCCAGAGTGTCTGGCACATAGTATCAGCTCAATAAAGATGTGATAAATGAGGGACAGAAGAATTATCCCCACTTCTCACTTCCTTGGGTGGGGGTGGAGGGTGCTTACCTGTTGAACTGGCTAATCAAAGCATATGTATGATTGTGCAGTTGTACCTTTGTCTGAGTTAAGCGTTCTCTGTTTGCCTCCTTCCTATACTGTGTATTTTTCCTGTGGGATCAGAGGTTTTAGTCGCAGGCAATGCTGATAAGAAGAGCACTTAAACACCATTTAATGAAGGGAGTCATTTCCTGCCTCACGTCTAATCTGTAAATTGATCTCCTACTGAGCAGAAATATGGATACTACAATGCTTTCTGTTCAACACTTTTTATATCTGCCTGGACTCAGGGGTCCTATTATTTACTTATGTTGTATCTGATGTTATAAGGCTGGACAAGAAGCTCACTCCAGAAGAGATCTGTGGTGACAGATCAGCTATGGACAGATATGGGGATTGGTTACTAAGTCTAATACTGAGTACAGAAAGAAAAACTGATCCTCTCTTCCACTCCCTCTTAAAACAACAATAACAACAACAGCAACAAGAACAAAGATTACCACTCAAAATTTCCTTTGTTTAGAATAAATATTCCTAAGTCCTTTACCTCAGAGGTTGCAAGTAGACCAGCTCATATGTGGAGACAAGTTTATTCATTTTATGCAGAAATTTTGTTGTTTGTGTTATTTAATTGATGCAAGATATAAAATCTTGGGAGATTTTGTGTGACACTATTTAAATGTTAATTTTTACTTTAAAAAAAGTAATCTGGTAACTCTGAGTAAGCATCTAATTGCTCTTTTCTTTAAGTCATCCTGCTTCCAAGAGCACAGTGTCCTTGCTCCTGCTGCAGTGCACACCATGAGGCAGGCTACTGATTTCTGCTTACCAGGATACTACTCTGCTCTTATTCAGCTTGTTATTTATATTAGTTGCCTGGGTACTCTAAGTACTCAGAAAGATGGGCAACTCTTGCTTTAAAACATGTATGGAGCCGGGCATGGTGGTGCACGCTTGTAATCCCAGTTCTTGGGAGATTGAGACAGGAAGATAGCACAGGTTCAAAGCCAGCCTCACCTACTTAATGAGGCTCTCAGTAACTTAGTGAGATCCTGTTTCCAAATAAAGTATAAAATAGGTCTGGGAGTATAGCCCAGATGTAGAAAAGCCCCTGGGTTCCACTCCCAGTACCACAAAAATAATATTAAAAAATTAAAAAATAAAACATGCATGGATAACTTAGTGTCAACTTTTCTCAGTTCTGGGTTCTCTCTTCTTGCTGTAATAACTTCTGTATGTTGGTGACTGTGCATTCAGTTTTGAATGAACTGTCTTCTAACAGTGATATTCTGTTTTCCATTTCATTTAATCTTCCAGAATTTTTTTCTCTTGCTGTCTTCATTTCATTTATTGACTCTTTCATTTCATTTCAGACTTCTTTTTTATTCTTTCTTAGTGTCTCCATTTCCTCTTTCATTTTCTGTACACTTGTTTTGAGGCCTTTCATCATATTGAAAATCAGGATTTTTAATTCTTCTTGCATTTCTTGTTGGTCAGTATTCATGATTTCCATTATTTATTCACTGTTCCTAGTTCTCATATTTTCAGGATTCTCAGATTTGTTTTTCTGATGTTTTGGCATCTTGTCTTTTGTGGATATTATCTCTGATCCAATCTTAGTAGTACGAATTTAGAGTTGTCAGTAGGTAAACAGAGGAGTCTCTGTTCTCCACAGCTAAAGCTGGGCTGGTCTCACTTCTCCCTGTTCACCACAATTGGGAGGTCTGTAGTGATCCCAGAGAGCCTACTAGTTGGGTCTAGTGTTAAGTGTTAGGACTCCTCCCCACACTTTTCCCTGATCAGAGCCTGAGTCTGTCTGAGCCTCTGCTATGTCCAACAGCAGACTCTACTCCCACCTCTCCGAGTTGTAATGCAAAGTCTCAGATCCAGGGAGTTTATTGAGGTTACAGGAGACCCTGGAGGTGCCAGGCTGAATGATTTCTCATGGAACCGGTACTTCACTTATGGTATTATTGAGAGCCACTCTAGACCTCTGTAGAGTGTAATACTCTCAGCCACCACTACTCTTTCACTGGGTTGAAATGCAAAATCTCAGACCCAGGGAGTTTATCACAGCTGTGTGAGTCCCTGGGAGCACAGTGATGGGAGTTCTCCTGTGGGGACCACAGTTCCACTTATGATTTTGGGGCAAACTGGTCTGGATCTCTGGTGGGTGTGATGAACTCGGCTGCCACTGGTAAGATGATGCCACTGCAGTGTGCAGGTTTCTTTTCTGGTGTTGAGCTCTACTCTGGATCCCTGGAGAGCTTGGTGAGCTCAGCCATTGGAAGTTGTATTTGCACAGGAAGAAATGATGTCTTACAACACATGGATCTGCGACTGTTCACTTCAGGTTCTTGTTTTCATTTTCATTTCTGGAGTCTGGAGCTGTGAGGCAAGATGGTGCTGGTCTGGCGCTCACTGCCTCTAGGTTATCTCTTCTGAAGGAGGTTTGCAGTCTTTCTTCATTCTGTAGTTACCCAGAAATTAATTGCCTGTTCCTGAGCTTTTTTAATTAAAATATAGTAGAACAAATTGCTATGGACTAAACTGTATTGCACTTCTATAGATGTTGAAGTCCTAACATCCATTGTGACTGGGACTACATTTCCATATGAATCCTCTGGAAGATGCAGAGGTTTAGAGAGTGGCCTTCAAGGTGGCATTAGTTCCTTTATAAGAAGGGATGTTAAAGCTGGGTGTGGTGGCACACTCTTGTAATACCTGAACTTGGGAGGAGGAGACAGGAAGGTCATGCTGGTTCGAAGCCAGCCTTGCTGACTTAAAAGATCCTGTTTACAAATAAAAAAATATAAAATAGGTCTGGGAGTGTAGCCAGGAGGTAGAAGGGTTTCCAGGAACCCCAGTACCATATATATAAAAAAGAAGGGATGTTAAGAGCTTGCATGCATGTGGACACTCTCTCTCTCTCTCTCTCTCTCTCTCTCTCTCTCTCTCTCTCTCTCTCTCTCTCTCCTTTTTCATTTCTCTCTCTTTCTGCCATATGAAGACATGGCAAAAAGCAGGCCAGGAAGGGTTCCCTCAATAGGAACTGAAGTGGCTAGCACCTGGTCATCCAACAACATGAGAAACTGTATTTCTGTTGTTTAACCCTGCCGGTGAATAATATTAATTATGGTAGCTCAAACTGGCCAACACACAAGTATAGTCAAAGATTGTTATATTATTTCAGTGATATTAGAGATTGAACTCAAAGGCATTCTACCACTGAGCTACATACACAGCCCTATTTTATTTTTTATTTTGAAACAGGCTCTAAGTTGCCAAGGTTGGCCTGGAATGTGCGATCCTTGTCTCAGCCTCCCAAGTACTGGGGTTTTAGGCATGCATCACTATGCCTGGATTAGTCAAAGATTATTTACATGGTCTTAAGTACTACACAAGAGAATAAAGATTAGTGGAAAAGCTGGGATATTTTCAATCATTCTGCTCTTAAACCAGTGCTCCCATGTCTAGTACTTGTATAGCTGTTTTTAGCCATCTTCAGTTACCTAGTGAGATGTTCTTTTGTGGTAGGAGAAAATGGGATATATGTCCAGAAAAATTGGTACGTGGCATAGGCTCCTCTAGTCATCAGTTGTATGCTATTGGCTACATCCTTCTTCGTTGTGTCTCAATTTTCACATTTAGAATGAAAGTGATTTAACTATATTCCTATGATCCAGAGTAAGATAACTTTACCCAACAGCTTGTTCCAGCTCTGAAAATAATTTATTTTGGTTTGAAGCATCTTTTTATAATTTTTTTCTCTTCTAATTTTCCAAGGCTTCATCACATTCCTGAATGTAACCTAACACTTTTACTAAAGATTTATGCATGTATAAAGTCTTCCTGGTTTGAGACCTTTCTGATCAACTTTAGCACACATTCTTTTTCTAAACTTCCCAAAGAAAGTTGATATGCCTTTTCTTTTCTCTCTTAATGAGGTTAGGTATGAAAAATCAGCAATTAAATGTTAATATCTTTCCATTCTTGTCTGCTAGTTTTTGCGATTTTTCTAGGCCATGGGATTAGTCCATGTAATATTTACTTGTGTTTGTTTGATCTTATTATGCCCACCCTCCTAATATCTAGGGTGATCCATTTATGTATGCTCGGCCTTTCTGTTTTTTAAGTGTTGATACTGAAGATTACCTGGAAACAGTATCCTAATCTACTAAAAAGAGGATGAAAATATTAACTTAGGATCATTGTACATTCTCTAACTTTGGGGGCTGGAAATCTCAAGCTAAGGAAGTCAGATATTGGCCAGATACTTTGCTTTTAGCCAAATTAGATTTCCAGTAAATACTTCTAATCTTTTCTAGATACTCGGGTTTTAGTGAAATGCTATTACATACGCAATGGCCGATCAATATAAGCTTTAATAATAGTTAAGAGAAAGCATGATTATAGTCTGAAATCATAAGCAATGTTTTTGCTTAACGAAGAGGCTCAGTAGGCAGGAAAATGAATGTCTACTTTTTAAAAATTCTCATCCATTCTAAGTATTTGGCTAGGTAATAGCAATTTAAATTGTGGTGGATTATGGATGCCACAGTTGGTTGCATAAAACACTGAAATGACGGAGGAATTTCACTTGGACGCAAGCCGGGGACCGGGTCGCAGGACTCTGGGCCCCGGGCCGAACCGCGTGTATCACGCCAGACCCCTGGAGAAACCGGGCCTAGTAAGACCCTGGGTCCTAGGCAGGGGTCGCACGGGGCACGCTGGACCCTGGAATAGTCGGGGCCCGGGTCGTGGGACCTTGGGCCCCGGGCCAGACCGCGTGTAGCATACCAGACCCCTGGAGAAACCGGGCCCAGTAAGACCCTGGCTCCCAGGCAGGGGTTGGGTGGGGCATGCTGGACCCTGGAACAGTCGGGGCCTGGGTCGCAGGACTCTGGGCTCCAGGCAGAGTAGTGTGGAGCACGCTGGACCCATGGGGAAACCGGGTCAGGTCACAGTACTACTGAGTGCCTGATCCCACTTCCTCCTCAAACCACACATACTATCTTCTCTTATTTAAAAAAAAAAAAAAGGAAAAGAAAAAGAAAAAGAAAAATATCAGAGAGGGGTTAAGAAGGCTGTGGTGGATGTCAGGATAATGGAGATACAGACAAAACTTATCCATATGCACTGGAACTTATGAAAAAATTCCCCGTGAAGGAGGACTGCTGTTTCTCTATATTGTTAAGAATCTTGGACATCACCTGTAACTTTAGCGGAGACCAAGGAGAAAGGCGGTGTTGAAAGCGGTCTCCGCGATGGTGGTGGAGACTTGTATTCAGGAGAAGCAGAAATCGGATCCTACCAACCTTATTTTTTTGGAGGAATTATACCAAATGTCGAATGCTACCGTCGCACATGCTTAGGAACACTGGACAATATTCAGAGTGGAAAAAGAGCTTGGGAAAGATTTGAAATGGTGGAGGCAGTGGCAATGGTAGTGGCCAGTACTCAGGGGAGGCAGAGATCTGATGCATTACACCTGGAACCTTTGAAATAATAACCCCAGAGGCAGAATGCTACCACCACGCACCCTCAAGAACGTGGGACAATTGGTTGGGCGAAGAGGGTGCTCGGATTGGAGCCTGCCGAGGGGTGAGGCCGGCGACCAACGGACACAGCAAAGCTGGGATTGGAGCCTGCCGTGAGGCAAGGCTGGTTCTGGAGCCTCTGAGGCTGGGATCAGAGCCTGCCGAGGGGTTACGCTGGTGCTGGGGCCAGTGAGGCTGGGATTGGAGCCTGCTGTGAGACAAGGCCACTGCTGAGGCCTCCGAGGCCAGGATTAGAGCCTGCCGAGGGGTTAGGCTGGTTCCAGGGCCAATGGCTGATATCGGAGCCTGCCGTGAGGCAAGGCCACTACTGGGGCCTCCGAGGCTGGGATTGGAGCCTGCCGAGGGGTTAGGCCAATGCTGGGGCCAGTGAGGCCGGCATCGGAGCCTGTCATGAGGCAAGGCCGCTACTGGGGCCTCCGAGGCTGGGATCAAAGCCTGCCGAGGGGTTAGGACGGTGCCAGGGCCAGCGGCTGGCACTGGAGCCTCCGTGAGGCAAGGCCGCTACTGAGGCCTCTGAGGCTGGGATCTCAGCCTGCCAAGGGGTTAGGCCGATGCCAGGGCCAGCGGCTAACATTCGGAGCCTGCCGTGAAGCAAGGCTGGTGCTGGGGCCACCGAGGCCAGGATAAGAGCCTGCTGAGGAGTTAAGCCAGTGCCGGGGCCAATGGCCGGCATCGGAGCCTACCATGAGGCAAGGCTGGTGCTGGGGCCTCCGAGGCTGGGATCAAAGCCTGCCGAGGGGTTAGGCTGATGCCGGGGCCAGCGGCTAACAATTAGAGCCTGCCGTGAAGCAAGGCTGGTGCTGAGGCCACCGAGCCCAGGATAAGAGCCTGCTGAGGGGTTAAGCCAGTGCCGGGGCCAATGGCCGGCATCGGAGCCTGCCCTGAGGCAAGTCTGGTGCTGGGGCCTCTGAGGCCAGGATCAGAGCCTGCCAAGGGGTTAGGCCAGTGCCAGGGCCATCGGCTGGCATTGGAGCCTTTCGTGAGGAAAGGCCACAAATGGGGCCTCCGAGGCTGGGATCGGAGCCTGCCGAGGGGTTAGACCAGTGCTGGGGCCAGCGTGGCCGGGATCAGAGCCTGCCATGAGACAAGGCCGGTGCTGGGCCTCCGAGGCTGGGATCGGAGCCTGCCAAGAGGTTAGGCCGATGCTGGGGCCAACGGCTGGCATCGGAGTCTGCCAGGAGGCAAGGCAACTACTAGGGCCTCTGATGTCAGGATTGGAGCCTGCCGAGGGGTTAGGCCGATGCCGGGGTCAGTGGCCAGCAGTGGAGCCTGCCGCGAGGTAAGGCTGGTGCCGGGGCCTCTGAGGCCGGGATCAGAGCCTGCCAAGGTGTTAGGCTGGTGCTAGGGTCAGCAAGGCCGGGATTGGAGCTCACCGTGAGGCAAGGCCGGTGCTGGGGCCTCCAAGGCCAGGATCGGAGCCTGCCGAGGGGTTAGGCTGGTGCTGGGGCCAGCGAGGCCGGCATTGGAGCCAGCTGTGAGGCAAGGCCGGTGCTGGGGCCTCCGAGGTCAGGATAAGAGCCTGCCAAGGGGTTAGGCCAGTACCGGGGCCAATGGCCGGCATCCGAGCCTGCCGTGAGGCAAAGCCGCTACTGGGGCCTCCGAGGCCAGGATCAGAGCCTGCCGAGGGGTTAGGCCAGTGCCGGGGCTAGCAGCTGGCACTGGAGCCTCCGTGAGGTAAGGCCACTACTGAGGCCTCTGAGGCCGGGATCGCAGCCTGCCAAGGGATTAAGCCGATGCCGGGGCCAGCGGCTAACAATCAGAGCCTGCTGTGAAGCAAGGCCGGTGCTGGGGCCTCCGAGGCTGGGATTGGAGCCTGCCGAGGGGTTAGGCCAATGCTGGGGCCAGTGAGGCCGGCATCGGAGCCTGTCATGAGGCAAGGCTGCTACTGGGGCCTCCGAGGCCAGGATAAGAGCCTGCTGAGGGCTTAGGCCAATGCCTGGGCCAACGGCCGGTATCGGAGCCTGCTGTGAGGCAAGGCCATTACTGGGGCCTCCAAGGCTGGAATTGGATCCTGCTAAGGGGTTAGGCCAATGCTGGGGCCAGCGGCCGTCATCGGACCCTGCCGTGAGGCAAGGCCAGTGCTGGGGCCTCCGAGGCTGGGATAAGAGCCTGCCAAGGGGTTAGGCCGGTGCCGGGGCTAATGGCCAGCATCGGAGCCTTCCTTGAGGCAAGGCCTCTACTGAGGCCTCCAAGGCCAGTATCGGAGCCTGCCTTGAGGCTAGGCCAGAGCTGGGGCCAGCGAGGCCGGGATCGGAGCCAGCTGAGGGGTTAGGTCAGTGTTGAGGCCAGTGAGACCAGAATCGGGGCAACAGGAAGAGGTTGAGCTATAGAAAGGGCCCTATAGTGAAGCAACTAAGGTGACCAATCAGAGGGTATGGAATAGGGGAGGATGGAGCCTCTTTAAAACGCAGGAGGTACATAAACGAATGTATCAAAGTTAATCACCAAAGAAGCATAGGATCGAGGGAGGGGGAGGGAATGGGATGGGGACTGGATGAGGGCTAATTTGATGATGTGTGCTTGTGTATCCTCTCAAGTCTTGTATTCCAATGCGATATATGACTACAATGCACCAATAAAAAATAAAAAAATAAATAAAAATTAAAAAAAAACACTGAAATGACAATTGAACAAATGTTTTGAGCACTTCTTTCTGAGTTCTTTCTTATCCCAGCCCTCCACATATCTTTTAACAATAAAAAAATAAAAAAATTAAAATTAAAATTAAAAAAAACCACTGAAATGACAATTGAACAAATGTTTTGAGCACTTCTTTCTGAGTTCTTTCTTATCCCAGCCCTCCACATATCTTTTAATCTGAGGGCTGAGAATCCAAGTGCAAGAGCTTCCTAGGAAACAATTTAAAGTGCTACTTGCACCAGAACAGAAACACAAGGACCTCGGCATCACACAGGAAGTCACTGAATCCAAGATCACCTTTCACAGATGGAAATGACTTAGCCCTGAGAATGTGGGTGGTGCTTGGCAGTGAACTTTGCAACTGTGTTCCTATCCATCTCTGCAAGTGGTGATGCTTGTTGAAGACAGAGAATCTGCAGTTGAGATAAAAAGTCCTAAAAACAAAATTGCTTACTGGAAAAATGCCACTTTTATGAAATTTAAAATCAAAGACATGGAAAGAGAAAGCAGGGCATCTACAAAACAAATATCTGAATTTCCCATTTCTTACCTTCTCATAGTTTTATGATTTTTTAAAAAACGTATCCAATCTACCTTCCTTTCTAAGTTCCCAGTTATGACACTGGTGTTCCTTTGCAGCCCAAACGCCTGCTACCTGTCCATGGGATGCATATTTGGCAGCAGGTCTCCTCATCCTTGCTCTTCTCTAGGGCAAGCACATCTTTGATGGTGACAGCAGACTTAGAGTGGCTCTTGCACAACAATAGCTCACTGTGTAGCTATCTCATGACTTCCTATACTGTTCAGCTGCAGCATAGCAGGAATCTCAAAAATTAAAGTGGAGAGCTCTATATTTCCAACCTTGAAAATAAGCACCAAGCAGCCACATGGGAAAACCCCCTCATGTGCTAATTATTTGTTGTTCTCAGTCTTACCATATAGAGCACATCACATAGAATAATTTAAATATGCTACAAATGCTGGTTATAAAGAAATCAAACATTTTATTGCTTATTAGCATTGCTCTCTCAGATTTCAAAGTGTGTGTGTGTTTTTGTTTTGAGCATATGTATGTGAGATGCTACATGTTGTTGAGAGCCATCTTAGAACATACCTTGAGATTATCATCTTGGACCAGCTCAGTTTGAATATATGGTATTTTGTCGGGAGACTTTGTTATCTCTCTCTCCTCCCAGGCCCCCCAATTATTAAATTCTTTTAAAATTATTATATGAGGCTTTGTGTTGTTGTGGTGTGAGAAAGACTAGTGTTAGGGAGCTGCCCTAGAACAGCAGTCTTCTGTGGTAGAAACTGAAACAATTTTCAGGAAGCCATGGGAAGCATTGACCTTTCATGGCAGGAACCACAGAACAATTATTAGGGAGCTGTACGAAGGAGCAACCAACCCTCTATGACGGGACTGCAGGACAGGCAGTGTCCCCTAGAGACTAATATAACATGTCTGTCTATTATGAAAGAAGTTATGTCTGCTTATGTTATTTTGACTGAACTACTACATAAAGTCGAAACGAATCACTTATTGCACATTCATTTTTTTCTTCAAGTATATTTTGCTCTTATGAAACAATGGGAATTGGCCGATGTATACATTTTAAATTTAATTTTTAATTATTTTATATGATAGTTTTCTACAATCTGATGATTTTTTTAAAGTTTATTTAGAAAAAGGTATGTGAAGACCATTTTGGGTATAGTCACTGATTAAAATGTGATGAATGTGATGATTTCTTAAACAGTGCTCATTTGACTCCAAGGCAAGACATGTTTAGAGTACAGATTTCGGTTTGTACCTTTAACTCAAACAGAACTAAATTTAACACTGGATTAACAGGTCATTTGTTGTTCAATGATGTAAAGTTCCAGTAAAAAACCATGGCTCATAGTACCTTAAAATATACTTAACACAACATTTTGAAAGGTAGGAATTTTATTTTCCTTCATGGGCACTTAGAAATTCTAGTTGAATGAGTGCATGAATATAAATAGACCTTTTCTCTTGATGAGAGGCGTCACCCCATCCACCTGGCTCGCTTCCTTCTCAGGTAATTACCCTAGGCCTGTTGAAATTATTCCTGAAGTTCTAATTAGAAACTATCTTATTTGCTTCCTGTTGCGAACTGCTGCCTTGGGTCTTGATCTGAAGTGGATTTCAATCCATGCCCCTTCCCCATCTCCCCAACTATCCTTGTGACTTGGTTAATTAATACTCTAACACCGTGTGATATGCTAATGCGAAAGGGGCTGAGGAATTGTCAGTTTTTCTTGTCATCTCGACCAAATGACGTTTCACAAGGTTTCTGCAGTTAAAGTGAAGTTGTGAGGAAAACAATAAATGTACCATGACAACTGTGGTTCATATTACTAGGAATACCGCTTATTTTTTCTTGAGTACTCCTCTAGCGCTTATTGGGCCTCTGGAAGAGGAAGCTTTGAACCAGATGCTGAATCACATTGCAAGTGTGAATGATTATGTTATTAACAGTTCTCTGTATAAGGAAAACACCTGCAGCAGTGAATTATCTTAATCAGCTTAATAGAGTATTTTTAAAAACCACCTCAATGAAACAACAAAACCAGAAGAGAATCTCACTTGAAACGAAACAACATGGAATGGAATCATGAAGCATGAATGTTCACAAATTAATAACAATTTTCCTGCAGTGTTTTTTTTTTTCATGAGAGCTATTCATACAAAGGCTACACCATTTTGGGAAGATAGGAAATTTCCTGGGGATGGATAAAATCTGTATGTCATCACTGCACTGAGGCTGCTTTAAAGTCACTGTCTAAGTTGCATGCATATCTCAACTGCCTATCAGCAAATGTCTTACATAAGGCATACTCACAGACTCTCTGTCTCCCTCTTTCTCCCCTCCTTCCTGTTCTCCTCCCTCTCTCCTGATTCAGCCTCCCATCTGCCCCCTAATCTCTATAATACTTATAAGTAATGTGTTTTCTGTTTCACAAATTTTATTTCTTCCTGTCTCCCTTGACACATACACATACTTGAAACTGACTTCTTTTCTGGCCAGGGTTCTCTCTTAGCAAGTGGCTTTCTTGGTAGGAACACACTGGATCAAGGTCTGACAAGTGTCACAAGGGCATCTGCCAAATTTAAGCAAGATTCCTTTGAGAGGGGCACCCTGGTCACAGATATGAGGCAGGCATGAGGCCTTCCGACAGGATAAGGAACTATTCAGTAAAAGGCACACAGTGAAACTCCACAACCAAATCCCTTGAATTTCTGTTTAGGGCAGGGCTAGAGCTCAGGTAGTCTCAAGATAGAGACTTTTCTAGCATGGTGGCACACACCTATAATCCCAGCGACTTGGGAGGCTGAGGCAAGAGGATAGCAAGTTCAAGGCCAGTCTGAGCAATGTGGAAAGACCCTGTCTCATAATGAAATAAGAACTGAAAAAGGCTGTGGCATGATTCAGTGGTAGTATGTATAGCAAGTGTGATGCCAAGAAAGAGGAGAAGGAGGAGGAGGAGGATGAGGAGGAGGGAGACAGAGATAAAAACACTCAACATGAAATTAGATAGAAATCATAATAACAGGACTCATAACAATATTTGTCAAAACTGTTGAGAGTTGCTATTTTTTCTAATTAAAAATAAAAAAATCTAAGCCAGGCGTGGTGGCGCACGCTTGTAATCCCAGCATTCAGGAGGCTGAGACAGGAGGATCACGGTTCGCGGACAGCCTCAGCTACTTAGTGAGGCCCTCTGCAACTTAGTGAGACCCGGTTTCAAAATAAAGAATAAAAAATAGGGCAGGGGGTGTAGCTCGGAGGTCGAATGCCCCTGGGTTCCATCCCCAGACCCACAATAAATAAATAAATAAATAATCTGCAAATGTATTAATGTCCTCTCTGTTTGACAGGCAAAGGAAATGTTCTGCAAAATTCTGTGTCCAATAAGAAAAATTGAAGCAAACTGTGCCAGAATATACTTTCATTGAATTACTTATTTTTGAGATGTTTATAAATGCCTTAAATTATAGAGCTGGGCATGGTGGCGCACGCTTGTAATCCCAGCATTCGGGAGGCTGAGACAGTAGGATCACGGTTTGTGGCCAGCCTCAGCTACTTTTAATGAGGCCCTTCACAATTCAGTGAAACTCTGTTTCAAAAAAAAAGAGTAAAATATAGGGCTGGGGTGTAGCTTGTAGGTAGAATCCCCCTGGGTTCCATCCCCAGTACCGCAAGAAAAAAATGCCTTAAATTATAGAATTGAGTTGGGCTAGAATATAATTTTTTTAAAATTATCTATTTTCAGTAACTGTCTAGTGTTTGCACTGTTTTCAACTATTATTTTAAATAAACATAGTTTATTTTATATAGCATTACTGACAGAATTAAACAGACATACTAGAGAAGGAGGCAATTTAGCAATTTGAACTCTTTTACAGGGGCAATGAAGTGTGAGAGTCTCTGGAAAAAGTATTTTGTGGACTATTTCTTTTCCAGAAATCTCCTCTTGCTTGAAGAAAGATCTGAAATGCTACATTTCCCCCCACCCCAACCAATATGTGATTCCTCCTCCTCCTCCTCCTCCTCCTCCTCCTCCTCCTCCTCCTCCTCTTCCTCCTTCTTCTTCTTCTTCTTCTTCTTGCTGAAAAAACTAGTGGGCTACTTCTTAGCCTTCAACAGTAGTCATTTTAGGTCAAAGGCAAACCCTTGATGAGAATTCACAATTATAAATGCAGATTCTGAGAGTCTGGTGTTGAGCATTGCAGTGTTATTTTCTATTATCTTTTGGTCAAAAGGTAAGCCCATGGCAAGACTAAGATGGTAAAAAATTTCTGTGCTGTCACCAAAATTTTAGGCTGTCACCAAATATCAGAAGTTTGTTCTACTTTCTTCCTCTGTCTTTGGTACAGCCCAAGATTCCAAAACCAGGACAAGGACTGAATGGTTACTCTGACAATCTGGCACACACTTTGTAAATATTTACATTATAAAATTTGGAGCCTAATATTTAACTATGAGGTTGACACTCTTGTATGGCACTTCTAAAAGTTCCTTCACATTGAATCAAGGCAAATCACAATAACATATTAAAACATATTTTGAAGGAAAGAGACATTATTATAATGAATTAAATGCTTCCCAGTGCCTTTATTGAGTAGACTTTTATGTCACAATATTAAAATATCTCAGCAGTGGAGGATCTCCATTTCCATGGAGAAGGCACGCATCTACTTGGGAGGCAATATGATGTAGTGGAAAGAACACGATTTAGAAGCTCACAGACCTGGATTCACATCCTCTCTCCTACACTTAATAGCTCTATAAAGTTAATCCAGTCACTTTCTCTCAGTTACAGTTTTCTCATTCTGAAAACATCTACTTTGCAGTGCCTTGTGAGAACCAGACCTGAGGATGGAAAATACTTGCAGGGAGCACTTGGGGAATCGAGAAGGACACCAACACGGATTTTTTTCTTTTGTAGGAGCGGCTGAATGGTTTTACTTCATTAGTGAAATTGATTTCATGTAGCAATGATAGAAATGCTTTGATAATTCTAAATAACACATCGTAATGAAGGCATCCCTCTGGTTATGTAAAACATAATAGTCTTTGAATTAACCTCCCTGTTCACTAGCTATTTATGTGTCCTTGACTTACTGCTTTACCTTCCAACTTTATTCTCTGATCCTGGGATATAATCTTTAATTATAATAATCTAGTGACCTTACTAGGTGATGATAAGTTTTCCAAGGACAGAGATTATGTTGGTGGTGTTCACACTTAGCACGATGTACTTAATGAATATTTGTTGACTGAACAAATAGATGAAGAAAAGCAAGGATGGTATAAGAAGTTCTTATTATTACCATGTAGCACATTAGCCAAAAAATGTGACTCATTGATATATATATATATAAATAATGACTGTTATATAGATAATTGATATATATGTTTAATGTATCTATACATAAATAATGATTATAAATACATAATTGACATATATAAATAATGTATATATGTGTGTAATATGTATATATGATCAAACAACCTAAGAGATCAAAATTAAAATTTTCAAGTTTATTTTAAATTGAAGTATAAAATTATATATTTATCATGTATAACACAGCATTTTGAATTACACAGACATTGTGAAATGGTAAATCTAGCTAATTAACAAATGCACTATCTCTCAAATTATCATTTTTTGTGGTAAGAACATTTAATAGCTACTCTTAGCATTTTCCAAGAACATAATATATCATCATTAACTATAATAATCATGCTGAAAATTAATTTTTATGAACTAATTGACTGAATTATTTTACCTTAAGTCTATTCAAAAAGTTTAAATATACATAGAAATAATGGGAAATGTGAGTGCCCATAGCCTCACTTCTTCCTATTTATTTGTTCTACTCACAATGCAAACCATCAAATATAAAATTGTTACAGAGTGACCACCAGAGAAGAACACTCAGACTTAGTGTAAGATGAATAGAAAGTCTTTATTAGCCAGCCGGCAGCTACACTGCAGGGTGTTTAGTCCTGCCATGAGCTGTTTCTCAGGGCTTCTTTTATAAGTCAAAATCACAAGCTCAGCATTTGGGAGGCTGAGACAGGAGGATTGCGGTTCACGGATAGCCTCAGCTACTTAGTGATGCCCTTTGAAATTCAGTGAGACCCTATTTCAAAATAAAGAATAAAACAAATAGGGCTGGGGGTGTAGCTTGGAGGTAGAATGCCCCTGGGATCTATCCCTAGTACCGCAAAAAAAAAAAAAAAAAAAAAACAAACAAACAAAAAAACACCTTTTTTTCACAAGCTCAGAAGTAAAGAGTTTAGGTTCTCACAGATGTGGACAACTCCCAACAGTTTTTTTCAGCCAGTGTGCAAATCAAGCAAAAAGTACAGAAGCCAGGAACAGCATTGTGCAGGCGCTCAACAACCCATGTCGGTCCCTTCTACTGTCCACTTTTTGATTGTTTTAAGGATAAAAAGTTCCTAACGGTCTTTGTTTCTCTGCAGGTACAAGCTAAGCAGGAGTGACAGAAGCCAAACAGGCAGTTATCCATGACTAGCAAGGCACCTAGTGATGAACATTAAGTTCTCAGGCTGATGAACATTAGTGCCTTGGAAACATCATGGTGTTACTGAAGCTAAGGCCTAGGCTCACTTTATCACAAAACCTATCTGAGGGACACTTTCTTAGCTAAAGTTGTCTAGAAATAAGCCCCACATTTAAATTATAAGACACACAGGGACCCAATGAACCTGAATCTGTATTGACAGATGCAAAGAAATCAAGTTCAGATGCCAAGAACTTCAGCTAATACAAGTCACTTTTAAAGATCACAAAAAACTATATTAAAATTATTAGAGACACAAATTAAGGAATTGAGGAAAACTGTTTGCAGGAGTCAGCCATCCTGAGATAGAATAAAGGAAAGGAAGACACGACTTTAAAGGTCGTGGATCTATGAATGGCACAATGATCGAATCTATGAATGGCATAATGATACTGACTAAAAATTCTCAAGAATTAATGAAAACAGGAATTTTCCTATTTAAGAAGTTATTTAGAATAAGTAAAAATAAATTCATGTCCATACTCATTTTAAATTTTTCTGAACATGAATGACAAAATTATAAATGCAATGGGAATAAAATTATAACTTTTAAAGGCATACAAATAGATTCTTAAGGAAGCTAGAGAGAAAATGGGTCATAGGAGGAACTCTAGTTGAAAGAGAAAATATAGATAAGCAAATAAAGTGACCTAACTGAGGAAGATAGGAGGGGGGAAGAGGGAAATTTCCCACTGTACATGATATGCATTCACAAACATTAAAGTCAATCACTAAGCCAAACATGAGAAGGGAGTGGGGAGGGAATGGGGTGGGAGTTGGGGAAGGGCTAATTGAATGATGTGTGCTTCTACTATCTTGTACTCTATAAGATGTCTGGCTACACTGCACCACCAACAGCAAAAATAAATAAATAAAAGAATCTTAAGAACCTTAAGAGGCAAAATAACAATGGTTATTTTTTCCAATGCTGGGAATTTAACCCAGGGCCTTGAACTTAGTAGGCAAGTTCTTTATCACTGAACAACACTCTTATCCCAATGAAATAATTATTAATTGGATGAAGAGAAACAACTGCCAATCTGGAATGCTTTGCTCAACCATTATTCAAGACAGAGGATGAAATAAATATTTTCACCTAAAGACTGGGACTGATATCCTCAAACCCTTACCAAAAAAGGTATATGCCATCTAATTCAGAAAGAAGGAATTTAAACTCAGAAAGGTGTGTGACACAAGAAACAACACTAACATAAAATTAAATATTGATAAACATATGAGTAAGCCTAAATAAGCAGTGACTATATAAGCTAATCATGACTACTTTGGGGAAATAAAATCAAGATGGAAATTAATATAATGAACAATATTAAGATATGTGTCTGGAGAGACATGATTGGTATTGACACATTTAAGTTACAGTTGTGCTGAGAAGGATGTGTGCTAGGTATCTTTTGATGGCCTCACCTGAAAAATCTCTACTCTTCTCTACCTGCCTTCTGCTCTGGAAGCCTGAGCTGAATGAATTACATCATCATTATTCTGAGCCTTCCGGCTTTTGATGGGGATCCCTGGGCAGGTTGGAGAGAGGGAGGAACAGTCAAGAGTATTTATTTACCTTTCTATCTTCCTAGGATTCACCTAGAACTTAATGTATCCTTCAATATATGGTTACTGCTAGAATGCAGGAAAGCGAGAAAGAGAGACACAATTCCTCTAGGTCCCAACTTTTTTGCTTCCACTGGTGATTGACTCAGATTCCCACACCCTCCATATTCTCCTGGACTTTCTTTATCTTTGCAAATAGCCTTTGGAGTAATACTCCCTTCATATTATCTTATCTTGAGAGTGTCACTGCTTTCATTTTGATGGCCGAGTAAAATTGAAAGTGTTATGATTTTTAAATTTGAAAATGCAAAATTGAACAGTCAAAAAAGAAATGAAAGGAAATTACAAACTGGAAAAAAAAAAAGGACATAAAGAAAATTAAAAAAAAAAACCCTCAATTTAGTACAATATACCAAAGATAGAAAAAACATTATAAGTTGAATATACAAAATAACACCATGGAAAAGAATCAAGTGTAAATCCCAGGGATGGTCATGGTAGAATAGACTCTATTACACTCATCCTTTCACAGATAAAAACACAAGTTAGACAAAAGGCAAAACAAAGGAAACTATAACACAGTAAAACAAAAACCTCAGTTTCCTAAAGGTACTAGAGAACATCCAAAGTAAGCCAAAAAAAAAAAAAAAAAAAAAAAGGGTAGGAAATACGGTTCTTGAAGGCAGGAAGTTTACTAAGTGAGCTCCACCATTATCTGGCCTTACCTCCAAGGGCACTGCTTAGTTGCTTAGTTTTCAGCCCATAAGAGTGGAGTTTTCCTGCACTGGAAAGATTATGGGTTGAGAGCTATCAGAGTAGCTTAAAATAAGGGGGGGGGGGGCGTGCAGGCGTGGTGGCGCACGCTTGTAATCCCCGTGCTTGGGAGGCAGAGACAGGAGGATCATGCAGGTTCGAAGCCAGCAGTGCACGCTGGCTTAGGAGACCCTGTTTCCAAATAAAAAAAAATATAAAATTGGTCTGGGAGTGTAGCCTGTAGGTAGAAAGGCTTCCAGGAACCCCAGTACCACCAAAAAATAAAAATAAAAAAAAATAATAAGGGAGGTGATATGCTGTTGAGGAAGCCCTAAGGTGTATTTATTAATGACCTCAACTTGTTGGCAAACCCTTGAGTTGAAAATAAAGTACTGACCAGGAAGTTAAAGACCTAAGAAGAGATTTCAGCAGTTGGGGAAACAAAGTTTAAGATTCAAACCATGATAAACTTCAGGAATATGGCAATTATTTTCAGCTTTTAACTGGTACTCCAGAAGGACCATGTACAAGAAGGGCAACATTAGGATACACCAACTTCTATAGCAAGGTCTGCAAAATTATGATACATCAGCTATTTTAGATCTTCTACAGCAAGGTCTGCAAGTTCATAAAACCAAAATCAGAATTAACATATGATCCAATGATCTCACTGATAGGGATATACCTAAAGAAATTGGAATCAGTACATTGAAGGGACATCTGCACTCCGTGTTCTTTGCAGTATTGCTCATAATAGCCAATGAAAGGAACCAGCCTAAATGTTTATCAATGGATGAAAGGATAAAACATATGATATACACATGCAACGGAACGCTATTCCGTCTGGAAAAAGAAAAATATCCTGCCATTTGGGACAACATGAATGAACTTGGAGGACACCCATGTGAACTAAGCCAGTTATAGCAGGACAAACATTGCATCATCTATCTCATATATTGATTATAAAGTAAACTCATAGTGACAGAGAGGAAAAATATGTCTAGTCTATGTTAGGCAGCTTTAGGTCACTGTATCAAACACCTGAGATAAAGAACTTAAAGCAGAGAAGATTTATTTTTGGCTTGCAGTTTCAGAGGTTTCAGGCCATGATTGGCTGACTCCGAGGAAGGAACATCATGGCAGAAGGGAGTAGCAGAGAAAAGACACTCAATCCATGGCAGGTAGGAAGCAGAGAAAGTGGAAGGAAGGGGCAGAGGAGAAGATACAGTCCCAATGGCATACCCCTAAGAACCCACTGCCTTCAACCGGGTCCCACCTCACACAGCCACTGCCACTTCCTAGTACTCCATCCAGAGATTCATGGACTACTCCTCATGATTCAATCACCTCCCCAAAGCCCTGCCTCTGGACACGGCTGCATTGCGAACCATGAGTCTCTGGGGGACATTTCCAGATCCAAACTGTGACAAAGGTGGGTAGAGGGTAGATGAAATGGGTGGATTTTAGTTAAAGGGTACAAGTTTTCAGTTACAAGTAAAAAAAGTTAGGGAGATAAAGTGTGCAGATATCTTGGTAACTGTGGTTAATAATGTCCTGTGATGTGAGATTTGCTAACAGAGTAAATCTTAGGTGTTCTCGCTCATACACACACAAAGGTGACCATATCAGGATCTGGAGGTGGATGTTACTCAGCTTGACTGTGCTGGTCACTCCATAATGTAAATGTATCTCAAAGCAATATGTTGGACACTTGTGATATTGTGGTCTTAAAAAAAAATAGCTTGTTGTGCATGGTGGAACACACCTGAAATCCCAGTACTTGGGAGACCAAGACAGGAAGATTGCAGGTTCAAGGCCAGCCTTAGCAACTTAGTGAGAGCTTGTTTCAAAATAAATAAATAAATAAAAAGGGCTGGAGGTGTAGCTTGGAGATAGAATGCCTCTGAGTGTTTCAACCCCCAACACTGCATTAAAAAAGAAATATATGTATGTATGTTTGGTCTAGGCCATACTCCTTAGCACATATCTCCTAAACCCTCAGAATTTCTTAAGTGATAAATGTCTCTCTCTTTTTTTTTTTTTTTTTTAGGTCTGGGAATGGAACTCAGGGGCATTTGACCTCCGAGCTACACCCCCTGCCCTATTTTTATTCTTTATTTTGAAAACGGGTCTCACTGAGTTGCAGAGTGCCTCACTAAGTAGCTGAGGCTGTCCGCGAACCGCGATCCTCCTGTCTCAGCCTCCTGAATGCTGGGATTACAAGTGTGCGCCACCATGCCGGGCTATAAATATCTTTTGGTATTCTAGTGAGATGACTACTATGGTTTGAACAAGATCTGTCCCCATCAAAACTCTGAGGCTTGAGTTCTCAACTTAAAGCTGTTGAGAAGTAGTAAAAACTTGAGTTAATTAAGTTAGTTAAGTCTTGGGGGCCCTTCCCTTAAAAGGATTAATGTAGTTCCTATGAGAACAGATTGTTATTAAACAACCTGGCTGCTCCTCTGAACACATTCTCTCCCCTCCTGCTTGTCTGCCATAAATTCTTCACTCGAAGCTGCTCAAGATTGGACTCCCAGTTTCCAGAACCCTGAGACAAAATAAACCTTTTCTCTTTACAAGTCACGCAGACTCTGGCATTCTGTTACAGCAATATAAAATGAAGTAAGAGGATGACTGGCTCGGGGGTATAAAGGTTGGTTTCCAGGCAGAAACAACCATATAATTAGAACTTTCAGTGTCACCCGCTTCTACCCTCCAAGAAGAGAGAGTGGCTCACGGTTGAGTTTATCACCAGTGGCCAATAATATAAACAACCATGACTACATTATTAATCCTCCTTTATAAAAGCCCAAATGGACAGAATTTGGTGAGTTTCCAGGTTGCTGAGGATCCTGGAGGGTAAGGGGTTTTGGAGAGGGCATGAATGCTCCTCATACCTTGCCCTGTACCCCTCTTCCATCTGGCTATTCATTAAATGCATTATTATATTCATTTTTAGTGAAACATAGATGTAAGTAAAGTATTTCCCTGAATGCTGTGGGCTAGTCCAGCAGCGTAAGTGAACTAGAGGACGAACCCTGATTTATAGCCAGTCGGTCAGAGGCTTAGGTCACAACCAGGGGCTTGTGATTGGCATCTGAAGTGGGAGCAGCCATGCGAGACCAAGCCTTTAACCTGTGGGATCCGACACTATCTCCAGGTCAATAGTGTCAGAGTTGAATTGAATTAGAGGACAGCCAGCTGGTGTCTGCGGGCGAAATGTATGGTGGAGGTAACAGCCTCCACACATCTGGTGTCAAAAGAGTCAAGAGGAGTACTGGAAAAATAGAGGATAAAAGATTTTCTTATTGGAATATGTTAAGTATATATACTTTTTATTTGTAAATTATACACCAATAAATTTGGGGAAAACAATTAAAAAATACTAATGAATTACCAATGACACATTTCTTATAAAAATAGATTGCCCTTTTTCTTTCTCATTTTATAGCAAGAGCTGCTAAAGTTTATTCATTTAGTGTGAAACTCTGTGTATCCCATAACATCATGTTGTGTCCCTCAAATATTCACAGTAAAAATTTATGTGAAATAAATAAAAAGTGTCCTCAAATTTAAAAATAGATTTAAAATAAAGATAGAGACTATTGGGGACTTTGTGTGTGTGTGGTAATACAGATTGAACTCGGGGGCATTCTGACTTCTGAGCTACATCTCCAGCCATATTTTATTTTTTATTTTGAGCAGGATCTCACTAAGTCACTAAGGATGTTGCTAGATTAGCTGGTTGCTACCCTACAATCTTTCTGTCTCTGCCTCAAAAATACAGGGATACAGGTGTGTACCACCGTGCTTGGCTATTTTGAGACTTTTATTTTGATCCGCACCCATTCCCTCCTCCCTAATTCTGTAATGAGCAGAACATCACAGTCCTCACTTATTTAAGTGAAAGTAGAAAATTACTACAGTCACACATAAAAAGACTGACCTCTTAAACTGGTGTTAGGTAGGAAAAGCTAGGGGAACACATCTTATGACTCTCCCTTTCTCTACCATACCTCATGGTTTCTAAGCAGACAGACTGTGTGGAGGATTGCCATTAGATGCAGCCAGGGGCCTCCATCTCTGGACCTCAATTTTGTCATCTGTAAAATGAGAGAAAATACAGAATGATAAGAAGTCTTGGGCTTAAATAGTCTATGTCATAAGGTACTGTTATGACAGCTAAGTCAGTGTTTCTCCCCTGAAGAAGGAAAAAAAAAAAGAGATGAGTCAGATTTTAAACTTTTCCAGAATAAGAGATGGGCGGAATACAGAGGGAGTAGGAGACAGTAGACATTCTTGCTAAGAGAGAACCACTGAAAGCCACCGTGAGTAAGTTAGTTACATGTTATAAATAAGACACATTAGCCAGATGACGTGACCTCTTAATGCAATTATGAAGAGAGAGATTGATTTTCTTTACATATCTAAGATATCTCAAATTTACACTGCATATACCATTCTCAAAGCACTGTCATAACCACTCTAGGTCAACACTCTAGGTTTCCTGCTGAATACCTAAGGCAGGTATGCAGTGTTTACTGGTATTTCTACCAGTGAAGGACCACATATATGACTGAAGTCCCATAAAATTATAACGAGGCTGAAAAATTCCTATTGCCTAATGATGTCATAGCCCTCATCCTGTCATCGGGCAAATCATTATTTGTGTTTGATGTGACACTGGTGGAAAACCTCCTGTGTTGCCATCTGTATAAAAGTATAAGAACACCTACAATTATACACAGTAATTAATACTTGGAACAATAATAAATGACTATATTGGTGGTTTATATATTTAATACACTATACTTTTTAATCATTATTTTTACTGCACTATTTCTATTTATTAAAAAACGTTTATTAAGATGGGCATGGTGGCTCATGCCTATAATCCTAGTAGTTGGGAGGTTGAGATAGGAGGATTGCAGGCTTGGGGTCAGCCTCGACAACCTTGCAAGACCCTGAGCAACTTAGTGAGACTGTTTTAAAATAAAAATAAAAAATGGCTAAGGGTATAGCTGGGAGGCAGAATACCCTGAGTTCAATATCTAGTATTAAACACAAACAAACAAAAACAAAAAACAAAAAATGCTTTCTATAAAATAGTCTGCCATGTTATGCCAGCAATGCTTCATAACTTTCACAATTACTATGTCTCTTGATTGACCTAAACCACCAAGGTTTCTGTAGCTGTACTGTATGATGCCACACAACAATGAAATGGCCTAATTCTGAATTTCTGAGAACATATCCCCATTGTTAAAGGATGCATGCCTGATTGGTTTAGCATCTTCTCCTAGAGTTCATGCCTGGCAAAAGAAGAGACAATTAACATTGAAGTAATATTATTAACTAACCTCAGACCTGATTTGAATTTCATCAACTGTCCTACTCTTTTTTTTTTTTTCTCTGATCCAGGACCCAATCCAAGATCTCACATTGCAGTGACTTTTATCTTCTTAATTTCCTCTCATCAATGATTGTTTCTCAGTATTTCCTTGTCTCAACCTTGACACTTGTGAAAAGGACTGGCCAGTTATCTGGCAAAAATGTTCCTTACTTTGTACTTGATGTTTTTTCATGATTGGATTAAGTTTACGCATATTTGGCAACAATATCACAGAAGTCAGGTTGTAGCCTCGGCAGCGCCTCGTATCAGTAGGTATATGATGTCAATATGTCTTATTACTTGAAATGCTAACTTTGATCACTTGATTAAAGGAGCGTCTGCCAGGTTTCTCCAGGGTAAGGTTTGATTTTTCTCTTTGTAATTAATAAGTATCATGTGGGCAAATACTTTGAGACCATGCACATATCCTGTTTCTCATCAGACTTTCACCTTCTAATTTCAGCAACCATTGATGATTTTTACCTGCATCCATTCTCACTGTGTTGTTTGTGACGTGGGAATTTTCTATTCCCATTGTTCCCTCTGCACTCATTAATTGGAGTTTTACTGGAGGGAACAGTTATCCATCTCACCATTTATCTGTTGATTCATGGATTTATTTTTATCAGGATGAAGTCATGGACATGTGCCTCATTTCATGGGCTATAATCCATCACTATTGTAACTCTAGTTTGCTCAGATTTCCCCATATTTGGCTATCAGCAGATACAAATGTCCTTCTGACACACTCCAACATTTTTTCAGCACTTTTTTACTTTCTGGCACACAAAAAATTCCAAATTCATCTGAATATAACTAAAGAAAATATATCCATTTGAGAGACAATAAAATTAAAAACTAGAACAGAATCTAAGAGATATGTAGACTATAAACAAGTGACTTAACATTTATGGAATCAGGATCCTACAGGACAAGATTTAAAAAAATAAAGTAAAAACAATATTTCAAACAAAAAGTGGCTGAAAATTTTCTAAAGCAGATGACAGGAAGCAACCCATAGATCAAAAAACTCAGGGCAACCTAAGCAGGATAATTAGAAAGAAAACCACTCACGGGAGCACTATAGACAAAGTTCTGAAAATCAAATAAAAGAGGAAAAATTGAAAAGTACCCAAAGAATAAAGATATCTGGCTGTCAAATGAAAACAACAACTTTAATGGCCAACTTTATGATAGAAACTATAGAAGCCATATCTCATAACTTGATGCAATGGAATTTTCAAGGTGCTAAAATAAAATATAAAATTACCCATGTATAATTCTATACCTAGCCCTATTCCCAAACTATCAGATTGAAATCAAATTAAAATACTTTCTTATAAACCCAATCTAATAGATTTTGTCACTAGTAGACACAACAAGGATAAGCAAATCTTTCTGGTTGAAGGGAAACAGCCCAAGAAGGCAATAAAAGCACAAAAAACAATGAAGACCAAGCAAGGTCACAAATATGTGAGTAAATATAAAAGAATAGTAAGTGTTTCAAACCACAACCAGGCACTTACTGAAAAGATGTTTACAACACATGAATTTATTAAATATGTGACAAAAACAACACAAGTGGTTTTATAAGATGGTGGGAGCCATCTTAGCCCACGCAATGAGGTCACCATTTTGGGGTAGTTTAACTATGTACATAGTAAATGCTAAGTGGAAATTGTCTGCAAGTAGACAAACTTCCTGGAACCGGATAGGAGGGAGAAAAGTAGACTTTAATGAACTCCTATTCCGCCTGCAATGTTCACCTTGCCACACTCTAGACTTATGTTGTGAGGGTTGCACCATAAACCTGGCCTGTGATTGCCACTCCCTGAATCTAGCTCATGATTCCCTTTCCCTAAAACTTAACCTACAGTCTTAAATTTAACTTGTGACTTTTTCTGGCAGTTTTCTTTGTTTAAACCCTCAATAAAAGAGAAGTGCCGGTTGCAGGAGGCAAGAAAATTTTTTTATCTATCTCCTTCCCACCCTTCCAAATATTAAATATAATTTCCCCCAAATTATTATATCTGATTCCATGTCATTTTTGTGCAAGAAGACTATTGTCAGGAAGCTGCCCTGAGCAGTGAACTTCTGTGGCACAAACCAGGGAATAATTTTCAGGGAGCTGCCTGAAGAATCCACCTTTCATGGTGAAACTACAGAGGAACGAGCATCCTCTGGAGCTCGTGATAATTACAGTCTTCTGTTGATCCAGAAATGTTAAATATGTAATATTTTATGGTAGATTGTAATAAGTCAAAGAGGCACTCTATAATTTCTGGGATCACCTAAATAAAGCTAACTAAGAAGTTAAAAGAATATAATAAAGCATTTCTGTCTCTCTCTCTCTCTTTCTTTTTACAGTTCTAAAATCTTGATTTTATCCAAGAAGAAGAGAAAAGAATTTACAACACTCTATAGGAGGTACCAACTCCCTGATGATCATGACGAAGGAGGCCAAACAATCCAGACTTTTTAGGACTCAGAGTAAAATATGTTTCTCATCTGAACACTAATAAGGGCGCTGACTGCCCATTCCCCCTCAAGAATCACGACCAGCAAATTCTCTCCAAGCATTTTAGCACACCAGGACAAGTGTTATGTCAGGATGTGACTCTTGTCTCAGTGAAACATTTTTTTTTTTAAATCAGAACATATGGTTTACCCATATGAAACATAAGAAAAATGGAGAAAAAAAAACACACAATATTTTAAGGGTAAAGTTAATTATATTTTTAAATAACTGCCCTAAATATATAACTAAAAGATAAAAAAATGATAACCCAACAACTACTTTCTGAGTACAGTTACATACTTTATTTTATTTGTTTTAGAATTTTACTGATATAATATGATTATACCTTGTAGTAATATTCAAAGTGGTAACATGCATATAGGTATACTACAAATTTAGTGTCTTAAAACAGCACACATTTATTCCCCCCCCCCCCCAATCTGGAGGTCAGAAGACCAAACTAAGGCTTACAGAGCTGAAGTCAGAGTAATGATAGGGCTGGTTCATTGTGGAGAATCCACTTCCTCACCTTTCTACTTCTGGAAGCCACCGGCACTCCTTGGCATATGACCCATTTCTCACATCTCATCACGGCACTGTCTCTCCCTCAGCCTCTATTGTGACATGGCCTCTTTTTTGTAATCAAATTTGTCAGTCATGATTACACTGAGGTGCACCTACATCATCCAGAATAATCTCCTAAACTCCAGATCTCTAACTCGTCATGCCACCAATGTCCCTTTTACTATGTAAGGCAACATTCACAAATCTTTGGGATTAGAACCTGGATAATTTTGTGGGCCAATATTTAGTCTAACATGGCATGATACTGCTTAGGTAATTCTTTATGTACATTTATTCAAGATTATATATTGTTGTGCATAATTCAGAAAGACACAATGTAAAAGGACTTTCTGAAATGGTACAAAATAAGTTACCTTTAGTAATCTGAAAATTTTATTCCAAATTCCCTAAATTTCTAGTGTCAGTATGGAGTGAAAATTGAATCAGCTGCCATACTACTATGTAGGAAGAATCACAAACTCTCAGACTAGCATATTCGAGCCATTGCCTTAGTCTAATTCCACCTCAACCAATTAATTCAACACATCTCTTTTAACATGCTTACTTGCAGTTATGAGGTTCTTAGAGGTCAGTAATAAAATAGAAAATCTAGGTTTTTTTTTTTTCCTCCAAATGTAGCTTATCAAATGAAAGGGGGTAGATGAAGGATAAGATCTAGAAAAGTACAGAAACCATAGGAATTTCAAAAAACTATGTGAAAGAATTAATTGGCTTCTGTAGGACAACCGTCATTTAGGTAAAAAAAGGTGCAGGAAGTAAGAAGAAAATGAAGGAAGTAAGAAAGTTTCAGCATTAATCAGAAATGGTGAATATGCAATTTAGATTGGTGACTATAAAACACATGCACACACACACGCACACACACACACACACACACACACACACACACACACACACACTGAGAGTGTTATCAGCCAGTTGCATTTTATGGCTTTTTTTTTTCTTGCAAAATTTAGTTTACAGAGGAAAATAACAAAATGTAATAGCTTAGTTCATCCAGGGCTATTTTCCCCAAGTAGTGCAAAAGAAACAAGGATAATGTAAGGTAGAATATACGTATGAATGATTATATAAATTTTTCATGGGAATTGGGCCCAATAATCTGGGAACTGAGGAGAGAAGTAAGGCACTTGATAGAACAGTGCAAGGTTGAGTTGTTGTAATAGAGATAACCATGAGTTGATTTAAGATGGTTAAAAGACCTGAGATGTAGACCAGAGAACTTACATTTAAGATGGTTAAAAGACCTGAGATTTAGACCAGAGAACTTACAGTTACTTGGGGCTATAATTCACAATTGCCAAACTATGAAGCCAGCTGAAATGCCCATCAATAGATAAGTGGATTACAAAACTATGGAATATACACACAATGGAATTTTACTTGGCCATAAAAATAATAAAATTATGTCATTAGCAGGGAAATGAATAGAACTGCAGAATATTATGCTAAGTGAGATTAGTCAGTCACAAAAAATAAAAAATAGGATGCTCTCCCCAATATTTGGATAGTAGGGAGAAAATTAGACACAGGAGGGACTCCAGACAAAGGAGGGGAGACCTTAGATAAGTAAAGAAGGTGACCTGAGGGAGATGGGAGGGTGGAAGATGTAAACATCAGATGAACATACACAAACTTATCAGAGCCAATCACTGTGCTAAGCAAGGGAAGGAGAGGAGAGGGAGGGAATACATGAGGGAGGGCTCACGGAGTGCTCTGAGCATGCATGCCTTTATCACCCTGAACTTCATCAAGATGTATGATTACAATGCACCAAATTAAAAAAGAAAAATATGAAAGCATAGGACAGTGGAATATTGAAATAATTATTTTCAAAAGTAGAACAATTTCAGGTGGTCCCAATATCTGAAATGTGACCATGAAAGTAATGGTTGGAGGAAAATCCCATGGATCATACCAGGAATCATGGAAGGATGTGCTATTGACTAAGATATCAGCAGAGGCACTTAGTTTATTCTGATGATGTCAGAAGCTTTCATGAAAAATAAAAATACTGTCCAAGTGTTAAAATCTTCAATAGATGAGACTAAATAGCCAGGAAATTACTTTGAGCTAGTAAATAGATTAGGATGTTGTTCATTGGTATAGGAAATAGACAGAAAAAGGTAGCTTTGGAAGGTTAGATTTCCAATTGTGTTGTGGACATACTGAATAAATTTTCTGTGTAGTAGTAAAAATAGATCTGTAGGCAGCAGTTCATATAGGTTGGAAAGTTTGAAGAATAAACTGGACATTAGCAATTTGTTGGTAATAATTTGAGTAAGAAAATAAATGAGATAAATCAAGTAGATTATGCAGATTTAAATTCTGTTAGAAAACATACAATAGGCATTACTGATTATGCTTTTGAGTGCATAAATTATTGCTTATATCTTTATCTGGGCTTATAATGTATATATTTCTTATATTTTACACACACACACACACACACACACACACACACACACAACTTCTTCAACTTGACCATTAGCTTTTTAATATCAGTATTTCAGTATTAGATCTGGGCTGACAGGAAGATGGCAAGTTCCCAGCCAGTCTCAGCAACTTAGTGAGATTCTGTTTCACAATAAAATTAATAATAAAATAGGACTGGATGTAGCTCAGAGGTAGAATGCCCCTGGGTTCTATCACCAGAAACACACACAAAAAATCAATATTAGCTTTTTAAAATATTTTTGTCAGGACAATGTTTGTAATTGTACTGAGTCACAATCATGCTAACATTGTACAAAGTTTCTCTTTACTCCATATCCTAACACTTATATATACATTTTTTCACTATAGCCTTTTTTAATACAAAACTCAATAACTCATTGAGCTTTGCTGATGATTAGTGATATAGACTGTTGTTTTCAGATACCCATTGGCCATCTGCATGTCTTCTTTGGAGAGAAATTTCCTTAGATTTTTTGCCCATATTTTATTCTGGTTATTGTTTTCTTGATGTTGAGTTGAGTTTCTTATATGTTTTGTACATGAGTTCCTTATCAGATGAATAGTTTGCAAATGCTCTCACCACAAAAAGGACCAAATATGTAACATGACAAATATTTCAATCACCTTGATTTAATCACTTCACAATATATACATATATGAAAACATCATATACACCGTACATATATGCAATTTTTATTTGTTCATTATGCCTGCATAAAGTTGAAAGAAAAAGCAAATTTAAAAATTAAAAAAAGAAGTCAGGAAGTCAGGCAATGTCAGTAATAATAAGGTCATCAAATTGATTATGTTTCCATTTAGAAACTTATTCTCAAAAGTAATTGCTTCTTTATGTTTGAGTCTGGGTCCTGACCATAGACTGAGTAAGAATATGAGTGAGTATGAATTTCTAATAAGCATGATGAAATTAATATAATCAATTTTACACTGTATCCTAAAACCATATACATGGCAAGAGCAACAAACTTCAAATCTGGAAAACCTGCTTTTAAATTTTACTCCTTGTTAGTTACAGACTTTTGGCAAGTCCCTGATTCTCTGATCCTTAGTTTTCTCATCTGGAAAATGGAAGTTTTGATAAAAGCCTTTCACATGAGGGTAACTAGAACTAGAACTAACATAGGAACATAACATGACTCAGATTTCTCACAATTGCACAGCTGTCTCTACCTAGCTTCCATATTTTAGAGGTGGGAATTATTTCCACAGTTCTACAAACTTGGTACAAATGGACTAACTCACCCCAAACTTTTGTTCATTTGTTTTAAAGCAAAGCAAGATAAAAATGAAGTGTGACAAGTCAAATGATCAAATAAGAAAAGAACAATTTTGGTGGTTTTATTTTATTTATTTTATTTTATTTTATTTTATTTTACAGGTACAGGGATTACTTTTCATTTCCTCTTAGTCCCCAGATCCTTCAGAGTTCTTAAGAGTTTTTCACAGGTTTCATAAAAATCCCTAAAATTCTTAAAAAGAAAATTCAGGTGTAAAAACAAACAAAAAATAATAATAATAATTTTACTCAAGAAGCCAGGAGAGGTGGGATGGCTCAGTGAACTTCTCTTCTGCTCAATGCTCTAGTGCGTCTAGTCCCCTCATGACCAAGGGGACACAACGGCAATCCTAGGGACAGTGATAATTGTTGTCCTGGCTGTTCTTAAAAAGTCTTGCTCCTCCATCTGCCCTAATTATTAGTCTTGGGCTCTTTCCAGCCAAGACCAGGTCTGCTTTTAATTTGGGATCTGCTGTATGGGAGTGTTTAGTATTGCTAATTTTGAAACAAATGACTTAAGATAGAACCTTTGACAGAAGCTAAATATCAAACCCTGAGTTCCTAGGAGAGTTATCTGGAGTTTGCTTCATTGTATTTTTCCAAATTAAGATGTCCTCATAGGCTTGTGGGAGTCCTTGAATCATTGTCAGATGAGCAGATGTTAAAATGCATGGTGATATCTCACACAATTTCATCAGCAATGGGAATGTATAAAACTGATGCTGTTTAATATGACACTAATATTTAGTGCAAGAATATTGAAGTTCACAGAATTCAGCTTTTAGAATATGAGTAGCAAGTTAAAAAAAACCTATGCCTTTAGAATATGAGTTCCAATTAAAAAAAAAAAACTTATGTCTTTAAATGAAGTATTTAGGTTTTTGTTGTTGTTGTTGTTGTTGTTTTTAGAAAGTTTTTGACTCATTAGGTTCCCCATAAGGGAAAGAGATTTTAGGATTCCGGTTTGGATGCCTGTGTTTTTCTTTTGTTGATGTACTCTGGATACAATAAGTGTTCCAGATATACTTCCTTAATCCAGAGGTGTCTAATGGAGGGGAAAAGTGAGTGCTGCCTTGAACCTTTTGACAGTGTGGATTTAATTATACTACACATTGCATAGAGCTTATAGAACAAAAGTTTATTCCTTCCTTTAAATACAGGATGTTATTGCCCAAGTAAAGGAAGAAAAAGTGCCCTTTATTCATTAAAAATTATGTTATTCATTAAAATGGGAAAAATGTAGAGACGCCTATAGATTAGTCACTGGATAAAAGATGACTAATTTGAAGCATGCTTCTGATTTAATATAGAAAAATGTACAGTGTAGCGTATAACTAGTATTAGTTTCTGATTTACAAAAAGTTGCGGCTTTAGACTCTAGCAATTTCAGCTTTTGCATTTATTTAGTCTGTAGGCACCACCTGTTTTTAAGGTTGAAGCAGAAATGTGGATAGAATAAATGTGAAATAGTCGAAGGAGCACTGGGCAGAAATCCAAAGGGCCAAGGTGATATTTTTAGTTGTTCATGTGAGCAGAGACCACTCAGGTAACCTTCTGAGATTTGATTCTTTTTTCTAGGATGTCAACAGTAGTAGAGACTCTGCTAATGCCTAGTTATGGGGCTTTGGACAAGTTGGTTAACCTTCCTAGGCTGATAAAATTTATAATTTAAGAACTTCATTTATAAGATGACAATCACAAATGCTCCCTTTATACAGTCATGTGAAAATGAAGTGAGAAAATATACATAAAGTACCATTCCGAAACAGGGTAGCTACCATCAGGAAGATTATTAATCATAAGGATAAACAATGCAATTAGAGTTTTATTTTAATGAGGTGCGTGTGTTTGTATGTGTTTCAGATCTGCCTTGAAGTGTTTGCAGGTCACATCACAGAAACATTTACATTCAAATGTTAGTGCCTAATGTAACTCACTACCATAGCAGGCTTTCTTTTTCAAATTAAAGTTGTTAGAGTAAGTTGGCTAGAGGAAAAGAAAGCATTTATACTAAGTGATTGTGGCGTCTCTGTTATTGTACTTTCTTTTCAGCCCAAGTTCTGGGTTTATCACAGAACTAAAGAATTCCTTATAAGCAGGATCTAATTAAGCGGTTCAATTAGGGCATCTGCAGACAGTCTTTTGTACTTTTCTTGTTGTATATTGAGAGAAAAGCCAATATTAGTGAGAACATGCTCTTCAGGGGATATGCTAAAAATCTGGAAGTCCTTATGTTTAAGTTAAATGTAGATGACACTTCTGTACACCACTTGGGGGAAGAGATGATTTTGAACTTTTTTCTGCCGGCCCATTTCTTGGCCTGAAGTAATATATTTTGTAGGTAGTTTATATTTTTCTTCTTCTCTTATCAGATGTGCTTTGAGACATGAAAACAAGTGAGAAGATAGAAACTTATTTACTTTTCCTAAGTTATAAGAACTTTATATAAAAGTCCTATGTATGTCTTTTGGTTAAATGAAGTATGAGTTGGTGACTATTTTAATATGGGTCACTAGACTTGATGCTTTTAGAGACTGCAATAGATACTTGGAAAGATTTCACCGTCATCCCACCTGGAACCCTACCTCCCTCAAAAGAGAGAAATATGATTTCCCACTTCAATTGTTGAGTAGCTCTTCATATGTTTTGTCTGTAAAACAAAACACACACACTATAAAAAGGACAAGTTCTGCAAAGTGTGAAAAGAAGCCATCTAGCGTACATAGGCACATATTTTTACATATTTGTTTCTAAATGTACAAACAGGATCTGCTCCACAAAATGCTCCAGGATAGTATTTATTTCAAATTTATGTAATCAGCCATGTTGCAAGATGCTATTCAAGGAAAAGCTTAAAGATATGTTATCTTCGTTTCATGTCTAACATCCTCTCTTTCTGTCCCTGTAGACCAATAAATAACAAAGATGAAAAATGCTTAAATGTCAAACAATACTGTAAAATAGGAAATGTCTTGATGTTTAAAAAGCACAATCATAGCTAAAATTTAAATTCCAGCCAGGAGAGAACCATGTATATGAGTGGAAAGCTCCGTTAAAGATGGGAAGAGCGGCTCTGGTTATTCCTTAGATCTTAAAATTTCTAAGCAAATTTCCATATGGTGCTCTATCAAACTATAACTTGAATTCAGTTCATTAAAATTTAGTTGTTGATGAGATCCCAATCTTATCTCTCTCTCCTATACACTTAAATATTCCTCTGGCAGGCTGGGTCTTGCACTTGTAGTTTTAATAATGGGCATCTTTCTTCAACACATGATTAGCAGAATTCTGAACCAGTGCATGCAAAACAAGACACGTGTGTTTCTGGAAAACCTTGCTTTGCCAAGAAGAGCTAGCATATCCTGCCAATAATAATCAAATCAAAAGATCTTTTAATTATAAAAGTGAACAATAATAACAACAACAAAAACAAAAAAGCAAAGAAAACTTTAATACCTTGGAACGCTAGATCAATATTGGTCTCCAGTTCTATTGGTTTATTGCACAAGGTTCCAGCAATGCTTACTCTAAACATAAATGTGTCTTAAATATGATTTATAGTTTTCCAAAGACAGAGATTAGTCCAAAATAATAAAACTCTATGGCCCAGCTGAGGAATACTGAGTCATCTTTTATGAGGGAACTTTCTTTTTTCCTGAGTTACTAAAAATTATTACATAAGGTCACAATTAGCACATTTGCTGGCCCCAATCTCAGAGAGATAAGATCAAACACCCCACAGAGAAAAATAGATGGTATGTACTGATAAAACAAATTATTCCCCAGTGAATTTATAGCTAGGGTGGGAATGCACTGCCTTGCTACCTATGCCGACCAATCCTTTTGGCAGACACTACTAATGTTTTAATAGGCTTCTTGCTCAAGATTTGAAAAAAAATTTTTTTGCAGTATGACTACTGGAAGAGATTGCAAAGAGTTCTTCAAATCAAAGCTCAAGGCAATGTGGAAGATCTTTCAAAGAGACCAATTGATAAAACAGAACAAGAAGGGGAGGAAGAAGTTATCAGAATAAATAAAGCATCCCAATTCTTTTGAAATCAATTTAAATGCTTTATGGAATTTTATGTTTATTTGTGTGCACTTTCTTATCACATTTTATTTCTCAAATTTTATTAAACAATACCATAATTTTTCATACTCTGGGGACCTCTTTTTCTATGTAATCCATGGATTAAATTTGCAGAGCAGGGGCAGGGCATTGTGGTGCACGCTTGTAATCCCTGCACTTGGGAGGGGGAGACAGGAGGATCTCGCAGGTTCGAAGCCAGCCACGCTGGCTTAAGAGACCCTGTTTCCAAATAAAAAGTATAAAATAGGTCTGGGAGTGTAGCCTGGAGGTATCAGGGCTTCCAGGAACCCCAATACCATCAAAAAAAAATTTGCCGAGCAGGAACATAAATTGTACCTGCTTTTCATAGACTTATATTTGAGAAGGTAAAAAAGGAAAAAATTTATTTGGATTAGAAAAAGTTGGAGAAGCAGAAATTGTGTTACAGGGTGGGAGATCTTAAAATTACTTCCCACAATCTCCATCCTTGCTTATCTTCTTGGAAAGCATTCTAACAGAAAGCACAAATGGGGACGGCAGGGCGTTTATTTAGACAAGTGAGGGCACCATATGAAAAGAGGAAGGGGTCATGCTGTCGGGAAAAGCTTCTGGAATGAACCATTCTGAGTAATGGAAAGGCAGCTTGAGGCAAGTGGTTATGCTCCAGAGATGAGGTCTAGAGAAAGCACGTGGAGTGTTCCATGTGTTGGGTTTTATAGTCTTTCTGGGCATCTTTCTCATACACATTACATTTGGCATGCTTGATCACCCTTTGCATGCCTGCTCCCCTCCCACAGGGGAGGGAGTCAAAGAGAGCAAGACTCTGCAGATAAGCTTCCAGACTGTCCCAGCTGACTGCATCTGCTAATGTCTAGGTAGCTACCTAACAATTGGATTAGAAAAATATAGAATTCTAATGGGAAATAGGTAAATAAGCACTATCAACCAAAGGTTGATGAACTACTGGTCACCCTCTAGTATTTTAACCTTTAAGCTGACAGTAGTATTTACATTTTAAATAGTTGTGGAAAAAGACAAAGAGAGACATAGAGAAAAGAATGTGCAGTAGAGACTATGTGACCTATGAAGTCTAAAATCTTCACTATATGTGTCTTTGTAAAATTTGTCAACTCCTACTCTATAATAAATGATATCCTGCTATACATTTTTATTCTCATTTGTATTTTTATTATAAATGTATGAATCACAAAATTAAAAATCAAGAGGAGCAATTGAGTAAATTTTTAAATATTAACAATATTATTAGTGTATATGCTGTATGATTCCACCTGTGTAAGGTTCAAAAACAGGCAAAAATAACCTATGATGATAGAAATAAGATTTGTTGATCTCTGGAGTGCAGTGACAAAGAACCTACATGAATGAACCTCTTGGAGGGATAGGAATGTTCTATATCTTTATTAGGGTAATAGTCATATAAGGGCATATAAAAGCATAGTTCATTGAACTATCCAGTTGAAGTATACAAATTATTAAAAGTAAAATAGATTATTTTTAAAGGTAGATATATTATGAATAATATATTTTAATAAAAATAAATCAATAAATAAAAACACATACATTCATAGCATCAACATGTGTACATATTCTGTAATATAAAACAAATGAGAGAGAAAGAGAGAAAGAAAGAGAGAGAGAGAGAGAGAGAGAGAGAGAGAGAGAGAGAGAGAGAGAGAGAAGGGAGATTATCATCCAAAAAATAAATGCAGGTTATATATAAAGTAACATGATTTAGACAGACAACAGTTTATCAGCAACAATAGAGGCATAAGTACAATGGAAAAGCTGACAGTAAATGTCAGCCTAATATTTGACAACTGGCCACACAATCATTCTAAAGTAAAAACAAAATAAACTTATTCAAGGAAATGAAATCAGAAAACTTTGCACATATAAACTCATAATGAGAAAACTACTGAGCATTGTGCTCCAGGAAGAAGATAAAAGAATCTAAAATGAAGACATGGAATGAAAGATCAATTCTGGATGAGGAGGTAAATTTGGAGATAGATATGAATAAGCACTTTCTATTAAAAATAAAAATTAGAGCTCTTCAAAATGATGACTGCGGGACACAGCACATCTCAGTATCTGAAACAAATAAAGTTCAACTACTAAGAATGCAGAGTTTTAACAAAGCAGCAAAAGAGTCTCACAAACAAAACAAAATTGAATCATGGCAGAGGGAAGTCCAGTTCTCTGAATGTGAGATCCACTGCAGAAAGCCCGAGTGTGTGACTGACCTGGTATGGTGGCTGACACCATCTCGGGCTGGCAGCCCAAAACATATTTTCTGGCTCTGGCACTGCAGCCCCAAGAAATCCCGACAAATATTTCAAGAACTTGAAGTGCAGAAAGTTGCCACAGAGCTCCAACATCTTAAGCAACCAGAACCACGCTTCAGGGACACAGAAAAAGATCCAAAAACCTGTGTACTCACCAGAGGTGGCAACTGCAGCTGGCCCACAGGACAGCAAGGTAACTGGTTCTTCTTACTCGGCCTAGAGGACCACCCAGAGCAACCATAGGACCCCGGTGGGCTGGGACCTGGAGGCCCATCCCGGCGGTAGTCCAGTTGGAACCTCCAAAGACACAAGATGGGCTCATAGTGCTCAAGGGGTGATGCCTGCATGGGGTCACAGGGGGTCGCTGTAAGACTACACTGGACTCTCTCTTCAAGGTAAAAGATGAGTAAAGACTCTTCAAAACTAAAGAAAACTATAAACCAAATGGACCTAATAAACATATACAGAATATTTCAGCCAGAACAGCAGATTATACCATCTTCTCAGAAGCCCATGGAATCTTCTCCAAAATAAATCACATCTTAGGCCACAATGCAAGCACCAACAAATTTAAAAGATGTAATATAATTCACTGCATCTTTGCAGACCACAATGAAATGAAAATAGAAATCAAGAACAGGAAGACCAAAAGAAACTGTATAAATATATGGAGATTTCAATTGTATTGAATGATATACAATTGAATGATGAGTGGGTAAGATCAGAAACAAGGGGAGAAATAAAGAAGTTCTTGGAATTAAATGAAATAATTAGAATCCGAGCAGAAATAAATGAAATGGAGAATAAAAAAATTCAAAGAATCAACAAAACAAAAAGCTGGTTCTTTGAAAAGATTGATAAGATCATCAAATCCCTGGCCAATCTCACCAAAAGAAAGAATCAACCCAAATCATTACAATCAGAAATGAAAAAGGAGACATCACCATAGACAGTGGGGAAATTAAAAGGATTATCAGAAACTATTTTGAAAATTTATACTTCAGTAGACTGGAAAACATGGGAGAAATTGATAGATTTCTAAGCACATATAACTTACCTAAATTGAATCAAGAAGAGAAAGCAAGCCTAAACCAACCAATAGCAAGCAAGGAAATATATAGCAATAAAAAATTCTGCAATCAAAGAAAAGCTCAGGCCCTGATGGGTTTCCAGCTGAATTCTACAAAACCTTCAGTGAAGATCTAATGCTGATGCTTCATAACTTGTTCCGGGAAATTAAAAAAGATGGAATTCTCCCAAACTCCTTCTACGGGGCCAGTATCACATTAATACCAAAACCAAATAAAGATACTGGAAGAAAAGAAAATTAAAGACCAATATCCTTGATGAACATAAATATAAAAATTCTAAATAAAATACTAGCTATATGCATTCAAAACCAAATCAAGAGAATTGTACACCATGACCAATTTGGTTTCATGTCAGAAAAGCAAGGCTGGTTGAACATACACAAATCAACACATGTTATTTACCACATAAATAGAAGTGAAAACAAAAACCACATGATCATATCAATAGATGCTGAAAAAAACATTTTAAAAATCCAACACCTATTCATGTTAAAAACACTGCAGAAAATTGGAATAGAAAAAATATATTTCAACATCAATGCAATACACAATAAAACCAAAGCCAACATCATATTAAATGGGGCAAAATTGCAAGAATTTCCACTAAAATCAGGAACAAGATAAGGATGCTCACAATCACCACTCCTTTTCAATATAGTCCTCGAGACTCTTGCCACAGCAATAGAAAAAGAGAAAGATATCAAAGAAATTCAAATAGAAAAAGAGGAATTAAAATTATTCTTATTTGCAGATGACAGGATCCTTTATCTAGAAGACCCACAGAACTCAACCAAAAGACTACTGGAACTGATTAATCAATTCAACAAAGTGGCAGGATACAAAATCAACCTAAAGAAACCAGTTGCTTTTTTATATGCCAACAATGAATCCATAATGAAAGAAATAAAGAAAACAATTTCATTCACAATAACCTCAACACCAATCAAATACCTAGTAATAAACCTAACCAAAGATGTAAAAGACCTCTACAATGAAAATTATAAAACATTAAAGAAAGAAATTAAATAAAACCTTGGAAGTTGAACAATCTCCCTTGCTCATGGATAGGCAGGATAAATATCATCAAAATGGCCATTCTGCCAAAAGTGATCTACAGATTCAATGCAATTTTTATCAAAATCCCAATGATATTCTTCATAGACCTAGAAAAATCAGTCACAAATTTTATATGAATCAAGAAAAAACCCATAGTAGCCAAAGCAGTTCTCAGCAATAAGAATCATACAGGATATCACAATCTCTTACTTCAAATTATACTACAGAGCAATAGTAGTAAAATCAGCATGGTACTGACACAACAACAGGCATACAGACAAATGGAACAGAATAGAAGATATAGAAACAAACCCACACGCTTATAGTCAATTGATCTTTTGACAAAGGGGCCAATTCATACACTGGAGAAAAGACAGCTTTTTCAACAAATAGTGCTGGGAGAACTAGCTATCCATTTGTAGAATGATGGACCTAAATTCTTACCTCTCACCATATGAGGAATCAACTCAAGATAGATCAAAGACTTGGAAATTAGACTAGAGACTGGGAAGCTATTAGAGGAGGGCATAGGCTCAACACTCCAACACATATAGTCGCAGGTAGTAACTTTCTCAACAAGACCTCCAACGCCCAGGAAATTAAAACAAGAATTAACAACTGGGATGGCATCAAATGAAAATGTTTCTACTCATCAAAGGAAACCATCAAGAACCTAAAGAGAAAGCCTACAGAATAGGAAGAGATCTTTACCAGCCACTATTCTGAAAGAGTGCTAGTATCCAGAATATACAAAGAGCTCAAAAGACTGTATACTAGCAAAACAAATAACCCAATCAAGAAATGAATAACTGAATTGAATAGATACTTTACAAAATACAAATGGCTAATAGATACATGAAAAGATGTTCAACATTATTAGCCATCAGGGAGATGCAAATCAAAACTACACTGAGATTCCAGATAACCCCAATTAGAGTGTTAAGTATAAAGAAGTCAAATAACAACAAATGCTGGCAAGGATATGGGGAAAGAGAAACTCTTTTACAACTGTTGGTGAGAGTATAAACCAGTTCAGCCACTATGGATATCAGTGTGGAGATTCCTTAGAAAACTGGGAGTGGATCCACCATATGATTTGGCTATACCACTCCTGGGTATCTTTCCAAAGGGGTTGATATCAGAGAATTACAGTAACATATGCATACCCATGTTCATAGCAGCAAAATTATTAATAGCCAAAAGATGGAGCCAACCTAGGTTTCCATCAACAGATGAATGAATTGCAAAATTATGGGAAATATACACAATGGAATTCTACTCAGCAATAAGGAAGACCAAAATCATGTCATTCACAAGAAGATGGAAAGACCTGGAGAACATTATGTTAAGTGAGATTAGCCAAGCACAGAAAGAGAAGGGACATATGTTTTCCGTAATATGCCCAAAGTATGGAGTATTTGGGATATCAGAGAGACTCCAGATAATGGAGGGGAAACCTCATCAAAGCTAGAAAGGAAGGGTAGGAAAGGAAGAAGGTTGAGGTTGATTAATGGAGGAGCTATATTCAAATATGTGCATAAGTGTAAATATAGCATGGTCAACCTGGGCACTCATTTTTGGAATGGGGGGGAAGGGGAAGCAGGGGTTGGGAGGGCACCAAGCAGTGTGAAAGTATGCCTTTTCCAATATGATCCACATAAAAATAAAAATAAAAGTTAGCCTTAATAAAATGTCTTTTTTTTTTTTTTTTGCGGTACTGGGGATAGAACCCAGGGGAATTTGACCTCCGAACTACACCCCCAGCCCTGTTTTTTATTCTTTATTTTGAAACAAGGTCTCACTAAGTTGCAGAGGGCCTTGATAAGTAGCTGAGTCTGTCTGCGAACCCACAATCCTCCTGTCTCAGCCTCCCAAGTACTGGGATTACAGGTGTGTGCCACGATGCCCACCAGCATAAAAGGTATTAATATAGAAGTATTCAAAAACAAAATATATCTGAAATTCAAATAGTATTTACATAAACATTTATTAAAGCTATACATACTTAATAATTGTACATTTTACTTTATGTATACTGCATTCAAAAATTTTAAATGTTATTAGAATAATGACCTTCCTATCTTACCAAGTTTGATCCAAAGTTAAGAATCGTCTTTTTCTTTTTCTTTTCTTTTTTTTACCCAATGTATACTAAGACAAATGTTCTACCATGAGCTACATCCCCATACATTCCCATTCCTCATCATATTTAATTAGTTTCTATTCACTCCATTGGCAATTGGAGGGATTCTTCCCTGGAGGCAATGCTAAAGCTAAATACCAAACACTGGATAGGAGTTCACTAGTTACAAATAGTCATAGTTCACACCGTACAGGATGACACAGGAATTATGCTCTGTAATAGAGTGAACTAGCAGGTGCTATGAAGAGATGGACTTGCCCCATGGTTTCAACAAGAGATGTAATTGTGTTATGGCTTAGATATAGAAAAGATCATGTATTGGAAATGCAAAAATTTTTCATAGGTAAAATAATTGTATCAGGGCTCTGGTCTTTCATCAGTGGGCATGAGTCACTTTAGTGGATTTACTGGATGGTAACTGTAGGCAGGCAGGAGGTTGGTCACCAGGGGCATGGCTTTGGAGACTATATCTGTCCCTGACCACTTCTTGTCTCTCTATCTGCTTCTGGGTGCTAGGAAGAGCTTTTCCTCTGACATACCATGCTTCCCGTGATGTCTGCTTTGGAGTAGGCTGATTATAGACTGGACCTCTGAAGCCATGAGCCCAAATAAACCTTTCTTCCTTTAAGTTGTTTGTGTCAGGATTTAGTTACAGTGATGTAAAAGTGATCTTAATACAGAAATCCTTGATCCAGTTTAATGACTGAAATCTTCCTATGACCCTCAAAAAAGAAACGAGAAACGCTGATAAAGAATTTGAGAAGTCTCTAGAAGACCATTCTTATTGCTGGGCTTAGAATGCCTCTCTCAAAAAGCATGTGTTGCAAACTTAATGCAGAATGCAATTAGCATTTGGAAATAGTACTTAAAGGGAGGTGTTTAGGTCATGAGCATTCCATTCTAATAAATGAAATAATGTCAAGTATAAAGAGTTTGAGAGCCGGGTGTGGTGGCGCACGCTTGTAATACCCGTGCTTGGGAGGTGGAGACAGGAGGAACATGCAGGTTCGAAGCCAGCCGTGCTGGCTTAAGAGACCCTGTTTCAAAAAAAAAAAAATAACATAAAATAGGTCTGGGAGGGTAGCCCAAAGGCTTTTCAGGAACCCCAGTACCACCAAAAAAAAAAAAATGAGTTTGAGGCTATGAGTTTGATATTTCTCCCCCTCTCTATCTCTTCCTCTCTCTCACTTCTTTTCCTCCATCATGGAATGATCCAGAAAGAAGGCCTTTGTCAGATGCCAATTCCTGGATTTTGGAATGCCTTTAATCTCAAGTCTTTAGAACTGTGTGCCCATAACTTTTTGTTCATTATGAATAACTAGTCTCAGCTGTTCTGTTAGAGCAGCATGAAACAGATATATACCTACCTAAAACATTTTTTCTTATATACATAAAAATGGAGTTCACTGAGTATAGTGCTTCTCAAATGGAAGATATTTTGCCCTTAGGGACATTTGTCAATATCCAAGAACATTTTGATTGTCAAAACTTGGGGGCAGGAGGGTTGCTAATAGATGATTACTACTAGTTAGTAGCAGTCAGTGCTGTTAAATATTCTACCATACACAGGACAGCCTCCTGCAACAAAAATTATTCCACTAAAAATATTAACAGTGCTTAAACTGAGAAACTTCATACTTAAACAGCAATGATGATGATTAATAATGAGAGTGTTAAAGATGGTGTGGAGTAGGTGACCATGACTAGTGGAGAAAACAATAAAAGAGCTAGGTGATAATTTTCCAAGACTTTACTAAATTCAGACTGCACACAAAAAAATAATAATCATGCTAGGTTAAATGGTCACTTTCTTATCTGAAAGGGTTAACAGGATTACAAAGGTTAATTTGACTATAAATGAAATTGAGTATAATTATGGTAGAGAGAGAAAGAGAAAGAAAGAGAGAAAAGAGAAAGAGGGAGAAACATCCTAGCAATTAATAATATTCAGCAGTTAGCTGGCTGCAGCTACTTGGGAAAAAGGCCTTTCTCTTTGGGAGGAAACCAGTGAACAAGTTCAGGATAGTGTCAAATTCAGGCTGCATCCTAATAGAGGGGCTAGGGGAGGGAGCCAGGGAATCCGATTATTGGGGAAGTTGTGGGCAGGAGCGCCAAAAAACCCAGCTGAGTGCAAAAGAACTAGAAGTGAAGCCAGGATAAGCAGAAAGTCACATGGAGAGGCAGGAACTGAGTGGTAAATTTGGCAGCACGTTTGAGAATCCCAGGAGAACTGCTCTGTGGATAAGTCTGTGGGCACAGCCACATTAGGAAGCTTGTGCCCAGGGCCCTCGATCACACTCTTCTGGCTCATCACACTCAGTCTAATTTTATCCCAATGAAAACTAAAGATCTCATTTGACATTTCCTTGGACGTCCTTGTGTAATGTGTAATGAACCCAGACAGGAATAAACCTTCTTAAGGCTCAGCTCTCAACGGAAGCATCTACCTGCTCCATTTGTTTTGTACCCCAGAAACTATATGCAAAAATTTGGTGGGTCCATCCAGTGCAGACACTTTTCTAAAATAATACCCAGAGAGCTATTTCATTAGGATAGTTATTAAGGTAACTGGAGGATTGATTGAAAATGACTGAACCGTGGAATTCTACACTTTAATGATTTTGCTCTCAAAATCATCTCGATACCCTTGCCACTGAAAGGGAAAAACTCCAAGAAAGTTTAGCAAAATAACTTTGCCAATCGTAAACAAGAAAAATAAACAAGATTATAGGAATTGTGACTGTAATAGGCCTTGACAAATAAATAATAGTAATGAATTGAGCCAGTGGAATGGGCATTGTGTCATGTACATGATAGACCTTTGCTGTCTTATCCAATCTTTCCAACCTGTGAGGTCAGTGCTATTTTATTTTCTATACAATGAAACTGAGCTACAAGACATGCAGGTGGGCCCAGGAGCAGAATGATACCTGAAAGCAGTATTTTTAGTGTTTTTGTCTTTCTCTCTCTCTCTCTCTCTCTCTCTCTCTCTCTCTCTCTCTCTCTCTCTCTCTCTCAATTAAAAGACTTCAAAAAATCCGGGCATGGTGGCCCACGCTTTTAATCCCTGCACTTGGGATGCTGAGACAGGAGGATCACACAGGTTCGAAGCCAGCCTCAGCTACTTAGTTAATGAGGCTCTCAGCAACTTAGTAAGACCCTGTTTCCAAAAAACACATAAAAATAGGTCTGGGAGGCCCGACCCTGCTTAGCTTCCGAGATCAGATGAGATTGGGTACGTTCAGGGTGGTATGGCTGTAGACATACTTATTTTTAAATAGACTATTTTCATAAGAGTTTCATCATATATATATATATATATATATATATATATATATTGATTTAGCTGGATTCTTAATATTTGTTTTGCTTTAAATGTAAAATAAAATGTACATCTTTCTAATAATAAAAATAAATAAATAAATAAATAAATAAATAAATAAATAAATAAATAAAATAGGTCTGGGAGTATAGCCCGGAGGTAGAAAGCCCCTGGGTTCTGCCCCCAGTACCACCAAGAAAATAAATAAATAAAATAAAATAAAGAACTTCAGGGTGGATTTCCAATTTTAGAAAGGACAAAAATTTCACTACTACCCTGACAGAACTGGGCAATAGCAATAAACTGTCACTTCAGTATGTAGAGACACACAAAGTAAATATGCATTTGATACAAGCAATGGAATAGTCTCATAGACATGGAAAAGGAAAGGTATTGGAGCAATCCATAAATAATGTCCACCATCGAAAACAGATTTGCATGGACATTTGTTCAGTTCAAAAATAAGAAAAATATGAATAAAAACTATAGGATATAGATATTTGACCTACATATGGAAAAAGGACTTCTGAAGACACAGAAGACAAAAAACATTTCTGAAAATTGTTAAAGTGATAGGACTTATCAATAAAAATAAAATGAATTATGTGAGGCAACAAATAATCCCCCCAAATTGATGACTTAAATACGTGAAGTTTTTGTTCAGACCCCATGTCTGTCACAGGGCAGCTTGAAAGCTCTGCTTATCTTGTCTCTGAGGGACCAAGACTGGCAGAATTTCTTTTCTCCTTTCATTTTCATGACTGCCAAGTAATGAAGAGGGAACATGGACAACTAAACACAGACCCCGAAAGCTTCTACTCAGAAGGGATTCACATCCTTTTACTTAGATTGCCTTTGCTGAAGTGTCACAGAGCCAGTTCTCAGATGAAGCAGGTAGTGGACATCCCTACTTAGAGCTCAAAGTAAAATATTAACATTTATGAGTCTTTCCTAATAATGACCACAATCAGTCCTCTTGGTTACAAATATACCTTTGACTTTTCTTTCTGTTTGTAAATAATACATTTACCTTCCCAAGTCCTATCGAATCACTACACTCAAAATTCTGTATGTGGCTTCGCTGGTTCTGGGAATTTATGAAACAAAATAACAGGTTATCTGTGCCTCATACTCTTGATATGCAGCTGCAGTAAAAGATCAGGCTATCCAAATGAACATTCAAATTCAGAAAGGAGAGAGGGAAATGCTGTAGTCACTGGTCCGAAGAAATTATGAAATTCCACTGGATACCACACTATTTACTTCAAAGGTACTCTACCCTTCAAATAGGAACTTTCCATTATTAATTAGCACTGATTCACCTCCCTAGAGGAGTCCCCAAGTTCCTCTCTCTTTGGTCCACTTTCATTGGTGTCCTTCCTTTTTACATTATAATCCTTATACATATGTAGAAAGATTATAGAAGCAGCTTCTTCGAGCTTTCTCAGCCTATTTCCTGCATGTAGAATTGGGGTGTATCTCAATTCTGGATGTAGAATTGTGGAATTGGGGTGTATCAATTATAAATAGTTTCTGCATGCTTCTAAATAGTTAGGAAGATAGACATGTTATTTATGATTTTTAAGTAAAGACATAAATAAAATAGTCATTATATCTTCACCTTAAATTCAGATTTTTGCTTGCATACTGAATATTATAAACATATCAGTTCTCTTCATAGTCCTCCATGAATACAATATTCTATGCAAGTTCTTTACATTGATTTCTAATGGAATCAAAAATTAGTATAATATTCATGTGAAACAGTAACAGAAGGATATTCATGAAATTTTTGTGAAAGAATGATAGTAATAAGAGATATCCAGATACCAATATCTGTATCTATCTCTGTTATACAGTATTGCATATTATTCTATTATTAATATATTCATAATTAATTATATTAATATTATCATTAATATTATAATATTATTAAATAGCTGGGCGTAGTGGTGCATGCTTGTAATCCCCGTGTTTGGAAGGCAGAGACAGGAGGATCGCGCAGGTTCAAAGCCAGCTGTGCTGACTTAAGAGACCCTTTTTTCCAAATAAAAATATAAAAAACTAGGTCTGGGTGTGTAGCCCAGAGGTAGAAGGGTTTCCAGGAACCCCAGTACCACCAAATAATAATAATAATAATAATAATAATAATAATAATAATAATAATAAATATTAGATTTAAAGAATAGAATAAGTAACCCAGAAAAAGACTAATATATACAACAACTTTTTGTATAAAAATTAGTTTTCAGTCAAGTCAAGAATATTTGGCTCTTTCAGTAATTTTGTGTGAATATTTTTTATCCAGCCAGGAAAAGAAAAACAGAAAAAAAAACTTGGTCTTTGTACTGCACAACACATGCAAAGATAAAATTTGATAAATAAAAAGGAAGAAACAAAAGAAAGATATAGAATGATTATGAGAAAATATGTGACTTTTAACAATGATAGAGGTGAGGCCTTCTGGAAGAACATTCCAATCTGAAAAATTTAAAGAATAATATTCACAAATTTTACATCAACAAAATTATGATCCCAAAACAGCCTCAGCAATGTAGCAAGACTCTCAGAAACCTAGTGAGACACATTTTTTAAGGGGGGAAAAAAAAAGGCCTGGAGGTATAGTTTGAAAATACTATCTAGACTCAATCTTTGGTACCACACACACAAACACACAAAGCTACTTGCATAATAAAGCATCTTTCTATTCATAAATCATGATGGTGAATCTTTTGCAACCTTATCACTTCTTAAAGGTCCTACCTTCTAATATTGTCACAGTGTAAATTAAATTCCAATATAAGGCCGGACATGGTTGCACATACTTGTAATCCCAGCATAGGGCAGGGGATGTAGCTTGGAGGTCAAATGCCCCTGGGTTCCATCCTCAGACCAAAAAAAAATTCCAATATAAGTTTTGAAGGGATATTCAAACCACTAGCAAATATTGTTATCATTTACTCCATTAACTGGTAAGCTTAAAACAGAAAAAATCATACCATATTCATAATTTAGAGTAGTATAAAAATTTGGTTATATCGTAATTTGGAATACATGACAATTTAAATGGGAAATTAAAAAATAATACCATGGAAAAATTCACAAGTATTGCTCAGGAAAAATAGAAAGTTGTAATGCTTTCACTTAGAAATTGAAAATCTAACACAAAAATATCTGTATATATATAAATAAATAGATGAGGAAATAGATGCATTCTGATTTCTGACAGACGATACTATGGGAAATGTAGTTGGAATAAGAAAGGAGAAAGATTAAACTCTTTTTAAAATTTTTCCTTATCTGCTATGTTTGAATATTTTATAACAAAATTTAAAATCAATTGATGTGACTTTGACTACTGTCCAAGATTGAATGTCAAAGAAAATAAGAGAGAAGATTTACTTTCTAGCCTGAAACAAACAAACAAAAATGAACAAAATACGTGAAACAATGGTTTCAAGATACTGGACATAAGGCAGTGGATGATTATTTTTATTTTAAGTAAAGAATCTGAGGCATCTGTTAAATTTGGGTGGTCAGTATTTGGCTGTCTGTTATCTCATTGTCTGACCTTTGCAGGATATGTGCAATGTTTCATAATTCAAAAAATAAAGAAGAATTTTAAATAGCTCTTGTCATAGAATTTTGGCAAAGTTTTTTTTTTAACAGCTAAATAAATTCAATTTGCTGATTTTTCTCAGGCTTATTTTCCCAGTCAATAATTCAAATGGATTAATCAGTGATGATTTCTATCTTTAAAAATATGTTTCTCCCTGATTTCACTTTGATACATTGTAGGAGTAGGTTAAGCATTTTCTGGGAACACTCCTATATAATAAATGTCACATATCTAAATTCTGAATCCCACTCAAGATAGTTGAGGCGTTTGATCTGAATGGTAATTGGACAACTAAAAGCAGAAGCAGAAGCCAAGCTCTTAGTTTCCCAGGCCAATTCCCCCTGGTACCATGCCTTCTATGATTAACTGATGTTTCTGCCAAGCCTTTCCCCACCATTGCTCAGGCATCATGGGTAGAGTCAAATGCCTTTGCCAAGTCCAGGTCTAGCTGCTGAAATGTTTCCTCTGTTCTCAGCACTTCATGGTTCAACTGGTAACCTATATCTGCATCCTGAAAATGTTTTCTCCCTCTTCTTCTTAAAGTCCTATTGCCACTTGTAGATCCCATCCAAATCCTCTTCCTTCTCTTAGCCTTGGGGAATTTCCACCAGCCTTGGCAAATCACTCCCAGCCCCCCGCCGTCTTCTACCTTTAGCTGTCATCTTCCTTCTTACAGGATCTGCTCATTTTAACCCTTACCAAATGAGCTTAGACTCTTCCCCAAACAACAGTTTGGGTCAAGGTCATGGTTTGAGTTCAACTTTTATTTTTAGTTCTGGCTTACAAGAGCTATTAATAACTCCTTGAGGCCAAAAGCTCAGAACTCAGAGTGCAAAATTTGGCTCTCTTCTTAAAAATCCTAAAGAAAGAAACTATCCATATAGAACCCTTCTATAGAAGCTCCAGCAAAAACCTCACTTCATGATTATGACACTACTCTCATAAAGGCTCTGCCCATTGTCCAGACATAACATCATATATCTTTGAGGGAAGTCATCTAGGACAGTTGCACTTTTAGATGGAGGAATGTTCTTACCTTTCAGTTACTTCCAAAATACTTGGACAAATGCCAGGATGCCAGCATACAGATGATCTACCTTCAGTCTGCCAATTCATTTTAGCACACCTTGTGCTTTTAGTATTATTTGTTCTGTTACCTCTGACCTGTCTCTGTCAAAAGACAATTTTAGAGTGGGAAACTCCCTCAGGTCTTCCTTGGGAATGACCAAAGCCAAGAATTAATTGAGTCTCTCTGCTATCTCCTTTCTCATTTTCTTGATGGACCTCTTGCACTGTATCCATCTTGCTGTTTTTTGGCTGACTTCCTACCTCTAATTTATTTAAAGACTTGCACATTACAGTCTTTGCTGTTGTCTGCAAAGAGCTCTTAAAATACTTTTCAGGCCTGTTTACTTTTGAGTTTTCATCTGACTATCAGTACTTCCTAAGCTCCTCTATTGCTCCATTTGGGTAATTTCTTTGCTCTTTTAAAAAAGATCCTTTCTCTGAGAACAACTCCTTGGATATTGCCAATAAAGCACACAACACTTTGCTCAGCTATCTGATCTTTATCTGCATGGAAGACACCTTTACTGGCCTTCTAACTTCTAATAGGTTATAGACAGTTTCAGAGTTTGTTAGGCTTCCTTTAGGTATTCAGTAGGGGTGTATGTGTGTGTGTGTGTGTGTGTGTGTGTGTGTGTGTGTTCATTTTTCCTAAAAATTAATGCTTAAAATTTTGTCATAGTTCTTCTTTCTAAAATTGAATAATTTAGCAATGAATTTTTTTAACTTTCTTTTTCTCTGAAATATTGAACTTTATCACTTTGTGCCCACAACTTTAAGTTCTTTTAATATTCTGCCATACTTCCTGAAGTGTTCCTTATTTCTTGTTCAGACCCTGATTTACTTGATATGTCAGTTAATTCTTGTTGTTCTCCAAGCCAACTCCAAACTTAGTGGTTTAAACACACAGCTTTCTTCTGATGAACCTACAGGTTTGCTGAAAAGTTATTTCACCCCAGATGGGCCTACTCTGCCTCTACAGTCAGTCATAGGTTGGGAATGCAGTTCTAGGCTGGGTTCCCTCACATATTTGGCGTCCACTGGCTATATGATACTCCAGGATGACTCTGGCTGGTACAGCTGGGCTTTCATTGCTTGGTCATTTGCTCTCTAACAGGCTAGTCCTAGCTTATTTAAATGGTGATGACAGCATTCCAAAGGAATATGAAAGCAAGAAGGGCTTTTAGAAGTCTAGACTCAGAACTGGCATATCATCACGTCAGACAGATTCTCATGGTCAAAGCAAATCATCAGGCCAGCTCAGATTGTATGGATAATAAACTCCAGTTTCTGAAGGAAGAAGAGTAAAGTTGTGTCGTAGAGGTGTAGAAACAGGAAGAGGACTAATTGGAGGCAATTTCACACTTGATATTCTTGCCATCATTGATTCCCTTTAATTCTGGAATGTAAACATCAAAATAAATAAGTAAAAATAGATACTGACCACTGACTATGAACAAAATACCTTATTGTCACCAAAAGGACCCCATTCTCTTAAAAATGTTAAGTCTTAGGTACATGGAGGTACATTTAGGCACTATTAGTAGTCTTGATTTATGAGTAGACAATGATTCAAAATTTCTTTTTGTGAGTTGACTGTCCAAAATCTGGAATACATTTTCCCTTAGAAATATAAATGGTAGTTTTAAGCTCTTATTTATAGCATAAAATATACTGCTAAATTATATCATAAATACTATAGAAAATAATTACCTTTGTGAGTTTATATTTAAACATTTGTTATTTAATTAGATCCGATGCATCCACAGTAAGTATCTCCCCAATTTCCTTTCCACTCTCTAATTTGGGGATGAAGTCAGAAAATGACTCACTCTGGAGGATGAAAAAAGTATATTGCACAGCACTTTCAGATGTATTATCTATTTTTTACAATAGCACACTAAAGGCAGTGGTAATATGCTCCTCTCTATAGTTGAGAAAATTAAGAAGCAATAATGATATTATAACTTGGCCGCTGTTATAATGCAGGAAATGATTATCATGAGTACGCAACTACAAAGAACTTGCCTTTTCCATGATTTTACTCTGTACTACAAAAACAAGTATTGTGAACCAAAGAATGCCACATACCATATCTGAAATGAAGCTTGGGGGGGTTAAACCAGGACAGTTATTAAGAGAAAGTGCAGATGAATGCTGGGTAGTCTAATAATAATTCTAACTAAACTCACTTTCCCCCAAAATACATAGGATGAACTGAGGCAATTTATGTCCCAAAGATTCAGTTCAAGTTAACTTCCTGGAGGGTCATTCTGTCAGATGAGAATTTACTGATTCATCAACTTCAGGAACTGCACTACATATATATACTTCACAAGGATATTTTTAAGGCTTCTTCCCCAAACTATATGCTCTGATATATGCTGTGATATAGATATTAAAATAATGCCATAAATGTGGTTCAAAGTAATTCAGTTTTACTTAATGTTTTGTTTATATGGTACTAGGGATTGAGCCCAGGGGGGCTTCTACTTCTCAGACACACCTCCTAGCCTCCCCTTTTACTTTGAAACACAGCCTTACTAAATTACTACGGCTGGCTTTGAACCTGAGATCCTCTGGTCTCAGCTTTGCAAGTACTGGGATTAGAGGTGAGCAGATGTATCCTCTGGTTTTGCTTTTTCCTAGAGCTCTTTAATATCTCTAAAATCTACCATTTTGATACTGGCAGAACGTATTATAAATTGAGCTTCCAGATAGTGTTTAAAAACTGGTTTATTAGCAGATTTGAAACCGAGCTGACAACTTAAATTTTACAAATATATATTTTTTGCATTTTGTAAAATATTAAAGGCATATTTAGATTTAGCTACATAGCCAGTTGGGAGAATGTGTAAAGGAACAAGAGCGGAGGTGGTGAGCAAACAAATATCTTTTAGTACATGATTGGACTCTGAGTTTATTTTAATATGATGTGGGTGTACCAGTTAAAAGACTAATTGTTAACAGGAGAGGAGAAATGGAGATAAGTTTAAAAACAAAATGATGAGAATCATTGATTGGTTCTCTCTCTTTTATTTTGTAGTAGAAAGTGTGACTTAGGTGTCTAAGTTTTGAAATTCTTTTCAGAGAACACACTCATTAAAAGTTTTCCTAAGTATTCTTTTAACTATATTTAGTAAAAAAAAAAAAAAAAAAAAAAAAGAGTAGTCACTATCCTTAGCCTAAGTCTTTCATTTTGTCCCATATAATTTCATTGCTCTTGGTCTGAACAGTGACAAACTAATTATTTCTCTGCAGAATTTTTAGGATTATCGACTCAGTCAATGATGTCTCCCCACAGACTACATCTTAGCAACCATTGTTCAAGATATAAACTCTTGCAAGATACAGAATCAAGCAAAGTGAGCAAGGTTTGGATTAAAAGAACATCCCCAAGCCTCATCAACTTGTAGGGTGTGTGTGGAAGGGGAGAATAGGCTTGAATCAGCTTCTAACCTCTGGACTTGAATATGACAGGTTGGTGTAATCCCAGGACCTTGATTTCCCTCTGAAGTGTGCTGTGTTCATTTTCTAGGCATGCTATAACAAAGTACCACAAACTAAGTGGCGTAGGACTAGAGACATTTATTGTCTCAAAATCAGGGTGTCAACAAGGTCACATTCTTCTCTAGACCCTAGACAAGAATCTGTCTCTGGGCTCACTCCTGGTTTCTAGTGGCCTCAAAAATTTCTGGGGTGATGGATAGCTGTGTTCTTTCTGCTTCTCTTCACGTTTTCCTCACTGTCACTGTGTCCAAATTTCCCTTTCAGAAAGAGAAAAGTTATATTTCACTAGGGACTGTCTTTTTTTCTTTTCTTTTTTTTTTTTGCAGTACTGGGGATGGAACCCAGGAATATTCTACCCCCAAGCTATACCCCAGCCTTATTTTTTAGTCTTTATTTTGAAAAAGGGTCTCATTAAGTTGCCAGTGGCCTCGTTAAGTGGCCGAGGCTGTCGGCGAACCTGGATCCTCCTGTCTCAGCCTCCCAAATGCTGGATTACAAGCATGCACCACCATGCCCAGTTTATGAGGGACTGTCTTAATCACTTCCTTAAACTGGTTACTACTGCAAAGACGTTGTTTCCAAATAAGATCATATTATGAAGTCCCGAAAATTGGGATTTTCACTATCTTTTTGTTGGCTGGATACCTGGCATGTGCTTCTCACCTTAACACCTGTGTGAATCCCCAGGCCATATGTGGTCGCTAAGGTCATTGCAGGTGCCGCTCCCCACACGTCCTGGGGCTTAGGGTTCAGCATCCTGCTTAGATGATGGTTCTGTGCAAGCAATTATTACTTGAATGACTACAATGTGCCAGCTTTGAGAATATGCTAGAATACAAAAAAGACAAGGTATTGCCAACAAACAATAGAATGACTTGAAATGATGTTGCATGTTTTGAACAATATGGGCAGAGTGGAGGAATACCCAACAACTGAGGGTAGTCACAGAAAGCCATTTTGAGTGGGTGGCCTTTTAACTTAGAACTGAAGGATGAGAAAAAGTCAATAGAAGTTGAAAACCAGGCAATTTCTTTTTGGAGGCAGCAGATGTACTATGTGCAAAGGCCCTGAGGTAGAAAAGAACTTGGCCAGTTTTAAGATTTGAAAGACAGATGTTTAAATTTCCCTATACACATTTATAAAACGATTGAATAGCTGGGTGTGGTGGTGCACGCTTGTAATCCCCGCGCTTGGGAGGCGGAGACAAGAGGATTGTGCAGGTTCGAAGCCAGCCTTGCTGACTTGAGACCCTGTTTCCAAAAAAAAAAAAAAATTAAAAAAAAATAGGTCTGGGAGTGTAGCCCAAAGGTAGAAGGGTTTCCAGGAACCTCAGTACCACACACACACAAAAAAAACGACTGAATAATATTACCTAATTTACATAACATGGAAAGGCAGGATTGGCACTGGAGTTACTTTCACTTGTGTGTATTCTTCCCCATCCATGTTAATTACTAACTTCTGCTAGTCATATTCTTCCTCCTCTTTATCCCCATTTCTACTTTTCTTGTTCGGATGTTTGCCACCTTTCTGTGGGATTCCTGAAATAGCTTTCTTATCTTCTAACACTGATTCTTCAAATTTTAGCTAGAAGGGCAAACTGCTGAGAATCCATTCAATTTTATGCCTTCTTATGAATCCATTACCTTCTACAGCTTGACTCTAGGAGGATTTTTACTGTGATCTCTAAAGACTGCCATGCTGTGGTCCCTGTTCCCAATGCAGGCTAATAATATTCCCCCACGCCAGCATCAACCCCAAGCACCCTGTTTGCAGGCCTTTCCTTTATTAGGCTGTTTAGCATCTGTAGGCTATGTTTATATTGTTACCTTGGTCTAAGTAAGTTTTGGGGAAGTCTAATAAATTAATAAATGCTTTCCTAGAAGTGTATGTGTGTGTGTGTGTGTGTGTGTGTGTGTGTGTGTGTTGTTGTTGTTGTTGTTGTTGTTGTTGTTGTTGTTGATGTTGTTGTTGATACTGGGGATAGAACCCAGGAGTGTTCTACCTATGAGCTATGTCCTCAGCCCTTTTAATTTTTATTTTGAATCAGATTCCCACTAAGTTGCTAAGGATCTGACTTTGTTGCTGAGGCTGCCCTCCAACCTGAAATCCTCCTGTCTCAGCCTCTCAAGTACCGAGATCCTAGGTGAGTGCCACCCAGCTCAGCTTCCCAGAACGTCTTGACTGCACTACCTGACCTTCATGATGTAGCCATGGGCAAATTTCTATGACACTCCTCAGCATGTTGCTCTTCAGTGGTCTATTTGGTTTTTCTACTGAGAACAACTTCAGGAGACTCTATTCTATCCAGAAGGGTGTCTAAAACCTAAAGGATGTTCAACAATTTTCTGCTAAGTAAGTGGAGGCTGATACTTCCCAAGTTACAATAAACTACCTTCTTGTACTTCATTAAGATGTATGACTATAATGTACTGATAAAAATAAAAAACTACAAAAAGAGGGAAACATCACAGGTTTGAAGGAATCTCACACAGTTTAGTGGATTCAGCCACTGTTTTTATTCTATCTCATTCCTCTCATTCCTTCCCTACGTATTCAAAACCTCCTTTCTGTATCAGTAACTTCTGAGTTTCAGAGGCCTCACCATACTGACTCACCCTGCTAGAATCCACAACCATAGAAGTTTGGGATCATAGTATTCCAGTCATGGAACTTTGTTTCTGTCACTTCCAACTCATTCTCTACCCAAGTACAACATCCCACAAGGAAATCACAACCTCTCTTGTGACCTGGCTGATAGTGCTCTACACAATAGCACCTCCTAAGATTTTCCCAAAGACATCTGAGTACATCTTCTTGAGTGGTCGCAGTAATCTCCAAGTGTCTTTCATTAGAATGTCCCAGGATTATGGTTCCTGATTCCGTCTCCAACCTTGAACACAGGTGTAATCTATACATTGCAGGACTTTATATCTTCCTATTTAGTTCAAAGAAGGCACTAGCATGGGGAATGTATAAATAGACTCAAACTTAAAAGCTCCGAGATCTATTAATGCTTGTGAAGTTTGTTAGAGAATATTTCTTTTCAGCACAACATATGTACCAGATTATGTGCTTGGAGAGGGGAAGCAGCTCCTTAGGCAACAGTGTAAGGCCTTGCAGCTTGTTCTTTTCAGAGACAGCACCCAGCAAGATGTGCCCATTGCTGTAATACATTCTGAGGATATTTTGGGGACAAGTGTCAGGACATGTTCCATGAGCACAGGTGTATTCTATTTGTGTCCTCATCTGCAGAGTAAAGGGGGTGTTGAAAGAAAAAGAATAGACTCTTCTACCAATTTCAATGAGCCTGCCATTCAGAAAAAAAACCTTCTCTAGCACAGTGATGTTTTTATGGGGGGCATAAAAGAACAAGTGAGTCCAAATCGATAATAATCCTGTGTGAGCTCTGCTCCATTTGGAGTGAGGTTAAGCATGAAGTTGGTCTTATCACTACTTGTTGAAATCTTATTTTTCCAAGGTGACTGCTACAGTGCCCTACAATTCAGGGGTAAGGGAAAGTCATGGTATCTTTTAAAGGATGGGAGAAAAATAGTCATGGTGCTGACAATAGTCATTGGCTCTGAGTTTCCTCCCACAGAATCATGGGACCCTTAGCCAGGATGAGCCAGGGATAGTGTACACTATTCCAGCAGGAGTGATAGTTCTACATTTCCTCTACCTGCCTTGCTTCTGCACGGACCATGTGATTCAGCCGAGCCACTCACAATGGTCAGCCCTGACCTGGAGAGAAACGTGGCTCTCCACACAGATCTGGTTGGCTTAACCGAGCTGCCAGCCATTCTGTGGTTGATATGAGGAAAAAAACTTTCTCCTCACAAAGGTTACACATTTTCATTTTCTTAGACTTAAAAGGAGTATCCTGGATTGCCCTATTTTATGGAGTCCCTTTCCCTAGGAATGGAAGACAAATTTTCCAATGACCAGATTGGAGAGCATTTATTACAAAATGTCATATGTAAAATCTTCCCTCCCAGCCCACAGTCAACTCAGGTTCAGGAGTTAAGACATCCATTTCTTGGTGCCTCTCAATAAGCTGCCTAGTTAACTGTGATATTTTATAAGAATCGGGTTTCCCTCTTTTAAAAATAGTCTTAAGATGAGCGTGGTTGCAGATGCTTATCATTGCAGCATTTTGGAGGCTGAGAAAGGAGGATCACGGTTCAGGACAGCCTCAGCTTAGTGAGGTCATTTGCAACTGTGAGACCCTGTTTCAAAAATAAAGAGTTAAAAATATAGGGCTGGGGCTATAGCTCAGAGGTAGAATGCCTCTGGGTTCTATCCCCAGTACTGCAAAATAAATAAATAAATAAATAAATAGTCTTAAACATGGGTCCTGATATTTTGAAGTTTGTTATTTCTCTGTAAAACTTCTTCCACATATCATAGTTCCATTTTTCTAGAGTTATATTTCCTTCTAAAACATTAACTGTATGGACTATCTTTATATGTAACAAATATCTACATGACTTTAAAGTCATTGGTGATAACCAAAAAAATCCAACTTCTTTTAACTTTTAAAAATACAGAAATAGTTTGCATCTTAGAGAATAGCTGCTAGAATAATAGTATAAAATAAAACCCAAAAGAATAGCATCAAAAGCCATATATTCCCTAACCTAGATTTATAAATTGTTAATATGTTTTTCCTTTTGTCTCAGTAATTGAGACATAGATATTAATTTTGACCATTCAAACTATTGCTTGATTGCTGCATAATTATAATTTTTTCTCCTTTAACTCACAAGCAATTTGTGTGGAGATGCTTTAACATGACTCAAATATCCAGCTCCTCATCAATATGTAGCAGCCATTAATGGTCCCAAAATGCTATCCAGCCCTAATATACCATCCACATCTAACAGTTAGTTGGCTTTCAGCACCCTACTTGAAGTAGGACTCTCCTTTCTTTTTCATTTATTTAGTTATGTATCTATTATTGTGGACTCATGAGTGTTTTCCTTTTAATGGTTTAAAATTAATTATAAAACTGAGTGATCAAATTAGCCTAGATTTAAGAAGGTGCTGCTCAGCTGGGCATAGTGCCACACGCTTGTAATCCTAGAATCTGGAAGGCTGAGACAGGAGGATCGCAGTTCACAGACAGCCTCAGCCACTACTTAGTAAGGCTCTTTGCAACTTAGTGAGACCCTCTTTCAAAATAAAAATAAAAAATAGGGCTGAGGATGCAGCTCAGAGGTAAAATGCCCCTCAGTTCCATCCCCAGTACCACAAAGAAGAAGAAGAAGGAGAAGAAGAAGAAGAAGAAGAAGAAGAAGAAGAAGAAGAGAGGAGGAGGAGGAGGAGGAGGAGGAGGAGGAGGAGGAGGAGGAGGAGGAGGAGGAGATACTGCTCATATGGCTTTCTGTCCCCATTTTTTAGCTCTTTCTTGAGTCCTGGAATGACATTTTTAGGCTCATCTGATACTTATCTTTCTTAGCTCTGGAATCAGCTAATAATTTGAAGTCATTTTTTGGATTTTATTTATTATTATTATTATTATTATTATTATTATTATTAATCTTTTTTTGGTGGTGGTACTGGGGTTCTTGGAAACCCTTCTATCTCTGAGCTACACTCCCAGACCTATTTTATGTTTTTATTTGGAAACAGGGTCTCTTAAGCCAGCGAGGATGTCTTCAAACCTGAGCAATCCTCCTGTCTCTGTCTCCCAAGCGCGGGGATTACAAGCGTGCACCACCACGCCCAGCCAATTTGAAGTCTTTTAGTGGTGCATAGTATTAGAGATCAAAATCTAGAAACTAGGTGTGCCCAACTGAAGTTTCTGCTTCTTAATGCTTTCAGGAGACAAAGGTAAAAAATATATGCATGCATATAAACTATTGAATTCAGCAACCTATATAACGTATGTGCATACTCGCATACATATGCATTTGCATATATTAATGGATTTTGTTTTAGTTGTATATAAAATATCCCCTAAAGAGCTCATTTATTAATAATTGGAGTTGATATAATTGAGTCATGAGGTATATAATTCCAGACAATGGTAATGGATTTACCCAGGAGGTACCAGGTAGGCCAGTAGGGTATGGTTGGAAGAGGTGGTCCCTAAGGGAGTGGCCTTGGGGATTATGTAAGTGTTTCCTCCTCCCCTGGCCCACTCTCTTCCTCCCACCTCCATGATGAAAGCACAGTCCATGCACTCCTCCTTTCTCCACTTCCTGTGCCTCTGCCGGAGATTTGTGGTTCCTGGCCTTACATGGACTGAACTCAAAAATGGAAGAAAATAAATATTCTTTCCTTTAGGTTATGTGGTTAATCTTTAGAGTATAGCTGTACGAATGCTGACTGGAACACATGTGTATATATGAACGTGCATTTTTGAAGTTATGAGTTCACAGGAACACCTTCAGTTCCAATTCATCACTACGAGGTCTTTCATTGCTTTTCCCCTTCCACATTATTTAGCTTTTTCTTCCTCAGGGGGAAACCTGCCTTCCTATAACAATATTTTATGTGCTCATTCACTTGTAATCCCCACGCTTGGGAGGCGGAGACAGGAGGATGGTGCAGGTTGGAAGCCAGCCTTGCCGGCTTGAGACCCTTTTTTCCAAAAATAAAAAAGTATAAAATAGGTCTGGGAGTGTAGCTCAGAGGTAGAAGGGCTTCCAGGAACCCCAGTACCACCAATAAAATAAAATAAAATAAAATAAAATAAAATAAAATAAAATAAAATAGTTTCAGAATTATCTACCCTAAAATTGCTTTAATTGGGACAAATAATGTACTTTTCTGAGGTCTGGCTCCTCTCTTCTCTTACCTTCAGTCTTTACTTTCTGTAGTCATAGGAGGCATAAAGACATAAATTATTTCATATCCCCATAACCCATGCTCTTTTCCACAACCATATTTTTTGTGCAATTTTGGCTCTGGAATATTTATTTTGTTCCCAGCAGTAAGTGGACATGAATATCATTTTGTCCCCTATGCCTAGTATGAACAACAATTTGAAAGATAGGCAGTGAGAGTTGATGTGAAAATAATAAATTGTAGAGAAGGAATTCTGCACTTCTCAGAAGCCCCAGAAGTGAGATGCTTAGGTATGTAAAGACAATTGTAACTTTATAGCCATTTAAGAAACTTAACTTTTCATTTGGGAGACAGACCAGAAGATGGTGGTTCACAGACAGCCTCAGATACTTAGTGAGGCCCTCTGCAACTTAGTGAGACTCTGTTTCAAAATAAAGAATAAAAAATAGGCCAGGGGGTGTAGCTCGGAGGTCGAATACCCCTGGGTTCCACCCTCAGGTCCCCCCCAATAAAACCTTAACTTTTCTTATACCTAATTTCTTTAAGATCTGTATTGATGGAGAAGCCAGAGATGTAGCTCACAGGTAAATGGGGATGGAATAGTTTCAATGCAAACTGCCAAGTTTTAACAGATACAAGGGGAAGTTAATACATTTAATGGTATGATGATCTCCCCTTTCTGTAAGAGATACATCCAAAGAGACTCCTAGTGAGTACCTGAACCATGGATAGTACCAAATCATTCATATGTATATATATGTATACACACATATATGTACACACATATATGTATATGCATGTATATAAACATACATATACATACATACATATATTATGGTTTTACTCACATATACATACTTGTGATTTATAAATTAGGCAACAGTAATGTTTAATAATAGAATAATTAAAACAATATTCTATAAGACCTATTACTTTAACTTATGAATTATTTATCTATATAATTTTATATAATATTTTTAGTTACAACTGACCATGGGTAACATACTATGGAAAGAAAAATTGTGGTTATGTGGGTCAACTCTATATTGAAGTATGTTACCATGTAAAAGCATTTTCTAAAGCATCATTTCTTGAAATACTAATAATATAGCAGCATTATTGTATGTACTTGAAAAAAATATTCGTAATCCAGTCAATCTGGAAAATATACATTATATATGCCAAGAGTATACAATGCAATTCACCAGGTATCTGTGCCATGTTTTAAAAATAATTATTGGTCTATGGATTAACTCATGATGTAGCCCTAACAATCCAAAAACACACTTTGGGAAAGTCAATAATGCAAAAAAAATATTTTAATTGTTTTTATTTTCCCTGGTGGAAAGCATTGGTCAAAGTGATCAAAGGCTCATGTTGAGAGTTCACAGGAACAAGGTAACACATTCAAGAGCAACTAAAACAATGAAAGCGGAGGACACCCAAAGGAGACATGAAGCTGAAGACTGAGGAGTTGGCACAAAGAGAACCAGAATGAGAAATATGACTTAAAGGTGGAATGTAGCTAAATAAGTCAGAGGCTTCAACCACAAATAAGGAAAAAGGTACACAATTCTTTCATATTAGGCCACAACTACTTGGTACATGACTGGTTTCTGAATGGTCAAGGAAAGTATTTCCCGACGCTCAATCACACTGGAAGTTGTGTTTTACTACCACTGGTGGTTGTTTTCTACCCACTTAAATCCAGGGTGGCATTATAAAACCTGACCCACCGCAGACTTCCTGAGAGAGAAGCAGGCAGTGCCGTCAGTCACTGGCAAAGAGCTCTGTCTCCTAAGTTCCAGAACACATGGGCCTGAGCTCTAGCAATTAGGAACAGAAATAGCCAGATTACATAAACGCAGATGTTGTGCTTTAAAATCAGAACTATAAGCAACTGCAGACAGGGAGAATGTTATCTCTGCCTTCAGTGGAGGGAATCCACAGATGACATGAGACAGGATTCAGGACTTAGAAAGAGCACCTTCCTCTTGCCATTCTTGATGAAGCTTCATACCAGTTCCCAAGTAAAGAGGAGCTGGAGTTGGCAAGGCTACCATTCTCTAGTCAGATGAATTTGTGTTTAATTATCTAACAAAGTACATTTATTTGGTCAACTTAACTTCTGTATCATTTCTCTTCCCAGTATACTCTGAGTAACCTTAAGGGCAGAGACATCCTTGTCCACTTCTACATACCTAACATTTTTACTTCAGTCTGTTCAGGCTCCTCTAACAAAATACTATAAACTGGGTGCCTTAGAAACAACAGAAATTTATTGCTCACCATTCTAAAGGTTGAAAAGTCCATGATCAAGGTGTTCGGAGATGCAGTGACTTAGAGAGCCTACTACCTGGTTGAGGGATGGTCATCTTTTCCCTGTGTTCTCATGGCAGAAGGGGAGGAGCTCTCTTGTAAAAGAGTCTGTGATTCCTTTGCCTTTGTGATTTAATGGCATCACCTTGAAAACACCATCACATTGAGGATTCAGTTTTGATATAAGAATTTGGGAGGGACACAGACATTCCATTCATAACACCTGGCATAGTTCCTGGAACATATGAATGTTCATTACAGATTCATAGACTAAATGAAAATAATAATACTTACCTGTGAGACTTATTTGGGGAAGAAAATGAATGAAACATGTATAAAAGGTCTAACTTTATTCCTAGTCCATAATGAACAGCAATAAAGTCAATGTGTGCATGTATGTCTCCACCATCTTGTACCCCATTAAGATGCATGAATACAATGCACCAGTAAAAAACAAACAAACAAATAAATAAATAAAGTTGATGTCGTTCTTCTGCCCTCCCCAAGTGCAGCACTCATAGAATTATAACTTAGAGGATATTGAATTTCTAGAAACAAAGCTTAAGCAGAGTAGAAGAGAATTGTATAGACATTTAGAAACTCTCTGAAAGAAAGGGATTATTATCTGTAAACAACTAATGATAGCACAAAACATTCCGACATTCAAAGTTAGCATTATTACCTTTTTCTATCTTCTTATGTTTTTTTTTAATTTTTAATTTTTATTTTTGGTGGTCTGAGGTTCCTGGAAGCCCTTCTACCTCCGAGCTACACTCCCAGACCTATTTTATACGTTTTTATGTGGAAACAGGGTCTCTTAAGCCAGCGCGACTGGCTTCAAACCTGTGTGATCCTCCTGTCTCTGCTTCCCAAGCGTGGGGATTACACGTGTGCGCCACCACGCCTGGCTCTTATGTTTTAAAAGGAGATTAGTAACAGAAGGCTAGGAACACAAGATATATTATATTAAAAACTAATCATGCTATTTAATAAACTATGAATTGGAGCCAGAGTTCTGAATCTCCATCCTGAGCTAATCATTATTTTTTCCAATGAAAATATACCTTTCTTTTGCAAAGATCCAGCTATATTTCATCAAAGTTAAAACATATAAATTTCAACTTTCTTTGCCCCCTTAGGGAAGCTCATTACAACAGGCTATCTTTTGCTTTTGCTCTACCAACAGAAGTCTTGTCTTCAGAAAAAAAGAAAGCCTAAGATCATCACATAAGAAATGACACTTTGTCACATGATAATCTTGAGAACTGTGGGATTACAGAGTAAATAATATTTTTAAAGTCATATTCCACAAGTAAAGTCATCTTATCTTTTTTTCTTCTCTTATTTATCTATTTATTTATTTATTTTTAGTTTGGTTTGTTTGGTTTGGTACGGTACTGAGGACTGAATTCAAGAACATTCTGTCTCTCAGCTACTCCAACCCTATTTTACTTATTTTGAGCCAGGGTCTCACTAAGTTGCCAAGGGCTTTACTAAGCTGCTGAGGCTGACCTTGTACCTGCAATCCTCTTATCTCAGCCTCCAAGTACTGATATTACAAGTGTGGGCCACCACACAGAAAGAAATTCATCTTATTTAAAAACATAAATTAATGAAAATAATCCACAACATTTGTTAATCATGTGGCCTCGGTATCCACATCGGAAAAAAATATAGGATAGAAAATTAGAGATTTTTCTGTTTCCGAGTGAAAATGGACCAAAAAGATGATTGTAGAATTTTTCAATTTACAATTGTGAATACTAAGGCTTCAAGAATTGGATTTCAACACTCTTTTGTTAAAAAAAATCTTGTTTTTATTGGTATATTGTAATTGTACATTGTAACAAAGATCAGAGTGATAGAAGCAGGTGCGCACACAGCATTTGGTGTGCTCCTGCCTCCAGACTACAGTTTTTCCACTTCCCTGATTTCTCCCTTCCCCTTGGCCTAATTTCCCATTAGGATGACTTTTCCCAACCTCCTTCCCATTCAATTTTTGCTCTGGGACAAGTCTTTACCAGATGGCCCAGAGAATGAAGACAAAAATAAGTTAAAATCATTCTTGAAAAATTTGTATTGTTTCTTTTCATTATTGCTAATGATATGTACTTGTTTTGTGTTGGGGGGTTTATTTGGTGGTGATTTTTTTTTCCTCACAGGCTGTGAAAACATTTACTCCAAAATAAATTCTCAATCAAGACTATTCTCCTCTTGGTGACCAGCAATAAGCAGTCTTTAGGCACAAAGAGGAAAAGAGTCATCTCATCCCCCTCTATAGATTTCTCTTTGCCAAGTCATTAAAGTTAGAAAAGAACCAGTTGATGGGGTCCAGGGCTGCCAACCAAACACCCTTTACCCACTGCAAATGTTTTTTCCCTTGTATACAGCAAATTTTCTCACAGGCTCAGAGTCCGTGGGTGGAAAGGTGCATAATTGTGACAGAGCTTTTTAACCCTGGCCGGCTGGTGCTGAGGGTATCCCCTGTTCCTTCCATGTATTTAGAAGGCTGAGGGATCAGCCCTTCAGGGAAATTATGCCTAGTGATATCACCAGGGTTTTCCAAATCTCATTTTCAGAGTTAAGAAAAGTACTTGTGATTCCCTAAATTGAAACAGTAATAGATATGAAAATATTTCCATGTTTAGGGTCCATGGTTAACCAGGCCTTGTACCATAGAATGGAACGTCAGTGACAAATAGAACTGATAGGTATTGACCTCTATCCTGAGGGCTGCATGAGTGCTCTGGACCAGCACTGAATGTTGAGGCCTTCTCATTTGGACAAGTTCCTGATGTTAGGTTTTGGTGCAGTAAAAAGGTGAGAGAGACCGGGTGTGCCAAGAAGAATTTTAATGTGGTCTTCTTTCGGGAATAGGGGCTGGACCACTCCTGGAGAACTCCAAGCTCCTCCGCTGTTTGAAGGGAAATGCCCTTCCTTTTAAGGTTTACATCTTGTGGGTGGGGCTACGCATAGGAAAGCTGCCCCTCTCATGACATCCCCTGCCTCAGGATATCGCCCAATAAGAGTCTTATCCTTTTCTTGGGGAGGGACCCAACTTGTCACCCTCCTCAGTCAGAAGCTACATCTTGATTACATATGGGGCCCTGGAAACCATTTTAGGCTTTGTGGGGGATAAAAATACATATTATTTTATCCTCAAATAATATTCAGAAGAAGCAGAGAGCCAATATATATAGAGAGAAACATAAAGAGACAACTTAGCAATGAAAGGAAGTGGTTCTCTCTCATTTTCTCACACATTCTATATCTTGATCCAGCTGGGGCTTACACAGATTTCTACCTATGTAGAAATTCATCAAGCTCTATACTAAAGACTGTGTACAATTTAAAGATAAAAAATAATACAAGGAATTATTTTCTTTTACATTTATGATTCTCATCAATTTCCAAAAAAATTATCTGTACCTTTTTACAAAGATACACACAATTGTCAGATTACAAAATAAATATGAGAGAAAACCAAAGGAAAGAAAAATAAAGACAGGAAATAAAAATAAGAAGCCACAGTTAATGCTATTACCCCCAAATACATGCCATTAAGTCTTCCTTGTTACTTGTGGTGGGCTCCAATTTTGGCTCTGAGCCTATGAAAAGAAGTCATGACTCACAAAGACCACAAGATAAAAACAAAACAGCAGCTCAGGAGAAGCCCAGCTATTCTTGGTTTTGAGAGCTGAGAGACATTTTTCCCATGGGTCTGTATAGAAAGGACACTATGAAATGTACCAAACAGTGTCCCCAACATCTACACAACAAATTAGATAACACTTTTTTGCTGGGTAGTTTCCTATATTTTTTAAATGTGGGCTAGTGGTATAATAACAGAGTACAGCTCAGCAAAAGCAATTATATTGAAACCAAAATGATACAGAGCAGGACTGAAAGTATCATTAAAGTAGAATAGATACCCTCATACTCTCAGAGTAAGGGAGTAGTGATGTGGTCTTGAGAAATTCAGAAAGTCTATAAGAAAAAGAGATTATTCAGCTGGGGTTTAAGAAAAAAACAGGATCCATCAGAAAAAAGTGGCAGAAGTAAAGGGGTCAGTCTTTGTAGAAATAAACAAGTGTGTGCCAAGAGATGGAAAAAAAGAAAGCGAAAGGAAATCAGTAGGCTGATTGGTTTATGACTTAGAGCAAGAAGATTGAAAAGGTAAGTTCAGGCCAGATGCTGGAGGTGCCATAGGCCAGGTTAAAAAGTTAATTCTACATTTTAGAAATAAAGCATGGAAGTGCAATGAAGTATTTTAGTATTCTGGATGAAAAATATTATGATAAAATCTTTTAATATTTAGAAAGATTGGTCTGGCTGTCTTTGGCTGAATAAATTAGAAAAGCAAGCAGAAAAACAAGTTAGAAAGCTTCTTCTCAAGTCCTCTAGACAATGCCTTTGTAATAGGCATTACAGCACATTACATAGACCTATCCTCAGTTTACCTGTACACAGAGTTAAGCAACTGGCCAGAGACAACCATCCCTAAGGCAACAATGAAGCCACACCCAGAACCACCAGTCACTTCCCTCTCTTGGACCAGGGTTTAAATTTAGGCTGCGGTTTGAAACAACAACAAAAAGCAGCTTAGGAAACCAGGGAGGAAGTTTTGGATCTTTCTCAAAGCAACATGGAAAAGAAGGGAGAGATGGAAAACAAAATATTTTGGAAGAGGGTGGAAAAGATGACCTACTCATGGCACTAAATGCACACAGGGCTAAAGAATGTTTATACTTAAAACCAGAGAGCAGGGCACCCGCCCCATCCTGAAAGAAGAGAAATTATGCAGACAACATTTACATAAAGGGGACATTGCTTTCTCACGTGGTCCAGGCTGCTGCTAACTGGAGGAACACGTAAGGGCTCCTACTATCTTTCCTTTCCTTTCCTTTTCTTTTTCTTTCTTTTCTTCTTTTTTTGAGAAAGGCTATTGCTCTGCTGTTTCTGGATGCAAGGCCTGCTGGCTGCCCTTTGGAAGTACAACCTGCTCCATGTGCAGCATTTTTATTCCTTTACTGTGTTTGCAAAGCCGGCATGCCTCGCTGAGCATACCCGCAGCTCTATACCTTGCACAAAACCCTCAGATTCCTTTGTGAAATGCCTTTGTGTCTCTGAGTGTGTGGGAATCTCCAAACCAATGATCATGAGCCTCCCTCTCAGCACCTGAAAAAAGTTTAAACAGATTCAAAAGTATATAAACCTTGCTTCTACAATGACCTGTGTTAGTGTGTGTGTGTGTGTGTGTGTGTGTGTGTGTGTGTGTGTGTGTGTGGTGTGTGTTTAAATTTTTTTTTTAAATGTCTCCTTCTGTCTTTGGAAATGAACACAATAAGAGGCTCCACCTGCTGGCCTATCAGCTTTCCAAAAATCATGATCCTGGACTGGAAATAACATCAGTTCCTGGTCTTTCCTAGGCCTAGCTTTTCTCATTAGTGGCTTTGAAAGCAAATTTCAAGCCACAGTGCCATAGATCATTACTTGGTCTCTCTAGTTCTCCATCTACTAAAGGAGCCTATAGATCTAATGCATCTGGTGTCACGGAATGAAGGTTGACTGAGAGGCCAAACACCTACATTCTCATTCTAACTCCATCACTTACTATTTTAGTGGCATTGGACAAATGCTTACTTTCTTGACACTTCAGTTTTTTTCAACTGTGCAACAGAAATTTTAATCCTTTTCCCCACAGCTTTCAGGTTGGTGTTGAGCATCAAATTCAGATCATTAAGGAAATGAACAACCTCACCACCATAAAACTCTGTGCAAACAAACAAGAGCCATTACTTTTAGCAGAGTGGAGCTTTGCTGTGGAGAAGAGGTTTGGGAAATCTCCTCTGGGAAGGATGCTTTCACAGCAGGGTGATTTCTGCAGTCTTGGATCTTTGCTGAGGGAAGAGGATTCTTCAAGTTGCAGCCTTAGTGCGACGCTGCTGCCACTTCATCTGCAGATAGGTTCCTTGCTCTGCCTGGCTGGGTGTGGTTGCTGCTGGGGAAGAAGGAGCCAGGAACAAGGCTAATAAATCAACCTGAGGGCAGGTCTCATTCTGACCTTCACATCTTAAAGAGGGAAAATGATGAAAAAGGTCTATTTCTCTTACCTTTGTGCATTGGCCCTTTTCCAACTCATAAGCCACACAAATCTGAGGACTGGGGGAAAAAAAGCCTGGAGATTACATAAGGCAACCCTCATACTTGAGAGATGAGTGAAGGGCAGCTCCAAGTCTGAGGGACTCGCTCAGAGTTACACAGCTAGCCAATTAGGCTAATACAGTGCTTGAGCTCACAGATGTCTGGGTCTAAACTTAGCTGAACTTATGAGACTCTGGACAACCCTGTGATAGTTACTCACCTTCCCATGACTTTGTTTATTCATTTAAAAATAGACAGGGAAAATGATCCTACCTCAAAGGGCTCTAGGGTAGTAAGGGCAAGAAGAGAAAGCACCTACTCAACTTACAACTCCCAATAAATGCTTTTAATTATTATCATTTACTTAGGATTATAAAATCTGAAATCCTAAGATTTACGAGAACTTTACATGAATTAATATAAATATATGTATATATGTGTATATGTAATGCATGTAAATAAGCTAATGTATATAATATTATAGGAAAACTTTACAATATCATACATATACTATATACAAAATGTTAATAAATAATATAACAGAAAATGTTAATATATTTGTAATACTATAAATACATAACATATTTATTATATTCAACATCTTGCATGCTATAGTGCTAAAGACATGAAAGCCATTATTAATATTTTGGTAAGAAGGTTTAAATAGGATACATCTAAATTATCCAAATTTTCATTAATAAATTTTATTTTTGACAGTAGTTTTCTGTTCAAGAAAATTTCTGCACAAAAAATAGAGAACTGGCACATACCCCTGTATCTACATCCATACTACCTCCCCTACTCTTGCTGTCAGCACAGCACCACAGTGGGGACATTCAAATCCATCTTGATACAGATCATATATTTATATTATGCTATACAAACATGTAACATACTATATATATATATGATAACATGTATATATTAGGATTCATTCTATGTATTTTACATTCTATTGTTTTTGACAACTGTATAATGACACGTATCTCTCATTTTAATATGGTATAGAATAGCTTCACTGTCATAAAAATCTGCTATTCTCTGTCTATTCATTTATCCTTCCTCTATATCTAAGAAAACCACTGATCTTTTTATTATCTCCATGGTTTTAGTTATGCAAAATGTCATAAAGTTGAATATATATTTATGTTATGTAGCCCTTTCAGGTTAGTTTCTTTCCTCCATGTGTTTTTAAGGTTTCATGACTCACTTTTGTTTTAGTGCCGAATAATATTTCACTGTCTGGATAACCAGAATTTATCCATTTAAAAACATCTTGGTTGTTTCGAATGAATAGTTGAATAAATCTGTTATAAATATCTGGGTGTCAGTTTTTGTATAGACATCCATTTGAGAAAACACCAAGAAGCACAATTGCTACATCATATAGTAAATAAATTAACTTCTGTAAGAAATTGGTACACTGTCTTCTTCTGTTTCTGTACTGCTTTGCATCCTCACTATCAGTGAAGAATTCCTTTTGTGCTATACCCTCATCAGCAGTGGTATTAGTGCTTTGGATTTTCACCATTCTAATAGGTTTGTCAGCAATATTTCATTATTGTTTGAGTTTGCAATTCCTTAATGATATATAATAATTAATCTTTATTTACCATATATTTGTTTTCTTTGGTGATATGGCCATAAGTCATTTGCTCACTTTTTCTCAAATTGCTAATTTTCTTATTGTTGAGTTCTAAGCATTCTTTGTGTATTTTGGATAACAGTTCTTTATAAGATGTTCCTTTTGCAAATACTTTTTCCATGCTTTCTATTCTCATACTTCTGATATTGTCTTTCACAGATCAGAGATTCTTGATTTTAATAAAATCCAGTTTATCAATTATTTCTTTTGTATATCATGTCTTGGTGTTGTATATAAAAAGTCACTGCCATGCCCAGATCCTCTAGGTCTTCTGCTATATTATCTTCCAGGAGTTTTAGATTTTACATTTTGATCTAAAATCATTTTGGGTTAATTTTTATAAAAGGTATGAGGCATAGGTTTATATTTCTTCATTTCCCCCCCTTTTCATATCTTCTTTTTGCATGAGGATGTCCAGTTTTTCCAGAACCACTTGTTTAAAAGAACTATCTTTTCACCAGCATATTGCTCTTGTTCATTCATCAAAAAATCACTTGACTATAATTATGTGGTCTATTGTGGGCCCCCTATTATGTTCAGTTGGTAGATTTGTCTGTTCTTTGTCCAGTATCACAGTCTTGATTACTATAGCTTTCTAATAAATCTTGAATTAATAGTGTCAGTCCTATGTCTTTGTTCTTCAGTATGATGAACAAAGAGATGGCTACTCTGAGTCTTTTACCTCTTCATATAAATTTTAGAAACAGACATCCATAGAATAACTTGCTGAGATTCTGGGGCTGCACTGAATCTGTAGATCAAGTAAGAGAGAATTAACATATTTTTAATATTGTCTATACCTATATATAAACATAAATGTATTATAATTAATTTAATTCTTTGATATCTTTCACTAGAATTTTGTGCTTTTATACACTAGAATTTGTACTTGTATAGACATAGATCTTGCTTATATTTTGTTAGGTATGTTAGGTATATATGTTCATATTTCATTTTGGAGGTAGCCCTTCTACCTCCGGGCTACACTCCCAGACCTATTTTTTATTTTTGGAAACAGGGTCTCTTAAGCCAGTGCGGCTGGCTTCAAACCTGCGTGATCCTCCTGTCTCCGCCTCCCAAGTGCGGGGATTACAAGCGTGCGCCACCACGCCCGGCCTCTCTCCTTTAATTTATATGTGCCTTTATACTTAAAATGGGTTTCAAGCTAAGCATGGTGGTGCATGCTTGTAATCCCAGTACTTGGGAAACTGCGACAGGAGGATCACAGATTCATGTGCTTGGGAGGCTGAGACAGGAGGATTGTGCAGGCTTGAAGCCAGCCTCAGCTATTTAGTGAGGCTCTCAGCAACTTAGTGAGACTCCGTTTCCAAAAAAAGTATAAAATAGGTCTGGGAGTATAGTCCGGAGGTAGAAAAGCCCCTGGGTTCTATCCCCAGTACCACAAAAATAAATATCTAAATAAAATAGGGCTGGGGGTATAGCTCAGAGGTACAATGTCACAGTATTCAATCCCCACCCCACCCCCACACACATACACATATGGGTTTCTTTCTTTTTTTTGGGGGGGGTGGTACTGGGGTTCCTGGAAGCCCTTCTACTTCCGGGCTACACTCCCAGACCAATTTTACATTTTTATTTGGAAACAGGGTCTCCTAAACCAGCGAGCGTGGCTGGCTTCGAACCTGCGCGATCCTCCTGTCTCTGCCTCCCAAGCACGGGGATTACAAGCGTGCGCCACCACGCCTGGCCACATATGGGTTTCTTACAGACAACATGTGATAAGGTCTTGTTTTATTATCTACTCTGAAAAATCTTGTCTTCTGAATGTTGTTTTTAGGCATGTAGTTGAATTAATATTTACCATACTTTTTTTTTTTTTTTTTTGGTGGTACTGGGGGTGGAACCCAGGGGCTTTCTACCTCTAGACTATACTCCAAGACCTATTTTATATTTTTATTTGGAAACAGGGCCTCACTAAGTTGCTGAGAGCCTCACTAAGCAGCTGAGGCTGGCTTCTAAACTGTGCATTCCTGCTATCTAAGCCTCCCAAGCACTGGGATTAAAAACCTGTGCCACCACGCCCGACTTACCATACATTTTACTATTCCCTAATCATTGCCCTTTTTATTTGTTTCTAGTTTTGTTTTTTATACATTTCTGCTTATCATGGTTTTAATTGACCATTTTATATAATTTTACTTTCTCTTCTTCCTTATCAATCAAACATAATTTTAAAATTTTTAAAGTGCTTATCCTAGAGTTGGTAGTACATACTCACAACTAATCTAAGTCCACTTTCAAAAAAATAGATAGTGCTTTAAAGGTAGTGCTGTTATTAAATTTTTACTATATTTTATAACACATTTATCTCCTTTTAATGTTTTTAGTTGTCACCTATTCTCAAATGACTTAAGGTAACCTATAATGCTAAGGTTATAGAAATTTAAAAAAATAATATTTCCCAAATGCTTCATAAAATGCAAGATCCTATCATGTCACACAAAGCAAACCTTCACTATGATATTTTCTCCCATTGTGAGTTATTCTTGCATATTGAAAGTCATGCAATGGACAACATTGACCCAGTTGCTATCATCTCTTTGAGACTCACATGTCTTCATGAATTTTCACAAAGAATGACACTTACCTCTCTATGATCACCATCCTCTGGTAATGCTGGGACAGGAGTAATGCTGGGACAGAAAGTGGCCTTTCATGACTTACTGTCTCCCATAGTCCTTTCCTCTCTACTGTTCTTAATACTAACTCCTGTTTTTTTTTTTTTTAAATCTCTTTTTGAGGAGTTGTTTCATTCAACACTCACACTGATATAATTCAAAGAAACTTAGAGAAAAAAAGAGTTATTTGTTCACAGTATTTTGGAGATTCCTATAGTTCTTCCTGGAGCAGGCTTATTTTTATATTTACTAGGTTGATAGCTGACCCCTGATAAAGTGGTAACTAAAATATGCAATATGGGTGGGGTTGATCAGAAAGGATATGGATTTGAAACCAACTTTGTTACTTGCCAGTTGGCAAATTACTAAACTTCTCTAATCCCCAGTACTTTTATGTATAAAATTTGGTTTGTGACAGGATGTCTAGTGTTATAATAATAATAATTAAATGTTAAGATCAAATTAATGTTCATGACTCAGCCAAAAGCAAGTTTCTATCTCAGTTCTTCAGTGGATCCATAACTTTGGTGCTCTGAATATTAATTTTCTCTTCTACACAGTGGAGATAACAATACCCATTTTATAATGGTCTCATTCTGATAAATAAAATAGCAATGTGAACATGCCTCACTCATAGTTAAACCTGAAAGGAATGTGAGTTTCTTTCTCCTTCTGTGAAGATTTTCAATAAGAATAATGCAGTTGGGTGTGAACCTTCTAAAATTAATTTCCTCTGAGAGGTCATTTAGAGGAAAATTTCAGTGAACCATGACTTTTAGATTCAAAGGAATCAACCATGTAATGGTAAAATGGCAGGCAGTAAGGGCTGAATATGGGGGTAGAGACCTCTGCTCCCATAATTAAAACCTATAATTATACCTACAAATTGGGTTTTCACCACTCTAAAGTATGCTTTTTGCATATCCCCATAAATCTTGATCTTCCATATTTCTAAATCTGGAAAAAGCTATGGCTCTGCTTGTTTAGAAACAATTACACCAGTATTCATCACTTGTGAACTACTAGTACTACTTTTAAAGAAATAATAGTAATGATGGCTCCTTCATCTTTCTTCCAACTTTGACTGTTGGCACCTCATGCTGTAGTACATTAATACTATATTAAAGCTTGTAGCTGGGCATGGTGTTGCATGCTTGTAATCCCAGCATTTGGGAGGCTGAGACAGGAGGATCATGGTTTGAGGACAGCCTCAGCTTTTTCTACTTAGTGAGGCCCTTTGTGACTCAGTGAGATCCTGTTTCAAAATAAAGAATAAAAAGTAGAGCAAAGAAAACACCCTTATATTTTATGGATCTGTGTTGCCCTTCTACTCTGAGGTCTTTGACCATCGGTATATTCACCTCTGTGCCTCTAGAACTAGCCACAGTTCCTGGCAAAAAATATATGCCTTACTAATATTTATTAAATGAACAATACCTCTGATGAGCACTAAATGTAGATTAAGTACAATGCCTGACTTAATACTAACATTTTTATGAATGAATGCCATTGCCATTTGTAACTTACAGAACACGGCACCAAGTCTCTGAGCCTTTGTAATCTCTTCCGGTTTCCATGCCACAGGTGGAAAAGGTAGTATGTTAAGTCAGATTTGATTGGCTTAGTGGTATTCTAATAAAAGGTTAATAATATGCCTTTTAGGAAGCAAATTTTCTTATTTGTGGCATATACCAGCATCTAAAGCATAAATACTGCCACCTTGGCCTATTATAAGGTACCAAGATAACATCAATAGGTTTTCAAAATTCTTGAATATTTAGTAATTGACTTCCACAGTCGGTTACAAACTGGCTTCAGAGTAGCATTTGTGTGACCACAAACTTAGGGTGTTTTCAGATAAAAACAATGATGGTGTTTAGGTTTCTGTCTTAGCTGCTGAAGACTTCACCAATAGTTGGAGAATCATCACCACCTATCAGCTTTGGCGGTTGGCAGAATCTATCCCAGACTGTTTTGCAGCTGGTCATATTACTGACAAATCTACTCACCAGGAATGATTTTCTTCTCCCAACATCAACCACTCACTTCTGCTTTTAGACATGAATTAAGCAGAACAAAGAATTTTAAAGTAAACACCCCTAAATATGACATTCTTTGGACCCCCCACCTTTAAAAATAACTACAGGAGAAAAATAAGCAATGCCCTATTTAGAATTGATCAAGGATGACTTCTTTGAGCTGTGCATTTGTTTAGGAACCAAATGGCAGCTGATAATTTGTGTTCATGTCCAAATAATGATGTTATTATGTGAAGCTGTTTATCTTAGTGTTTCCAGACAGAGAAAAAAAATGTCTCGAAAAATCCAAGTCCCCAAAGTTTTCTTGGGATTGTCTGGGATGCTTTGGAAAGTTAGCAAAGTTCACACAGGATGATTAGAGGAGATGCTTTTGGCACTCTTAAAAACTCTCACGTTATTTTTTCCCCTTGGGAAGCTGCTCAAGAACATGCTGTATTGAGAGTATAAAGCTGCTAGGTCAGTGAGATGTGTGTGTGTGTGTGTGTGTGTGTGTGTGTGTGTGTGTGTGTAACTTAGGGATTTCTCAGAGCCAGAAATGTTATCCAAGCTTCATCTCTGTGACTGAAGGAAATTGCATCAGCTGCTCATAGGATACCAGATCTCAATATGATATTCTATGTAAGCAATGCCCCCAGTGACAAATGTCACATCCTGGCTAGTGGATGTGCATGTGAGTGAGTGCCCTAAAGCCTGGCTTATTCTCTTGGGCCTCCCAGAAAGTGGCTTGAACAAGAAGTATTTCAAAGTAAAAACCAATAAAGAATATTGAAATAATAGCATTTTGGAAAAAAGTTATTAATTTAAAATTTTTTAAAAACTGCTGATTTTTTCTCTTGACTAGGGCTGTATCCACACACATCTGGATAAAAAATGCCAATCAACCAGATGTCTTTACATGTTTTGATATCTGTCATCATACAGGCCAAACACCTGGATGATTACATTCACTTTCACTCTTTTGCCAGATGTTTTGAAAACATGGTGGTATGGCTTAGATAAAAAAAAAAAAATGGTGCTTTGTAATCCACAAAGCTGAATGCAGTACAGTAAGAAGTAGACAAGGAAGAAAATGAGCAATTTTTGAGTACCTACTCCCTGCCAAACACCTTTTCTTATTTTTTCTATATTTAACCTTTGCAAGAATTTGATGAGGCATTATCTCCAACTTGTAGATAAGGAAACATTGGCTGAGGGATCTAATTTACCAATGTCATATATCTAAAAAGTAGTAAACCTAGGATCTGAATTTATCCATTTTGGAGAGAAATATTAGAAATAAATGCAATTATGTTACAGGTAATGAAACTAAGAAGTGAGAAAAATAGAGCTCCTGTATAATGAAAATAAGGCAAAGGTACACACAGGTATGGAAATAAACACAACCACTGCTAACATTGTCCATCTTAAGAACTTTTAAATCCAGCCTCATAGTGTGTATGGAAGAAGCATTATGGCAGATGAACCCAGGAGAGCAGGCTCCATTAAACAGGGCTCTTGGTTGTGCCATACCTTTCTTTGGCTCTGAACACACAATAAAATTGAACACAACTCCTTCACTGATTGTCTTACCTCCCTGAAGTTGAAATTTTTGGCTAATGTTATAGGAATAACCTAGTTTATTATACAAATTTATACATATATATATATACACATCATATATATGTATGTATATATGTATATGTGTGTGTGTGTATATGTATATAATGGTTTACTGATGGGGGGGAGATTTCAAAGATTGGATGTTATAACTTCTTGTAAATAACCTAAGGGGTAAACTTCCCTCTGATTATGGCACAAGGCAAGTTGGCTCATCTCAAGTTTCTCAACAATGGCTTCATCTTTGGGGAAATAATGAATCAGATTATTTCCCTTTTATATGCCAAGGAACATAATTTCCTAAGTCCACATGGAAAGAGAATCCAAAGCACCTCCTACAAGAATCTACTTTCTTATAAGGTAGAATTGGTGACTCACAGCCAGTGGCTGCTTATTCAGATCAGAAAGAAGTTAAAAGCAGAGCTCATTAAATGTTTAGACAAATGCCAAGGGCAGAGATATCCCACCTCACTCTTTCTCAAACAGTAAGCACAGGAGAGAATAGCTCTTTGAGAGTTTACTCCATACTAAAAAACAGTTAATTTCTTGGGTCTTGAAGATGACAATGCAAATACATGGAATGAGGTCTGGTCACGAGTTTATACTACCCTAGTTGCTGACCCACAGGTGAGAACACTGGGAAGAACATTAATTTTCTAAATATATAAAAATGAGAATTTACAGAATAAGGAAACGAGGGTAAATAAGGACAGATGAGGATATAAATGTTAGTTCCAGAAAATGAGTGAATGGGTTGCAGATAATGTACCCTTTGGAAATAGCAAATGCTATTGAAGATTTGCAGAGAAGGAAATAAATCATAAAAAATTGGAATGCTTTTTATGAGCTGAAGTAGAAGCAAATTGAACATCTTTAATAAGAGTCAGTCTGGAAAGAAATTTTATGTAACAGCATTATTTAAAATGTTAGGGAAATGATCAAATCACCCAAAATTCAAAAAGAAATAATCTCTTTGGAAAGTTGAACACATACATACCTAAATGTTTAGGATACAATGAAAGACTGGAAAAGACTGGAGAAGGAGATTGTATGTCCATACAGTCAGATCCTTTCTGACCTAGCTTGATCCATAGGCAGATGCTAAGTTTTCAGTCAATTCAAATCAACCTTAAGCTTTATATTAGAGGTCCAATACTCCCTAGTGATTAAAATCTGAAAGTTTTCTTGCTGGTCTAAAATTAATGTCTCATATGTCTGCCTGGATTGGTTCTAAGATAATTAAAATGTATTGAGCATTGTGTTTGTGCCAGCTATTTCGGCCAACTATTTTTACATGCATCTTACTTATATTCAAACCATAACAGAATTGCTGTGGGATATAACTGCAGCAATTCTATGTTATGGTTTGCATATAAAATGTCTCATGAAGGCTCGTGTGTTGAAAACTTGGTCTGCAATGCAACAATGTCTAGAGGGGGAGCTTTTAAAAAGTCGTTGGAACATGGAGGCTCTAAAATCATCAATGGATTGATTCATTGGTGGATTCAGAAGGTAGGACCAAGTAGAAGGTCCTTGGAAGCATTCCCTTTGGGTCTCTCTCTCCTCTCTCCTCTCTCCTCTCTTCTTTCTTCTTTCTTCTCTCTTCTCCATTCTTCTTCTTCTTCTTCTTCTTCTTCTTCTTCTTCTTCTTCTTCTTCTTCTTCTTCTTCTTCTTCTCTCTCTCTCTCTCTCTCTCTCTCTCTCTCTCTCTCTCTCTCTCTCTCTCTTTCTCCTTTATGGCTGCTATGGGGTAAGAATCTTTTTCTCTGCCACACCCTTCCATCATGAGGTACTGCCTCACTACAGTTTTGAAAACAATGGAGCTAGCAGACAATTGGCTGAAACTTCCAAATGAGTGAGCCAAAATAAATATTTCATCTTCTTACATTTTTATTTTTAGATGGACTCAGCAAAATGGCAACTGTGCGATGTAGTACATCTCATTTTCTGTAATACTGGAAATTCAACCACCCTGTAGTCAGGTCCTTGACAAGAGAGAAAAACAGCACAAAGTTGAACTAAGTCACAAAAAATTGAACTGTGGCAGAACAAAATTTAGCAGACAAAACAGGGGATAGCAAGGTGTCCTGCTCATGTTTCACCCAGAGAACACCTCCATGGTGGTCAGTCTTGCCATCTTGGCCTGTCTGTTCCAATCCTGGACTGCTAACACTGCAGCCCCTAGAGATCCCTAGCAAAGAATCCAATGACTTTATGTGAAGTAAGCGGCTGTAGATCTTCAGTATCTTAAGCAATCAGCACCTTGCTCCAGGTTTCACAGAGAATTATAGCCCAGATGCCCCCACCAGAACTTGTGACAGCAAGTGCAAACAGCCCACCTTGCCCTCCAGAGACCTAGAGCAGTGCTCAACAGTGAGTCAACTGTGTGACTCAGTGGAAAATCACCCAGCATAGTTGCAGGGACTCATATGGCAAGTGATAGAGTCATGGGGTCTGAGACTTTGTGGTCTACCTCTGAGGAGGTTGGGTTGGAGGCTAGTGCTAAATACAGCAGAGGCATGGGAGAGGCCCATAGTGTCCAAGGCATAGCACCCTCACAAAGTTTCTGGAGATCACTCCATGATTACACTGGATACCCACCACCAGTAGGCAGAGATAGGCACAGGTCCAAGCCCTGTGGAAAGTACAGAGCCCCATGCTTACGCAGGGTGTATTCCCAGTGACACCTGCTGCCTGAGTAGACACAAAGTAGCATAGGAACAGGTCCTGTGGAGAGGCCAGAGAACCAGGAAGGCAGCAGGAGAGACACCAGCAGGCACTCAGTGCCTGCACTGACAGAGACACTAGTTAGGGTTCTAGTCATTGCAGAAGACTCAAACTTCTAAAAAGCTTCAAATTGACATCACTATTATACTATAGGTTACTGAGCAAATGAGAATGCTTGTAACATGCTTGAGAACCTACCGTAGTGAGTAGACATTAAATGGCTGAAAGTATCCATGCAGACCCAGGAGGACTGCAGAAGCCAAGTCTGCTTTATATCTGTATATTTGCAGGGTTGTTTTTTGTTTGGTTGGTTGCTTTGTTATTTTCTGTGTTTATTTTCTCTCTTCTCCATTTCTTTTACAAGCTTCCTTCCTCTTTCCTATATACTCTTCTCCCTTCAAACTTTTTTTTGGTCTTATATTAAATCTATTTCATATCATTATACATCAATACTCTACATTGACAAATAGAACCCTCCTATATATTTACTATCTCTCATCTCTACCATACACTTAACCTCTAATTATACTCCATCATATCTTCTACTTTACCCTATCCCAGCACCCATAAATCCAGCTCCTCCCCCTTCACCCAAACTTTACTATTGAAAACAATACAACTTTCTCTTGTATATACCATTTTATACCTTTAAGTCCCTACTTTATACCCTTAAGTCCCTACTGCGATTGGAACAAAGAGGTGAAGTGTGGGAAAGAACTGCTAGACACCGAGAATAAACTAACCACAGCTGAAAGAAGGAAATGCCCAACAGCTCACACAATGAGGTTTAAAAACACACAGGTCACAAATTTTTCTGCTCACAACTCTGAGCCAACACTCTATAAAGGAGGTAACAGACAGAACACCTGACTTTAACACCTAACTCCCACCAGCAGCTCCATGACAAGAGAAAAAACAAAAAAAGGAATGAAAAGTTGAACTCTATCATATCCTCTACCCTACTCCTGCACCCATCAATGCCACCATTGCAGTGGGCAGAAGGAACCCCAGAGTAACCGCAATCTAGTATTGATGATCTATAGGTAGAACAACATTGGAATGATAGTAGACACAGTTTTCAGGGTTAGTATCAAAGGGTGATAAATTTATAACAGAGAACAGAGAATAGCCATAAAGTAGAGGCTATTCAATTATAACCCATACCTGTATTAAATACCAGAATCCATCTATATGCTGCCTGCAAGAAACACACCTGAGAAATAAAAATATCCACAAACTAAAAAATTTACCTTGAAGAACAAAGCAATCCATTCCAATGGCACTTAAAGACAAGGAATTGCAAATATGATATCAAAAAAATTAGTCTTTGAGCTTAAGCTTATCAGAAGAAACAAATCAGGTCATTTTTACTGGCAAAAAAAATCAACAATAAAGCAGGAAGAAATAACTATAGTCAACATTTATGCCCCAAACATATGTGTAGCCACTTTTATAAAACAAATTCTTCATGACATTAAGTCACACTTCAACACTCCTCTCATACTAGTAAACCAGTCTTCTCAACAAAAGGTGAATGAAGATGCCTCAGACCTAAAGAATACCATAATCCAAATAGACCAATTAGACACATATAGAATATTCCACCCAACTACAGCAGAGTTCACATTTTTCTCAGCTGCTCATGGAACCTTCTCCAAAATAGACCACATCCTGGGCCACAAAGTAAGCACTAGGAAATTAAATATGACATACTCCCCTGTATCTCTTCAGACTACAATGGAATGAAACTAGAAATCAACTATAAGACCAAGAGTAACTACAAAAACACATGGAGACTGAACACCATACTGCTGAAAGAGAAATGGAACCATAGAAAAAAGTGGTAAAATTAAGAAATTTCTAGAAAAAAATGAAAATTGAGACACAACATATCAAAACCTCTGGGATATCTTGAAGGTAGTATTAAGAGGAAAATTTATAGCCCTGAGTGTTCACATAAGAACAGAAAATCAACAAATAAACAACCTAACCTAATGACACACCTCAAAGCCCTTGAAAAATGAGAACAATCTAAACTCAAAGGCAATAGAAGACAGGTTTTTTTCTTTTTTTTTTTTTCTCAGTACTGTGAATTAACCCACCCAGGAAAATTCTACTTCTGAGCTACACACTCAGCCCTAATTTTTATTCTTTATTTTGAAACAGGGTTTCACTGAGTTGCAAATGGCCTCACTAAGTAGCTGCAGTTTTTCATGAACTGAAATCCTCCTGTCTCAACCTCCCAAATGCTTGGATTACAAGCATGCACCACTATGCCTGGTTCAGGAAATTATTAAAAATCAGAACAGAAATCAGTGAAGTAGAGAACAATAACAACAAAAAATATACAGAAAATCAATAAAATTGAAGGCCAGTTTCTCAAAGAAATAAAAAATATATATAAACGACTACCCAACCAAACCATAAAAGAGAGAGGGTCAATCCAAATTTCTAAAATAAGAGATGAAAAAGGAGATATTACCACCAATAGTGTGGACATCTAGAGTGTTATCAGAAAATACTTTCAAAAACTATATTTCAACAAAATGGAAATTCTAGAAGAAATTGACAAGTTTCTAGACAAATACAATCTGTCTACATTAAGTCAAGAAGATATAGAAACTTTAAATTGACCAATAGCAGGCAAAGAGATTGACTCAGTAATAAAGAGCCTATCATCAAACAAAAGCACAGGACCAGATGGTTTCCCAAGACATTTTATAAAACATTTATAGAAGATCTAATCTCAATATTCACTAAACTATCTCATGAAATAGAAACAGAACTATCCCAAATATATTCTATGAAGTTAACATTACATTAATACCAAAATCAAATAGAGACACCTCAAGAAAACTATAGGTCTATATCATTGATAAACTTAGATGCAAAACTGCTAAACAAAATATTAGCAATACACATTCAAAACCACATCAAGAAAATCATACACCACGATTTTTACACACCATGATCAAGTAGAGTTTATCCCAAATATGTAAGGCTGGTTAAACATACACAAATCAATCCATAGAATTGACCATATAAACAGAACCAAAGAGAAAAATTACATGATCATTTTATTAGATACTGAAAAAGCATTCAATAAAATCCAACAACTATTAATGCTAAAAGCATTGCAGAAAATAGAAATAAAAGGAACATATCTCAACATCATAATGGCAATATACAATAGGCCCACAGCCAAAGTCATATTAAATGGAGAAAAACTGTAAGAGTTCCTCTTAAAAGCAGAAACAAGACAAAGATGTCCATTATCACCACTTCTTTTCAATATAGTACTTGAGATTCTAGCCAGAGCAATAAGGCAAGAGAAGTAAATCAAAAGAGTAAAAATAGATAAGAAAAACTGAAACTATCCTAATTTGCAGATGACATGATACTATACTTATAAGACTCAATAGATTTAACCAAAAGGCTTATAGAATTGATGAACAAATTTAGCTAAGTGTCTGAACACAAAATCAATCTTAAAAAAATCAGAAACTTTCTTGTATGCCAACCATGAATCTACTGGGGAAAAAAAACAGAAAACACTTTCTCTCATAGAATCTCATGAAAATTTATATACTTAGAAATAAACCTAACAAAGGTAAGATAGCTCTACAAGAAAAATTATAAAACATTGAAAAAAAATCAAAGAAGATCTTAGAAGATGGAAAGATTGTCCATGCTCTTGGATAGACAGAATAAATATTATCAAAATGGCTATTCTTCAAACAGTGATCTACAGATTCCATGCAATACTCATTAAATTTCCAAGATTATTTCTCAAAGACATAGAAAAATAAGTCCTTAAATTCATTTGGAATAACAAAAGTCCCAGAATAGCCAAAGTAGTTATCAGCAACAAGCACCATGCAGGAAGCATCACAATACCTGACTTCAAACTACACTACAAAGCCATGGTAATAAAAACAGTATGGTATTGGCACAAAACAGTATGGTATTGGCACAAAACAGATCAGTGTAGCAGAATAGAAGACTCATAAATAAAGCCACACAACTTAGAGTCAATTGATTTTTGAAAAGGGGGCCAAAATATATACTGGAAAAATGATAGCCTCTTCATTAAATGGTGTTGGAAAAAGTGATTAACCATATGCAGAAAAATGGAAATAAACTCCACTTTCTCACCCTACACAAGAGTCAATTTAAGATGAATCAAAGGCTTAGAAATCAGATCAGAGAATTTGCAGCTCTTTGAAAAGAGCATAGGTTTAACACTTCAACATATAGGCACAGGTAAAACTTTCTCAACAAGACCTCAAAGGCAAAAGAAACTAAAAGGACCAATGCATGAAGATTTTACTAAATTGAAAACCTTCTGTACAGCAAAGGAGACTATCAAGAATCTCAACAGAGAGCCAACAGAATGAAAGAAAATTTTTGCCAACTACTTCTCTGATAGAGGACTAATATCTATAATATACAGAGAAACCAAGAAACTCACTGTTAAGTAAACAAATAACCCAATCAAAAAATAAGCAAGTGAACTAAATAGACACTTAACAACAAATAAATTCAAATGGTCAATAAATGTATGAAAAAATTTCATACATCATTAGCAATCAGAAAGAAAACAGTATGGAGGATCCTCAAAATAATGGGAATGAACCTACCATATGATTGAGCAGTACCACCACTGGGTATCTGTCCAAAAGAATGGAAACTGAACTACCAAACTAATGCATGAGTATCTATATTTATAGCCCCACAATTCACAATTGCCGAGTTATAAAACCAGCCAAGATGTCAATCAACAGATGAATGGATTACAAAACTATGGGATTGTACACAATTCAATTTTACTCAGCAATAAAGAAGAACAAAATTATGTCATTTACAGGGAAATGGATGGAACTGGAGAACATTATGCTAAGTGAGATTAGTCAGTTACAAAAAGTAAAAATCAGATGTTCTCCCTAATTGCAGATGCTAGGGATAAAAAGGGTCATAGGAGGACCACTAGATGAAAAAGGAGAAACCATAGATGAGCAAATAAAGTGAACTAACTGAGGGGGGAAGAAGACAGTTTCTTAATGCACATAATGTATATTCATAAACATAACAAAGTCTATCACTAAGCCAACATGAGAAGGAAAGAGGAGGGGGGGGAATGGGGTAGGAAGTGAGAAAGGGCTAAATAAGTGATGTATGCATATATGCCTCTATGATCTTGTATCCCATTAAGATGTATGGCTAATATGGCATCAATAAAAAAGATTCTCAGGTATTTTGTCACATGATAGAAAACTAACTAGCAAGCCCTCTTAGATAGTCCCCCCCCACCACCCGTGGGTCTGGGATGAAACCCAGGGGCATTAGACCTGTGAGCTACAGCCTCTGCCCTAATTTTTATTCTTTATTTTGAAACCGGGTCTCACTGAGTTGCAGAGGGCCTCACTAAGTAGCTGAGGCTGTCTGCGAACCACGATCCTCCGGTCTCTGCCTCCCGAATGCTAGGATTACAAGCGTGCGCCACCACACCCGGCTTTAGATAGGTATTGATATCTGTCTTACGGGTGAATGAGGAAAAGTTCCAAGAAGTTAAGTAACTTGTTCCAACAACAGAGCCTGGGAATAATCACTACCTATAAGGCAGCCATAAAATTTTACATGCCACACCCACACAACTCACACTTAGATTTATTCATTTATTGGTTATAAACTTTGCCATCTCCCTAACTGTTTAAAACTCAATGCTAACCTGGCTCCCCTCCTAACAGGATCTGTACAGTCATAACTCTATCTTGTAAGATGTAAACAGTAAGAACAATCAGCCCAAGTCATGTTCTACCAACTACATGTACATTTCCTGCTTTAGTCTCAAGATTGAAACCATTAGGTCTAAAACCATCAGGATCATCTCTAAGTTTCATGTACCTTCATTCTGAGAGTGTATGTGGTCCTGGAGATTCAACCCAGGGACAGTCTACCACTAAGTATATCTCAGCCCCTTTTCAGTTTTTATTTATTTATTTTAGAACAGGGTCTTCCTAAGTTACTGTATGCCAGCCTCGATCTTATAATCCTCTTGTCTCAGCCTTCCAAGTGCTGGGATTAAAGTCACGTGTCACCATTTTTAGCTCCCTATGTCCTCTCAATACTGTAATACAGATTTCTGCCATTTGGTACCATTCTTATGCATATAGAAGATTTTTTCCTACCTCCTTTAAGTATTATCACTTCGTAATTAATTTCACATTCCAAAATGACCACAGTGTAGAGCCATGTAGCTTTTGAAATGCAGGATCGCCGTATTCATATGACAGTTAAAAGAGAAAAGTGCTTATTTCATTACTTATTTTATGACATGACATATCCTAATCAGTTTAAAGAAACACTTGGCCATTTGAGTAGTTTTTTTTTTATCAAGATTGTTAAGCTTTCAAGACTTTTTCATTTTTCTTTCTTATACTTTTATTTGTGCCATGTAAATAAACATCATAAAGAGATTCAAAACAATACAAACATACATGCACACATCACTTGATATATTTTCCTCTATATACCTGCTCACTCCTCCCCCATACATGTTAGTGAGGTTGGTCAAGTCCTTTTCTTCATAAGTTTTTCAGGTTAAAGAGGCAAACCATTAGAATCAATAAAGGAAGATGCCTTGCAATATAGCAGAACAGATAAAGAAAGAAATCAACCCTACTTCAGAAAATCTAAAGATAAAAGAAGGTGATTCAACTGACATTAAATGATACTAGCTAGCAGAAGGAACAAAATGGTCCTAAGAGAACTTAATTGTAAATGCAATCATATCCCTCTAACCCTTTGATAGTAACCACAGCAACCTCACTGATATCTATCTGTACATCTAAATAGAGATACCTCATATTTTTTTCAAAATACTTTTTTAGAAATAGTGATTCAAAAAGAAAAGTCAATGTGCCATAAAATTTCAATGAATCTTTAAAAAAAATTTCTTACTAGTGCATTGTATTCATACATCTTAATGGGATGCAAGATGGTCGAGACATACATGCACACATCACCCAATTAGTCCTTACCCAGTTCCCAACTGATTTGCTCCCCCTCCTCCTTCTAATGTTTGGCTTAGTGATTGACATTGTTATGTTTATTAAAGTACATCATGTGCATGAGAGAATTTCTTTCTTTCCCCTTCCCATACCCTCAGTTGGGTCACCTTATTTGCTCATGTATAGAATATCCTTCTGCATCTAGAGTTCCCCTATGACCCATTTTCTCCCTAGCTTCTGCCTATTAGGGAAAACATCTGATTTCTCTTTTTTGTGGCTAATCTCATTTAGCATAGTGTTCTCCAGTTTTATCCATTTCTCTGTAAATGATATAATTGTGTTATTCTTTATAGCTGAGTAAAATTCTATCATGTATGTATCCCATAGTTTTGTAATCCATTCATCTGTTGATGGACATCTTGGATGGTTCCATAGTTTGGCAATGGTGAACTGTGCAGCTATGAACATAGATATGCATGCATTAGTTTGGTAGTTTGGTTTCCTTTCTTTTGAGTAGATACCCAGAAGTGGTACTGTTGGATCATATAGTAGGTTCATTTCCATTATTCTGAGGATCCTCCATACTGTTTTCCAAAGTAGTTGCACTAATTTGCAGTCTCACCAAAAATGTATTAGAGTTTCCACTTCTCCACATCCTTCCCATTATTTTATTTATTTATTTTTTAATAATTACCATTCTATTTGGAGTTAGGTGAAATAAAAGAGTAGTTTTGATTTGCATCTCTCTGATTGCTAATTATGTTGAGCATTTTTTCAAGCATTATTGGCCATTTTAATTTCTTCTTTTGTGAAGTGTCTATTTAGTTCACTTGCCCATATTTTGGTTGGCTTATGTGTTTACTTAGTGGCGAGTTTCTTGAGTTCTCTGTATATTCTAGATATTAGTTCTCTATCAGAAGAGTAGTTGACAAAAATCTTCTCCCATTCTGTTGGCTCTCAGTTGAGGTTCTTGATAGTTTCCTTTGCTTTACATAAGCTGTTCAGTTTCATGCAGTCTCACATATTGATTTGCCTTCAAGTTTCTTGTGCCTTTGGGATCTTATTGAGAAAGTTTTCATCTGTGCCTATGTGTTGCAGTGTTGGAGCTATGCCCTATTTAAGGTGCCTCAAGGTCTCTGGTCTAATTTCTAAGTCTTTGATCCATCTTGAATTAACTCTTGTGCAGGGTGAGAAAGTGAGATTTATTTCTATTTTTCTGCATATGGTTAACCAGTTTTGCCAATACCATTTATTGAACAGGCTATCTTTATTTCCAGTGTATGTTTTTGGCTCCTTTGTCAAAAATCAATTGACTGTGAGTGTGTGGATTTGTTTATGAGTCTTCTATTTTGCTTCACTGGTCTGTGTATGTGTTTTGTGCCAGTACCATGCTGTTTTTATTACTATGGTTTTGTAGTATAGTTTAAAGTCAGATATTGTGATTCCTCCTGCATGGTTTTTGTTGCTTAGAACTACTTTGACTATTCTCAGTTTTTTGTTATTCCAAATGAAATTAAGCACTGGTTTTCCATTTCTTTAAGGAATAATCTTGGTAATTTAATGAATATTGTGTTGAATCTGTAGATCACTTTTTGAAGTATGGCCATTTGGATGATATTTATTCTGTTTATCCATGAACATGGAAGATCTTCCCATCTTCTAAGGTCTTAATTTCTTTATTCAATGTTTTATAATTTTCTTTGTAGAGGTCTTTTACCTTTTTGCTTAAGTATATTCTTAAGTTTTTGTGTGTGTGTGTGGAAAATTCTGAGTGGAAGTGTTTTCTGGATTTTTTTTCAGTGGATTTATGGTTGGTATACAGAAAAGCTTCCAATTTTTAAAAATTGATTTTGTATGTAGACATTTTGCTGAATTTGCTAAGTTCTATAAGCCTTTTGATTGAGTGTGTTGGGTCTTCTAAGTGTAGTATCATGTCATCTGCGAATAATAAAATTCTGAGTTCTTTTCCTATTTGTATTTTTTGATTTCCTTTTCTTGCCTTATTGTTCTGGGTAGAGTCTCAAGTACTATGTTGAAAAGAAGTGGTTAAAATGGACATCTCATCTTGTTCCTATTTTTAGGGGAAATTCTCAAAGTTTTTCCCCATTTAATATGATGTTGGCTGTGGGCCGATTGTAGATTGCCTTTATGATGTTAAATGCTCCTTTTATTCTGATTCTTGGCAGTGCTTTGAGCATAAATGGATGTTGTATTTTGTCAAATGCTTTTTCAGTGTCCATTGAAATGATCATGTGATATTTTTTGTCTTTGGTTCTGTTTATGTGATGAATAACATGAATTGATTTTCTTTTTTTTAAATTGATTTATTTTTTAAATTGGTGCATTGTAGTCATATATCAATCACATTGGAGTACAAGACTTGAGAGGATATACAAGCACACATCATCCAATTAGCCCTCCTCCAGCCCCCATCCCATTCCCTCCCCCTCCCTCCATCCCACACTTCTTTGGTGATTTACTTTGATACATTTGTTTATGTACCTCCTGCGTTTTAAAGAGGCTCCGTCCTCCAGTATTACATACCCTCTGATTGGTCACATTAGTTGCTTCACTATAGGGCCCTTTCTATAACTCAACCTCTTCCTGTTGCCCTTTTCCTCCTAGTTATTGCTGATTAAGAGAAGCGTCTGATTTATATTTTCTGCGATATTTCTCTGTGCATGCTGTGTTGCAAGTACCAATCCCACTCTTGATGGTCCCAGTAGTGGCCTGGCTACTCAGTGGACTGATCCAGACCTCGCTGGCTCAAGCAGCAGCCTTGCCTCATGGGAGGCCCCAGTTCTGGTCTCGCTGGCCCCTGAACCGGTCTAACCCCTAATCTGGCTTTCTTCCTGGCCTTGGAGGCCGGAGGAGTGAACTTGCCTCACGCCAGGCTCCGATGCTGGCCATTGGCCCCTGCACCGGTCTAACCCCTTGGCAGGATTCCAATCCCAGCCTTGGAGGCCAGAAACCGGCCTAGCCTCATGGCAGGCTCCAATGCCGGCCTCGTTGGCCCCAGCACCAGCCTAACCCCTCGGCAGGCTCCGATCCCGGCCTCGGAGGCCCCAGCACTGGTCATGCCTCACAGCAGGCTCCGATGCCGGCCTCGCTGGCCCCAGCACCGGCCTAACCCCTTGGCAGGCTCTTATCCTGGCCTCAGAGGCCCCAGTACCGGCCTTGCCTCAAGGCAGGCTCCGATGCCGGCCTCACTGGCCCCAGCACCAGCCTAACCCCTGGGCAGGCTCCGATCCCGGCCGCGGAGGCCCCAACACTGGAAATGCCTCACGGCAGGCTCCTATGCTGGCCTCGCTGGCCCCAGCACCGGCCTAACCCCTCAGCAGGCTCTTATCCTGGCCTCGGAGGCCCCAGTACCGGCCTTGCCTCACGGCAGGCTCCGATGCCGGCGTCGCTGGCCCCAGCACCGGCCTAACCCCTCGGCAGGCTCCGATGCCGGCCTCGCTGGCCCCAGCACCGGCCTAACCCCTCAGCAGGCTCTTATCCTGGCCTCGGAGGCCCCAGTACCGGCCTTGCCTCACGGCAGGCTCCGATGCCAGCCTCGCTGGCCCCAGCACCGGCCTAACCCCTCGGCAGGCTCTTATCCTGGCCTCAGAGGCCCCAGTACCGGCCTTGCCTCAAGGCAGGCTCCGATGCCGGCCTCGCTGGCCCCAGCACCGGCCCAACCCCTTGGCAGGCTCCGATCCCGGATTTGGAGGCCCCAGCACTGGTCATGCATCAAGGCAGGCTCCGATGCCGGCCTCGCTGGCCCCAGCACCGGCCTAACCCCTCAGCAGGCTCTTATCCTGGCCTCGGAGGCCCCAGTACCGGCCTTGCCTCACGGCAGGCTCCGATGCCGGCCTCGCTGGCCCCAGCACCGGCCTAACCCCTCGGCAGGCTCTTATCCCGGCCTCGGAGGCCCCAGCACTGGTCATGCCTCACGGCAGGCTTCGATGCTGGCCTCGCTGGCCCCAGCACCGGCCTAACCCCTCAGCAGGCTCTTATCCTGGCCTCGGAGGCCCCAGTACCGGCCTTGCCTCACGGCAGGCTCCGATGCCGGCGTCGCTGGCCCCAGCACCGGCCTAACCCCTCGGCAGGCTCCGATGCCGGCCTCGCTGGCCCCAGCACCGGCCTAACCCCTCAGCAGGCTCTTATCCTGGCCTCGGAGGCCCCAGTACCGGCCTTGCCTCACAGCAGGCTCCGATGCCAGCCTCGCTGGCCCCAGCACCGGCCTAACCCCTCGGCAGGCTCTTATCCTGGCCTCAGAGGCCCCAGTACCGGCCTTACCTCAAGGCAGGCTCCGATGCCGGCCTCGCTGGCCCCAGCACCGGCCCAACCCCTTGGCAGGCTCCGATCCCGGATTTGGAGGCCCCAGCACTGGTCATGCATCAAGGCAGGCTCCGATGTCGGCCTCGCTGGCCCCAGCACCGGCCTAACCCCTCAGCAGGCTCTTATCCTGGCCTCGGAGGCCCCAGTACCGGCCTTGCCTCACGGCAGGCTCCGATGCCAGCCTCGCTGGCCCCAGCACCGGCCTAACCCCTCGGCAGGCTCTTGTCCTTGCCTCGGAGGCCCCAGTACCGGCCTTGCCTCACGGCAGGCTCCGATGCCGGCCTCGCTGGCCCCAGCACCGGCCTAACCCCTCGGCAGGCTCCGATCCCGGCCTCGGAGGCCCCAGCACTGGTCATGCCTCAAGGGAGGCTCCGATGCCGGCCTCGCTGGCCCCAGCACCGGCCTAACCCCTCGGCAGGCTCTTATCCCGGCCTCGGAGGCCCCAGCACTGGTCATGCCTCACGGCAGGCTTCGATGCCGGCCTCGCTGGCCCCAGCACCGGCCTAACCCCTCGGCAGGCTCCGATCCCGGCCTCGGAGGCCCCAGCACTGGTCATGCCTCAAGGCAGGCTCCGATGCCGGCCTCACCGGCCCCAGCACCGGCCTAACCCCTCGGCAGGCTCTTATCCTGGCCTCGGAGGCCCAAGTACCCGCCTTGCCTCATGGCAGGCTCTGATGCCAGCCTCGCTGGCCCCAGCACTGGCCTAACCCCTCAGCAGGCTCCGGTCCCGTCCTCGGGGGCCCCAACACTGGCCTTGCCTCACGGCAGGCTCCGATGCTGGCCTCGCTGACCCCAGCACCGGCCTAACCCCTCAGCAAGTTCCGGACCCGACCTCGGAGGCCCTAGCACAAGCCTTGCATCATGGCAGGCTCCAATGCCGGTCTCGCTGGCCCCAGCATCGGTCTAACCCCTCTGCAGGATCCAATCCCGGCCACGGAGGCCTCAGTAGTGGCCTTGCCTCACAGCAAGCTCCGATGTCGGCCACTGGCCCCGGCGCCCGCCTAACCCCTCAGCAGGTTTCGATCACTGTCTCTGTGGTTATTATTTCAAAGGTTCCAGTTGTAATGTATCAGATCTCTGCCTCCCCTGAATATTGGCCACTGGCATTGCCACTGCCTCCACCGTTTCAAATCCTTCCCAGGCTCTTTTTCCACTCTGAATGTTGTCCAGTGTTCCTAAGCATGCGTGATGGTAGCATTCGACATTTGGTGTAATTTCTCCAAAAAAATAAAGTTGGTAAGATCCGGTTTCGGCTTCTCCTGAATACAAGTCTCCACCACCATCGCGGAGAACTCTTTCAACACCGCATTTCTCCTTGATCTCCGCTAAACTCTCTCATATGTGATGTCTGAGATTCTTAACAATATAGAGAAATAGCAGTCCTCTTTCACGGCGAATTTTTCCATAAGTTCCAGTGCATTTAGATAAGTTTTGTCTGCATCTCCAGTGTCCTGGCATCCATAACGGCTTTCTTACCTCCTCTCTGATATTTTTCTTTATCTTTTTCTGTTCTGAGCCCGGTTTCTCCAGGGGTCTGGCGTGCTACTCACAGTTCGGCCCAGGGCCCAGAGTCCCGCGACCCGGGCCCCATCTGGCGTGCCCAGCCCGCGACCCCCGCCCAGAACCCAGCGTCTTACTGGGCCTGGTTTCTCCAGGGGTCTGGAGTGCTACACGCAGTTTGGCCCGGGGCCCAGGGTCCCGCAACCCGGGCCCGGGCTTTTGTGCGCCGCGCGCCTGAATTGATTTTCATATATTGAACCAGACTTGCATCCCTGGGATTAACCCTACCTGGTCATTGTATATGATTTTCTTGATGTGGTTTTGAATGCATGTTGCTAGTATTTTGTTTAGCAGTTTTGCATCCAAGTTTATGAATGATATAGGCCTGTATTTTCTCTTCCTTAAGCTATCTTTATTTGGTTTTGGTATTAATGTGATGTTGACTTCATGGAATGTATTTAGGAGAGTCCCACTGTTTTCTGTTTCACAAAATAGATTGAGGAGTATTGTGATTAGCTTTTTTATAAGGATTTTATAAAATTCACTTGGGAAACCATCTGGTCCTGGGCTTTTCTTTAATGATAAGCTCTTTATTACTGTTTCAATCTTTTTGATTGGTATTGGTTGGTTTAAATTTTCTATATTTTCTTGAATCAGTTTAGGCAGGTTGTATTTATCTAAAAAGTTGTCAATTTCTTTCAGATTTTCTATTTTGTGGAGTATATTTTTTCAAAGTAGCTCCTGATAATCCTCTGGATTTCTACACATCGGTAGTAATATCTCTGTTTTCATCTTTTATCTTTGTGAGTTTGGGTTGATATTCTCTCTCTCTCTCTCTCTCTCTCTCTCTCTCTCTCTCTCTCTCTCTCTCTCCCACTCCCTCTCCCTCTCCCTCTCCCTCTCCCTCTTCCTCTCCCTCTTTCTCTTAAGTTGGCTAGTGGTTTATCTATCTTGTTAATTTTTTCAAGAAACCAGCTTTTGGGTTTGTTGATTTTATGTATACATTTTATTCTCTATTTCATTGATTTCTGCTATGAATTTAATAATTTTCAGTCTTCTACTGGATTTGGGGTTAGATTTTTCCTGTTTTTCAAGGACATTGAGGTGTGTCATTTGTTTTTGTTTATTTATTCAGTAATGTTCTGTTCTTAGTGAGCACTCAGTGCTATACATTTTTCTCTTAATACTACCTCCAAAGTGTTCCAGAGGTTTTGATATGTTGTATCTCTATTTTCTTTTGTTTCTAGAAATTTCTTGATTTCACTCCTTACTTCTTTGACCCATTCTTCATTGAGCAGTGTGGTGGTCAGTATCCACATGTTTATGTGGTTTCTTTGGGTCTTCTTATAGTTGATTTCTAGTTTCATTTCATTATGGTCTGAAAAGACACTGGGAAGTATGTCACATTTTGTTAAACTTCCCATTACTCACTTTGTGTCCCAGGATGTGATCTATTTTGGAGGAGGTTTAGTGAGCAGCCAAGAAAAAGTAAACTCTGCTGTAGTTGGGTGAAATATTGTATATGTGTCTAATAGGTCCATTTCGTTGATGGTGTTCTTTAGGTCTGAGCCATCATTACTGACCTTTTGTCTAGAAGATCATTCTAATGGTATGAGAGGAGTCTCCCAGTATTATTGTATTGGGGATTATGTGTGACTTAATGTTGTAAAGAGTTTGTTTTATGAAAGTAGCTGCACCTATGTTTGGGGCATAAATGTTGACAATCATTATTTTCTCTTGCTGGATTGTTCCTTTTACCAGTTTAAAAAAAAAAAAAAAGACCTGTTTTGTCTCTTCTAATAAACTTGGGCGTGAAGTCTAACTTGTCTGATATCATCATTGTTACTCCTGCTTGTCTTTGAGTTCCATTGGCATGGATTACCTTGCTCCAGCCCTTTACCTTAAGTTTGTTACTATGTTTACTTGTAATGTGTGCTTATTGCAGGCAGAAGATAGATACATTCTGTTTTTTAATCCATTTTGTCATTGTATGTCTATTTATTGGGGAATTGAGGCCGTTTACTTTCATTGTGATTATTGAGAGATGATTTTTAATTCCTAATATATTGAGATTTATCTTCTCTTTGAGGTAATGTTTGTTATTTTCTTAGTTGTTTGCTGGATGGAAATTCTTGTTTCTCTGATTTTTGTGTGTATTACTTATTTCTTCTTTGCAATTAATCTCTTTGAGTATTTTCTCTAGTGCTGGTTTGGAAGACAGAAATTCCTTTAGCTTTTGTTTGTCATGGAAGATTTTTATTTCCCCATCTAATTTGAGAGATAGATTTGTGGGCTAGGAAATTTTGAGCTGCAAGTTGTTTTCTTTCAGGGTTTGAAATATGATACTCCAGGCCCTTCTGGCTTTCATGACTTGGTTTGGGAAGTCTGAAGTGATTCTAATTGGTTTGCCTCTGAATGTCACTTGGTCTTTTGTTTTTGTTTCCTTTAAGATTCTCTCCTTGCCAGGCATGGTGGCACACACTTGTAATCCCAGCAATCAGGAGGCTGAGACCTGAGGATTGTGGTTCGCGGACAGCCTCAGCTACTTAGTGAGGCCCTCTGCAACTCAGTGAGCCCTGGTTTCAAAATAAAGAATAAAAAATAGGGCAGGGGGTGTAGATCGGGGGTCAAATGCCCCTGGGTTCCATCCCCAGACCCGTTTAAAAAAAAAAGATTCTCTTCTTGGCTTCTACATTGGTCAGTTTGACTAGTATGTGGTATGGGGGACCTTTTCTCTGATCTTTTCTAAAGGGGCTTCTATAAGTTTTCTGTACCTATGTATCAACCTCTTGCTCTGTGCTTGGAAATTTTTCTGATATTATTTCTTTTAAGAGATTGTTGATCCCTTTAGTTTCACATTCTTTCCCTCTTCTATGCCAATTATTATTATTATTATTATTATTATTATTATTATTATTATTTTGGTGGTACTAGGGGTAGAACCCAGAGGCTACCTTCAGGCTATACTCCCAGACCTTTTTCTAATATATATTTTATTTGGAAACAGGGTCTCGCTAAGTTGCTGAAAGCCTCACTAAGTAGCTGAGGCTGGCTTCGAACCTGTGTGATCCTCCTTTCTCAGCCTCCCAAGCACAGGGATTACAAGCGTGCGCCACCACGCCTGGCTCTATGCCCATTATTCTTAGGTTAGCTCTTTTAAGATGGGCCTATATTTCTTCAGTGTCCAATTCATGCTGTTGGATTATTTTTTCTATGTTATATACTATGCTTTTATTTTTGGAGTGATCATCTTCTAGGGGCAAGATTTTATTCTCCATGTGGTCTAATCAGTTGTTTATAGTTTAAATTGATGCCTTTACTTCAATCATTACATACTTTATTTCTTTCAGACTATCTCTAAATTCTTTTCAGAAGTCCTATATTATCTCTACAGTTGCATTCTTGATTTGACCTTCTGGAAATCTCTGCAATACTGTGTTGTCAGGTTCTGTTATTGTGGTGTTATGGGAGCTCATTGCTTCCTTGTTATTCCTCCTTCTCATGATTTCAACAAATATCAACAGATATCTGTTGCTTTTGATAGATTTCTTTTAGACTCTAGGTGTCATCTAGTATATCCAAGGGCAAGTTGTGTTGTATTCAATAGTGAAGGTTGAGTAAGGAGGGAAATAAAGTTGTAAATTCAAGAATAGGGTACAGCCACGGATAGGGTCAAATAGAATGAGAGTATGAGTTGGGTAAGGTAGTATAGAAAAGAAATTAGAGATAGTGAATATGTAGTTGTATTCTAGTAAATAATGTAGAGATTTTAGTATAGTAATATGAAGTGGATTTAATACAAGACAAAGAAGAGAAAAGAAGAGAGGATAAAAGAAAAGGGATGGAGAGAAGAGAGTAGGTATGTACAAGGGAGGAAGCTTGGGAGAGGGTTTGGAAAGAGGGTTAAAAAGTAGGCATACACACTCACACACAAAAAGAAGAACATAAAAACAAAACAACACCTACAATAAATTAATGTAACTCTATAAATATATAAATACTCAAGCAAACTGGGCCTCTGCAGTTTCTCTCTGTGCAGACACTTAGGGCTACAGGTACCCTTCTTGCTGCAAGCCTGGTTCTCTGAGTCTTTCTCAGTCTATGCCAATGCCTGGTACCAATGGGGCTAGATCTAGTGTTAAGTGCAGGTCACCCTCCATGCTTTTGACAGATGTGGAGTTTCAGTCTCTCCCTGTCTCTGTAGGTGGCAGATGCCTCTGAGACCAAACTCAATATAAGAGTGTCAGTTCTCCACAGCTAGAGCTAGGCTGGTCTGACTTCTCCCTGTTCACCAAAATTGAGGTGTCTGTGGTGATCCTGGAAATCATTCTGGTAGGGTCTTGTGTTATATGTAGCTCTCTCCCCACACTTTCCACTGATGCAGAGCCTGAATCTGTCTGAGCCTCTGCTATGTCTGATAGCCGACTCCATTCCCACCTTCACTGGGTTGAACAGCAAAGTCTCAGACCCAAGGAGTTTATTGCAGCTGTGGGAGTTCCTGGGGGCACCACACTGAGCGTTCTCCTGCAGGGACCCTGGCTTCACTTATTGTCTTGTTGAGCACTGGTTTGGATCTCTGGAGGGTGTGGTGAGCTCAGCCACTGCTGCTGGAAGTTGTAGCAGGAGTTTGCACAGGAAGAACTGATGGCTTACAATTCCAGTGATCTGCAGCTGCTTGGTTGTTTTTCTTTTTTTCTCTAGAGTTGGGTGCAGTGAGACAAGATGGTACCGCTGTGGCATCTGCTGCAGGAAGGCAGGCAGGTTTTTTTTCTGGATTACTGAAGAGTGTGGTGAGCTCGGCAGCCACTGCTGGAAATTGTAGCGGGTGTTTGCACAGAAAGAACTGATGGCTTACAACTCCAATAATCTATAGCTGCTCACTTCAGGTCCTTGTTGTTTTCCAATTTGTCTCTGGAGTTGGGTGCAGTGAAGCAAGATGGTGCCCGTGCAGTGCCCATGGCTGCAAGGCAGGCTGGTTTCTTTTCTGCTTTCTGATTGGTTTTCTAACCTTTTCCTCCCACTGTAGCCTTGTACCTATCATCTTATTCCTCTACTAATAGTATTTTCTGGCTTCGTAGAATGATGTTTTTAAGGCAGTGGAGATTGAGTGTCAGCAGGACTGGTATGTGCTGCTTCCCTCAGTGGCCATCTTCCTGGAAGTCCCCTCAGTGAATCTTAACAAGGTGAACACCTCTGTATAATGGGCTTGCAGATGAAGAGGCAGACCATTCCAGCCCCACCAGAGTTACCTCATGCACTTTTGCTGTATTTACCCATCTCGTGCCCTGCCCAAACTTAACCTCTCTACTGACTGCTATTATGGGAACTTTGTTTGGCCTGTCCTGGCAGTGTGCATATGAAAGCATGCACTACTTTATGAGTAGAATTTTTTCACTCCACATCACATTTATGAGATAGATTTTAGATTGCTATAAGTTATGCCATCCCATTCATTATTTTCTGTATAGTATTTGATATAAATATACCATGATTTTTAATGCATTCCATTGTTTATGGATATTTGCAGGTTTCTTATTATCATTATAATTATTACTAGGAGTAAACTCAATGCCCAATTAACGGTCTTGCCTTTTGGTGAACATATGCATCGCATTGTTCTGTTTTTCCCAGTAAAATATGCTCTGACTAGTAATTATCAAATTTCTTCCCATTTGGTTTGGATTATGCATCTGATAGGATAAGAGGATTTTGTTTTGTATTTTAATTCTGAGATCCACAGTACTGGCAACCTTTTCTAGTTTCCATTATCTGAAACTTTTAAATAAATTTCTTCATTCTCTTTTCAAGTCATTTTAGAACATTAAATATTTTAAAGTCTAGCATAAAATATTATATTAGCCTGATCACCTCCTGCCCTAGAAAAAATGTGGACAGTGCTCAAATTTGATATTGTTGCCAATAAACTAGAGATTTATTTTAAAATAACTGTTCACCAACGATGAGCCATAAATTTCCCCATGAATCTTTACAAAGTGATCACCAACATTTAGTTCTCCACTCTCTTTTTGTCATTTTTATCTCATATATAGGGCATTTTCAAGCTAACTCAGATTACTTCTTTTAGGACAAGAGTAGTTAACATGCATTACTTTAATTTTTTTTATGCAGTAAGCCTCCTAATTAAATTTAATTTTTAAAGGAGTGCTGTGTAAGAAACTCTCTAAAGGAGTAACTCAACATTGGGAGGAATTCCAGGTACCATGATTGAATAAGCAGATCTTACAGTACAGTGCACATCACCTAGACATCAAATTCATGCTGTTGGGATGAATGTTGCATTTATAACTGCACTAAATTTGGTCCTTGAGAAAGAGTTTTAATATAACCCCATACATAATTGAAAATTATCCCTTCATTATTACAAATGTTTTTAAATGTGAAGAGTTTCCATTAGTACCATTAGCCAAGACTTCATGGGACCAAACTTCTGAAATAACCTTGTTTGTTTCTTACACTCTGAAGGTTCATTCCTTGCCCTGAACATCAGGTATATCTTTACTACCTTCTCATTCTGAACTTTTACTTGAATGATAAAGTCTAACAAAAAAATTTAAAACTAAAACTTCACTCTTGGAAGAGAACTGTTCTTATCTTCTTAAAATACTGTCTTGTTGCCGGGCGTGGTGGCTCACACTTGTAATCTCCGTGCTTGGGAGGCGGAGACAGGAGGATCGTGCTGGTTTGGAGTCAGCCTCACAGGCTTAACAGACCCCGTTTCCAAATAAAAAAATATAAAATAGGGCTGGGAGTATAGTCCAGAAGTAGAAGGGCTTCCAGGAACCCCAGTACCACCAAAAAAAAAAAAAAAAAAAAGAAAAAGAAAAAGAAAAAATTACTGTCTTGTTCTTAAACTATAATTGAATAATTTTTCTCATAGAAAAATATCTTGCTAGGCTATATGATGAAAAATAATGACTACATTTAATTTTCTATGAGACTGATAAATTAATAGTATAAAGGAATAAAGTCAAAAATTAAGAAATATTTAAAAACTTGGACTATCTTGTGATTATATTGATAACGTCATAATGTCTGATAGTACAAAGCTCTCATTCACTGGTAGCTTTTCAAATTCTTTTCTTTCCCATGATCATATCTTATCTGTTTTATAATTCTTCCCTATGAGCCCAGACAGGTTCTCAAAATCCTTCTCAATATTCTCTATGGGTGATTCCTAATAACTTATAGAAATAGGCATATGCAATTAAAACTGTTTACCATTCTTAACCTGGAAGCTTTAAACTCAAGTAATAAAAGTATTCTGGCACTCAAAATGATTCAGTGTAGATATTAAATATAAGATAATGACCACTTCTCTTTAATTGATCTTTTTGGGTCTACTTGGGAAAGAGAAAAAAAAAAAAAACAGTGCTAAGGGGTTGGAGAGAGAGAGAGAGAGAGAGAGAGAAAGAGAGAGAGAGAGAGAGAGAGATTAGGAACATCTGGCAACCTGTGAGAAGTTATTTTATTTGCATTCTAAATAGCAGCTGAGTATACATTGGAGCAGATAAGATCAGATACCTTGGAAATATACTGGGACAGCCAGAGCTGAAAGAGAAATATGAGAAGCCACTATTTAGGAAGCAACAAAATTAAAATAGTTAAATTGATTTAATTGATGGAACTTAAAGATTATTTTGTCTTCTTTAGCATATATTATGGTTGCTATATCTCAAAATTTTAAGGAAAAGCTATCTAATCGGGTTCAAGAGCATAATCTCTTATCTCTCTCTCCCTCTCCCTCTCTCTATCTCTTCCTTTCCTTCTCCTCTTTCATACTGGGGATTGAATGAAGATGCTTTGAATATGCTAGTAAAATGCTCTGAAATTACCGGGCGTGGTGGCGCACGCTTGTAATCTCCGCGCTTGGGAGACAGAGACAGGAGGATTGCGCTGGTTCAGAGCCAGCCTTGCTGGCTTAAGAGACCCTGTTTCAAATATATATATATATATATAATGTCTAGGAGTGTAGCCCGGAGGTAGAAGAGCTTCCAGGAACCCCAGTACCACCACCAAAAAAAAAAAAAAAAAAAAAGCTGTGAAATAAACTGAAGCATATGCCCAGCCACCCTCCTTTTTAAAATTTTATTTAGAGTTGGGTATCACTAAGTTTCCCATACTGGCCTCAAACTTTCAATCCTCCCGCTTCTGCCTCCTGAGTAGTTGAGCTTATGAGTGTGGGTCATTTCACCCAGCCCAATGTTTAAATGAGAACTAATATTTTCAAGAAATGAATAGACCAGTTTGGTAAGTTAAAGTGACAAAACAGAACACTGCTAAGACATTTTCCAGAGGAATTGTCTTAAAACAATAGATTCTGCTTATCTTCCACTCTCAAGAAGGTAGAATATTACTTTTTACCCACTAAGTGTGGGTTGTGCTTTGTTGATTCCTTTCAAATAGTACAATGTAAGAAGAGGATGGATGACTGTACCATCCCATGGGAAAATTTGACAAACACTACCTCATGTAGGCCTTCAAGGTCAAGATAACATATTTTAATATGCAATTACTTATTTATTTATTTATTTATTTATTTATTTATTTACTTTCAGTGCTAAGAATTGAACCCAGGGCCTAATGCATACTACGGAGAAAATCTCCCACTGAGCTACATTTCCAGCATTCACGTTCTCATAGTGATGTGATGGGAATGGTGTGGACCTCTGAGGTCTTCCTCCCAACACCTTTTGCCCAATTCTAATCATAAAAAATATATCAGGCCCACCTCATCTGAGACCATTCTATAAAACACCAGACCAGTGCTCTTCAAAACTAGCAACTCAAGATCACCAAAAGCAAGGACAACCCGAGAAACTGTGAAAGAAGGACGGGAGGACATGAAACTATTACAAGGACTCCTCATGGGGAACCTGGGTCAGAAAAAGGACATTGGGTAAAAAATAAAGGAATATGAATAAAGTATAGACTTTAGTTGAAAGTCAGTGTTAAGCTGGACACTGTGGTGCATGCCTGTAATCTCAGTGACTTGAAAAGCTGAGGCAGGAAGATCTCTAGCTCAAGGTTGACCTCAGCACCTTGGGGAGACCTTGTCTCAAAATAGAATTAAAAGGGTTGAGGTGGTGGCAGTGTTAGAACACCCCTGAGCTCAATCTCTAGTACATTAAAAATAAAAGAAACTGTTTGAATGTTTGTTGTTTCATTGGTTGTGAAAATATACTGTACTATTGTGAGACATTAGTAATAGGGAAAACTGGGAACAGCACATATATGGGAACTTTCTATACTATCTTCATAGTTTTAATATAAATCCACAACAACTTTAAACTTAAAATTAGTTTTCTTAGTTAGTGATCCAAGCATCCTGGCCATATTTGGCAAGTTTCCATTTTTTTTAAACTGTGTTGGATCATCCATGTATATGATCATAGAATCAAAAACCTTTTCTCCATTTAAATGTTTTACTTCCTCTGACAAGGCAAGAGAGGCAGACTTGTTCTGCATGAGCAGCTTTCCAGATAATTGTATGACTACAGTACTTAGCATTTAGTTATCTTTCAGATGCTAGCAAATTAATTTTAATGCTTACAGTAAGTTCTACTGATCCTGCCCCCTCAAAAGAACAGGTACATAGATTCTATGAGAAAATCTACTGGTCTCTTCTATAAATATTTTCCCCATATTCATAGAAGGTCTAGTGATTATTTAACTTTGTCTCTAAAAACAAAGGGAAAATAGCACATCTCTTTGGTGCCATAAATAAAAAACTAGAACTGTTATTTAAAAAATTGAAAGTAGTTTTGCATGTGTATGTATGTATGAGTTTTGTTGCTTTGTATCTAAGGCTTAATCCATTTTCTCCTCTGTATATATCATATTAGCCTGTATCTTATATGCCTCATTCAAGCAAAAGCCCTCAAAGTCTCTTAAGGCACGTTGCTTTGGGAAGCAGCAGAAAGTCAGGTTTCCTACCTCCCTTCAAGTGTTGAACATACCTTGAGTGCCTTTTAATTTTTCAGATAATAAGATCAGTATAATTTTCACAAGGAGCAAAGATATGAGCTCTATAAGGATTTGGCTAACTAAAGTAAACTGAAGGTCCCCACAGTCCCTTTTTCTTCCTTCCTTCTCTATGATTGCTGTTAAATCTCCTTTAGTGTTGGCCAGGCTGCCTCACAAGGCTGTAATGAATCCCTCCCTTGCCCTTGAACTTGTTAAGCTCTCTAGCTTCTACAACTTTGTCTGGCAGGCTGCTCTGCATCCTAATGACTTTTTGCAAGAAACAGAACCTCTTGATATCCAACACGCTGCCCTGTCATCTGCTATTAGGCAAGCATCTGAGGCTAATGACTTGAGGCTTCTTTTCTTTTTGATAAAGTTTACAGCCCAGAGTAAGAAAAAAGGGAGAGGACTTGGAGAAGGGAAAGAGGAAAGTGAGAAGGGAAAACAAGGAGAGAGAGACTGAACAAGGAGAAGCGCTGCAAATATGGGCCAGTACCTAATTATAATTCAAGACATCGGCAATTTAATAAAAACAACTCCTCCAGAATGCAGCCATAAGGAAAGAGTTTCCACAATCTGTTCATCTGCATAATTAGTGATTGAGGACCTGGGAACAGTTGGAACATTGCTGAGGAAGGCCCAGGTCACATTATTGATAACATAAATAACAAAGATACAGATTTCCCCAAACTACAAACATCAGAATGTAACTAACAACAATCTAATAGGAGCACAGAAAACAAACAGAAAGCAGATAAACTCTGGAGCCGGGCAGGCACAAGACTGGAGTCAAGCACATCATTCATCAGTCTCAACACCCTCAGGTTTCTGGGAGTCACCGCCTTAAAAACAAAAAAAAAATGGGAAGTCCTCATTAGCGATGCTTTCTGCCAGGATGTGCGAGCACAGCTGTGAGTACACACGTTCCACAAGGCAGACACGTAGTCTTTATGCTTTACACGTGGGAATATATTTCATTTTGGGGGGAAAATTGCATCACTAAACTTGGTTATTTAATGGCACAGGGGTGAAACTGGTAAGTGCTGGAGACCTGATTTTTGATAAGCATTCAGCTCAGTTCTCTAAGACAATGATAAGCATGTTTAATGCCTTTGAAAGTGAGTTAATGACTCCATCTTCATTGTAAAATGATGTGCATTCTTATTGCCAATTTGAGGAGGGCGCTGAGAAGCCTGGTAGCAGGGATCATCTCTGTCTTTGTTAGACGTGTTGCCAGGCCTCGCCATAGGGCTGAGCAGCCGGTACACTTCGTACACATTTGTGGACAGGCTGACTAGAGGAAAATAAAGCAAATTTAAAGTAAGAAGAGATTAGAAATCACTTCAAATCTTATTCCTCAAATACGATCACTGGTTTCCAAGTCTTGCGTGTGAATTTTAACACAGATGGAAACGCAATTTCCAAATAATTATTTTCAAACCAACTATCAACTACAGAGAGGTTGCAGATAAACCATGCAAGATCCGAGAGTTCCGGATAAATCAGGCTCAGGTGTGTGTATGCACACAAACTCTAAATCCTGGCAGATTTGAACACCTCATGCATTTTAGAGAGTGTGATACCTTCGTTGTGTGAACAAAGAACCATAGTTGAGCCTAAGCAGTACGGGTGACAGCATAGGAGACCAGGAAAGAATGTTCCGTGCACATTCCTCCGTCATGCATGACTGTCCCCAGGGTAAATACATGAATAGTTTCAACTTTTAACAATAGAAAAGAAAATAGTAATACTTTTAAAAAGTATATGTGGCTTTGTGTTTTCAGGCTCTAAAAACCACACAAATACCTGCGGTTTTGAAATATGCTTAAGAGACCAGAGGGGACGATCCTGTCTGACTGGGTGAGTGAGTAAAAGGAAAGCCTGTCCTGTCACTGGGAAATTAACCTATTCATGGAGAGGCATAATAATTGTATATTTGGTTGTGGGATCAAAGGCCTCGAAAGCCTAAACATACCATTTTTTGAAAATGGGCAGGAGATCAGGGGAATCTGTACCTTTAAAATATATGACAATTTATTAGCCTACGAAACATGAGGATTTCATTAGTGTAGTCAACAAGTATATGTTGGTTACCTTCCCTGTCCTGTATATTCTTCTAACCCCTGAGATTACCAGTAAACAGAGCACACACAGGTTTTCTTGCTCTCTGACTCAAGGCCCTGTGAGTCAGGCATTTTGCCTCCCTGAACCTTGCATTCCTAAAGAAAGCTTCTGTATCTGAAACATGACTCTCATGATTTGAAAATCACACTGTCCCTGGGCAGGTGCCTTGAACTGCCAACTTCTTCAGCATGATTGGCAGAAACCAGTGAATGAACTCTTGCAGGTGGTGAGAGGAGATGACAGGAAGCCGCAAAGGTATAGGGTGTCCCAAAGTTGAGCCTCTGTAGGACTGTAGACAGTGGGAGGAGGTTAAATGTCACAGATACCCACTTATGTCTGTGATTACAGAAGAATTTGAATTTAACAGGCCAAGGTCAGTATACCTTAGTAAATTCTTGCCTATTTTTGCACTCTTTTACTGGGTCGTGAAAGAAGATTTAAAATCAGTGGTTCCTGGACTTATAGATTTTATAAATAAATATAATTTAAATAATGCAATAACAAAGACAGGGTGGCATCAAAGAGATGCCAACTTTCATTTCAAACAACAACATTAAAATTCATTTAAGTATTTTTGGAAGTTGGAAAATATCAGAATAAATTTTAACTGTTTCTAAGAAAACAGAGTTGGCATTTATCACCAACACACATTAGCTGTTGTATGAAAATAGACTAAACTATGCTGTAGTAAAATACATATCCCAATCTAAGGAGCTTAAAATAATATTATACATACTTTTCATGTGTGGGCAGGAGTGGTCATCACGTAGATTTATTAAGCAACCATCATAAATGTGGCTGAATTCTGGCTGCTCTTGAAGCAACAATGAATGCTCAGCCCAAATGTAACATATATCACTTATCTTATAATTCATTGGTCAGTATTAGTCATGTGCCCTGTCCAACCACAACAAGGCCAGGAAGTGGAAACTTACCAATGAGGGAGCTGGGACTATCTGACAGGTACCACTGATGAACACCATGGCTCCATGTGACATGGTTTTTATTTTCTTATTTCAGTATGGACTCAAGAAAGCTTTTGTTGTACTCATACACAGATATTCATCAGAATTTGAGAACAACCAATGTTAAAGGAAAGGAGAGAGGGAGGGAAAACAACCATTAACAATCCAAATAAAATTCTCTCTGGAAATTGAGGACTTTCTTGTGGATGTGTGCAAATTACCACTAGATGGCTAATAATAAGAGTGCTAGTGAGTCCAATCCATGCAACCAAAGGTGATCGTGCCTAGAGAACTCAGATGCTAAAGGCAGGAACAATGAAAAGGGTACTGAAAAGCAAAGCCTGTCCCAGTAGCAAAGTCTCTTGCACTTGAACTGAAAGACAATTTGCTTTAGCTGTCAACAGGAGCATGCTTTATAACCTGTTCTTAATCCACCCCCTCAAGGATGATTATTTCAACCTTAGCTCTGCATACAAGCATCTGCACAGGCCTGAGTCAGCCCAGCAAAACCCAGCAACATCATGTTGACCCTAGAGATTGCGTAAGAAATAAGAAGCAGCTTAGTTTCCTGTTCTGTATGCTCGCTTGGTCACAGTTGTTTTGCTTACTGTTGTTGCTTTTATCATTGTTAGTACATGTGGCAAGACCAACCTTCGGAATTAAGCTAAATCTCCTTGCTCAGCTATTCTATGGGGCTATGAGGCAGGGAAGGCTGTTTTATGGAAATTTTGATTTTCAAAGTAATAAACAAATCTCAAAGGAACCAGAAAGGAGCTATTGGAGCCATGCCACACACTCTGTGTGGGCTCAAGAAACTGTATTTGATGATGGCAAATTTCCTTTTCAAAAACACCCCTAAACAAAGCTCAAGTTCCAGAAATGTTTTCTAGGCCAGACTTGCAATAAATTTTCTTTGGAGGGATGATGCAAGCTGAAGGACAAATAGAACTAGGATTGACTTGGTACTAAAGTGAGGGAAGAAGAGCGTTCAAACAAACGTGTGACCAGGGTCAAGCCTTTGATTCCATAACTCAAATAAATAATAACCAATTTACTGGGAGAGACTGAATAAAATAAATCCACTTTTTAAAATTCATGATACAATTCTGTCTAAATGATGTAAAATTAAATCTAAATCTCTTCCATTACTGTTACTTATCCCCGGGAATCCTAAGTTCTTCTTTCAAAATGTAAAGTTAATGATTTCTAATGTATTCTTCAGAAAAAGAATAATGCCTATATTTATGTGCATATTTATATATATTTTCATCTATCCAGATAGGATCTATGGCATGTACTCTTTTTTCATTTTAATTATTCAGGAGATATCTTAGAATCATATAGACACAGTCTGAGTAGATTTTTCTTCCCTATTGTAACTTTAAAAATATTAGTCTGCTTCCCTTAGAATTTATTGAGAAACTGCTCCTGTAACTACCCAAGCATTTTTATAGTACTTTGCACTAGAAAAAACAGGTTGTATTGCAATATCTCATCGGTATTAAATACTAGCTACAAATGAATGGGACAATCATCTACTTCTAAAATAAATAACTAAAGCACTAAATGAATGCTTTTGAATAATGAACTTGGCTTTGTGTTTGGCCCAAAGGACTGTCAGATGACCTACTCTTAAAGAGCAGACATCCTCAGACAGTGTTTATATTATAGAAAACACTAAGATACTTGGAAGGGAGTAGATAGGTAAATTGAACTAAGAGTTTGGAAGTAAAATAAAAAGACTGCCTCTTTATCAAGCTTTTCTAAATTTTGATGAAAATTAAAAAGTGCAACATTCTGAGAAGAGCACATACATCATAGTTCCTCTAGCAGACCAGCAGGACCCAGCAACTGTAGGCTTCTTCTAAGAGTTAAGAGTATGGGGGCTCCTCAGAGATCAGCAAACTTAACTCAGATATGTACCACCCAATATGTTTATTGCTGATGTGAACTGTGACAGTACACACGCTCTGAGAGCCATGATTGCAATGAAAAAGGACTTAAAGAAAAGGGGACTAGTCATTTACTGAGCACCTGCTCTTTGCCAAATACTACTCAGCTTTGAATTTAAACTTTCTTATTTGATAAATGTTCCTGAGAAGTCTCTCTAAGATAGGTAGGTAGGTAGGTAGATAGGTAGATCACTACCGCACAGAAAGAAAGTAAATTCCCCATCTGAATCACACAGTTAACAACTGGCCAAGCAGCGATTCAAATATAATCCTCTGACTACAATGACAGTCTTCTTCCCACTGTACCACAAATACCCTTCAAAAATTATCTATTCACTAAAATATGTGCCAGGCCCAGATGGTTTTACAGCTGAATTCTATCTAACTTTCAGTGAAAAGATAATCCTTATGTTATTCAAAAAATTTCTGACCATAGCAAAAAATGGAAAGCTTCCCAATTCAATTTACAAAGCTAGCATAACCTTACTTCCGAGACCTGGTGAAGATGGAATAAAAAGAAAACGTGAAAAATATGACTGATGAATATGAATGAGATGCAATACCTAAAATACGTAAAAATCATCAAATTAAATCCAGGTGCCCATTAAGTGAATTGCACACCATGACCAACAGAGTACATTGCAGGAATGCAGGGATAGTTCAACATTAGAAAATTCTGGAATATAACTCATCAGATCCAGTGAACTGAAAAAATATAATATAAATACATGATTTAATGCTAAAACACCTCTTAAAACATAGCTGCTGTTTCTAATTTAAAAACAAACTCCATGCTAAAAAATGTAATAGAATTTCAAAGACTTTATACCAACAGCAAATATAATATTAATAAATACTAAATCCATTAGTACTGAAAAGTAGTAAGAAAATAAATGGCACCAATTTAAACAATCTTATTTACAGGAAGTACAAGGTAATACAATAATCAAAATAAGTAGTATTAACAGTAGAAGGAGACAAAGTGTCATATATATATATATATATATATATATATATGTAACTAGCCTAAAAGACCACGAATTGCTAATAATATTGTTAAAAAATTCTATAATGTGATTATAGACAACATACTCCAGGATCTAAAAATATTTTATAATAAAATTATTTCTTATTTTATTAATATTAAAATTTCAAATCAAAAGTCTAATTAGAATTTTTTTTAGAAATAAACAAAATTATTTAAAGGTTTATTTGGAAAATAGGTATACAATGATTGTCAAGAAATTTATCCTCAGTAGAAATAATGGAAGAAAAGTCTTTTTCATATCAGGCACTAAAACTCTTTAGAGTGTGAGGTTCTAGGGGGAAAGTATTTTGTCTGGGTCATTTCCATGACCCATGCAATACCAGGAGCAGCATGCACATAATAATTGTCATTTTAATTAAAAATGGATTAAGAGAATGTGATCAAGAAATCATCATTTTGCACCAGGAATAAACAGGTAGATAAAGTAGAGGAAAGAAAGAGCCAAGACTTGATTTATTTTTACATTTTATTACATAATAACAGTGGTGTTTCATTTTGGTAGGGGGGAGATTCAGCATTTAATCAATGCCTTTAGGAATATTAGCTCTTCTAGAAGAAAATACAGTGAAGTGGTTTCCCTCACCATTTCCAAACAGAAAACAAATGCCCAATTAACCAAGGATTTAAAATGCAAGTACAAATATATTAGGCATGCAGTTCCTACAACTTCATTAATAGTAGACATCTCAGACTCACATCTGCCTGAACTTTCTTGTCCCCAGTTCTCAATGGCCTAGTGGGACTTCCTCTTTAAATTAAACCTGACTCTCTTTTACCCTCTTTCAACCACCCCACACCTGCTCTTTCTTTCTGTGTGCATGTGACTATTCTCCAGACCCTCACTCCAATGAAATGAAATGTCCTTAGAATAAATTTCCTTTCCAGATGTGTCTTCCTAACTGTATTATGTGTGTGCTAACTCGACAGGTAGAATTTGACATAATAATAAATGTGAACAAATTAGTGTGATTATAATATTAACCTTCTATTGTATAATTTTGCTCTGAAATCATGTGTGCTGGGCAAGTGATTATTAAAATAGGCAAAAAAATTGACATCCCACTTGTAAAATAACACAAACAGAGCAGTAAGGTGATCCTGAAAAACATCAGTGAGTAAGCTGATTAAACATGAAGAAAGAAGATCAGAGATCAATGAAACTGTCGCCAGTGATAAAAACAAAAACCAATGTCAAAAGCCTCCATATTCTTGCAGAAATATTTTGGTCACTTTAGAAATAACAATTTTTAGGGTTAGGTAGTGTGAAACTGATTGAGAGACTGGAAGATGGTTTTCCTCTTTACTTAGTACTTTCTGGAACAAAGAGATTCTCAAAGCTGTGAGGAATATTCCCTAACCCTAAGGCCAAGCAAACGCTTGACCACTGTCTAGTTCCTGTGCAATGATGCAGCTCACTAATAACCTACAACAGGGAGCACTTTTTTGGCCTCATGACAATGGAACGAGGAACTTAAAATACGAGTGGCTTAACCAAGTCGCAGACCACACCTACTTTCCCAAGGGGTGACCTAGTTTGATAGAAGGAGCATGTGTTGAGATGCCATATAATCCTGAGTTCAAATATTTTTTTCACCAACTGGGAAATCCTCAGGGCTTCATTTTCTCATCTCTTAAACGGAGAGTCTCAATAATCTCACGTAAGGGAAGTGCCTAAGAAGGTACTGTTCATCCCTGCTGCCTTAGCATCCCTTCCCAACAGATTTTGGAGGGGGGACAAAAGGGAATATGTTCAAGAATTTCATCCCTAATAGAGAGAAAATGCATATCCAATTTGCTATTAGATAAGGCTCATTCAAATTAAGTGTCCAAGGCATTCCTGAACACCAGTTTTATCCAAAGACATGTATTCCAACAAGAGCATATTGATTTTATTCTACATAGTCTCTTTGCAGATTCAAACATTTGTTGTAGTGTGGGACAAGATTTTTGGCATTCGTTTAGCAAAACGTTGGGTTCTTCGTTTGCATAACTGTTGTGCCTGTAATGAGCGCATACACAGCCTTGGCTCATTTGACTGCCCTCAGCTCCAGAGCAGTGGCCATTTTCTCTCTCCCATCTCTAGCCTAGGGAGGGAATGTAGAGCTCTACCTTGGCTAGAAGAATATAGTGCAGATCATGAAAGAGTCCACAACAAGGCATCCGCAAAAATTCTTCAAGCATTATGAGAATTAAACAGAGTTCGACATAAAAAAAAAGGAGAAAGAAGAAAAAAAAAGAAAAGCTGGGCACAGTGGCACATGCTGTAATCTGAGTACTTGGGAGCCTGAGACAGGAGGATTGCAGGTTCATGGCCAGCCTCAGCTACTTAGTGAGGCCCTCTGCAACTTAGACTCTGTTTCAAACTAAAAAATAAAAACTAGGGATGTGAGTATAGCTCAAAGGTAGAATACCCCTGGGTTAAATCCCCAGTACCATAAAAATTAAAATAAGTGTATATATTTATTTATACTTTTATTATGTATATATACAGTTATTTTAATTTTTATGTATATATGATTTTTATTTATATATAATGAACGATCGCAATGCACTAATAACAGTGTATATATATATATACATATATATATATATATATATATATTTTTTTTTTTTTTTTGCGGTATTGGAGGCATTCTACCTCCGAGAAGCTCCTCCAGCCCAATTTTTTATTCTTTATTTTGAAACCAGGTCTCACTGAGTTGCAAAGGGCCTCACTAAGTAGCTGAGGCTGTCCACGAACCGCGATCCTCTGGTCTCAGCCTCCTGAATGCTGGGATTATAAGCGTGCGCCACCATGCCCGGCCTAATAAAAGTATATATAATAAGGAATTCATCATTTCAGTTTCTGTGGTCTTTGCCACATGAAATCAGAATCAGCATGGACATTTTGGTGAGGCTCGTGACATCACCAGAAATAATTTCTATCTAAGCTATTAAGGGAGACTGCACATCTACTGTTCTCTTCTAAAATCAGCACCCACTTTGGTACAGAAACAAAACATTTGTAGATAAAACTCATTTAGTGAAGTGTATGGGGAGATATTCGTATTTAAAAAGCTAATGGCTAAATAATCTTTTTCTTCATTAGTGGAATCAGGAAGCAAAAGTAGTGTGAATCGTTTTATGTCAGCCATTATTGCATATTTCAATAAAACCTAAGGAGTATAAGGACATTCCCAGTAACTTAACATGCTCAGGTGCATCACCTGAGTCTAGACTTACAGAGTTTAGTCTATTCTCCCAGCAGATGTTTATTTTGTAGATTCTGTATTTCAAACACTGTGTTAAGGCATCGAGGATAACAGATAAATTATAGCCCCTGTCTTCAACAGAATGACAAATGAGCAAACAGTCCCCCACTGGCTGTCACAGTGAGGTTCCTGGGCAGCACCCAGAGTGACTCCTCAGCCCACTCCTGGCAGGGAAGCCGCTCACTCCTTCTTTTCCATAATGGACTGAGTTAAGAAGTCAGTTGTTTCTTGAAGAAGACTTTTAGGCTGAAACCTGAAGAATAATTGAGAAGATGCCTTCTGTGTAAAACATACTTTTTTTTCTTCAATTTGTAAGACTAGAGTAGCACTCTAGAACAATGAGCTCAGTTAATACCTGGTGAGCTTTGAGTATCTGCAACGAACTAGTATGATGTTAAACACTGTTTATGGGCTTTCACATGCATTTTTTTTACAGAAAATCTCTAACTTCTATTTCTTCTATTTACTAAGAGTCAAACAAGACTTATATTTTCATAACTTGACTCACCAGTATCTCACAGCCCAGAATAGTGAGTCTGGGGCATATGATGCTAGCGATCTGTGCTTTGTTTTATTAAGCAGTTTCCAAATATTCATTTAGTCTCAGTATATTTTGTTTTTTATTTTTAATACTGGGGATTTAACCCAGGGACATTTTTACCTCCAAGCTACATCCTGAGCCCTTTTAATTATTATTTTTTTTTATTTTGAAAGAAGGTCTTGCTAAGTCGCTGAAGCTGGCCTGGAACCTGCCTCGCTTCTCAAATACTTGGCTTATAGGTGTGAACCACCATCCCTGTCAGTAGGCTTTTCTTTTAGAGACTTTTTTTTGTGTGTGTGTGGGTCTGGGGATGGAACTCAGGGGCATTCTACCCCCAAGCTATACCCTCTGCCCTATTTTTACTCTTTATTTTGAAATAGGGTCTCACCAAGTTGCAGAGGCCCTCACTAAGTAGCTGAGGCTGTCTGTGAACTGGGATCCTCTGGTCTCAGCCTCCCAAATGCTGGGATTACAAGCGTGCGCCACCATACCCAGCTTCTTTTGGAAGACTTTATCTACAACTGTTGCGTGCTCTTTTCTTTTATTATGTTTCTTAATTTTATATCCTCCAATTTCAAAAGAATTAGAGACATCATTATAAAAGAGAATATGCATATATAGATATATAATCTACATTTATGTAGAGAGCTATATTGTATATATATATATATATAGACACATATATATTGTATGTACTTATATGTATACTATATATGTATGTATTTATGTGTATGTGTATATATGTTTAAATACCTTCATATATCTCAATATATATTTAAACAGAAATATATTTCTGCATTTCTGCTATTTATTAATGTATAAAATATAGGCTGGGCGTGGTGGCGCACACTTGTAATTCCAGCATTCGGGAAGCTGAGACCAGAGGATGGTGGATCATGGACAGCCTCAGCTACTTGGTGAAACCCTGTTTCAAAATAAAGAATAAAAAATAAAACAGGGAGTGTAACTCGAAGGTCAAATGCCCCTGGATTCCATCCCCAGACCCATCCCCCCAAATAAAATAAAATATATAAATATATTTCCTGTATTTTAATTCTTCTCTGTACATGTGTGTATATATATATATATGTATATATGTACAGAAATGAATAAATTTTCTCAGTTAACAAAGGCAGAGGAGGGGCTGTCTGGTCATAATTCAAAGGCAGAGGTAGAAAACTGGAACTTCTGAAGATTATGTCCAGGTTTCATTTCTTCTTTGCTTTCCTCCCCTTGCTGCAGCCAGTGGACAGCGAAGGACACAGAATGACATGCTGTTGGCTTATTCTTCTCCAAAAGCTTATCTCAAAGGATATGCAGGTTCTTCACCAGAGATCCAGTGATGGGAACAATGGAGTCTATGGGATTGCTGGGATAAATGTGAAAGTAGTTTGATGGAATATCTCATATCCCACACATGTTCACACAGTCCTCTCTCTGCAGCCCTGTTTGTTCATTGTGTGATAAAAATACAATCTTTTATGGCAAATTTGATATATACAACGTGATTGATGAGATTCTTGGATTTGGAGTGCTAGAAACTGCAAACACATAGGGTATTTGCTGGTTGCTTACTCACTGTATGTCTGTGGACGATTTACAAAACTTGTCTGGATCTTCTTTTCCTGCTGGTAGAGTGTAGCTGAGATTAACCTACAAGGTTCTCAAGGTCATTAGATGAAAAAATTTGTGTAAAGTTCTGCATGTGGTACCCTACACATAGCAAGTACTGTGCAAATAGAGTTACCATGATTATTTGGATTATAATTCTAAACCATTGGGAAAAACTAATAACCCAAGACATTTTCCAAATGTAAATGCTAGATATGAATAGCTTCATGTTTACTGGAGATATTCTTGTTCCCATTGGATATTTACTAATGAGAATGTTTTTAAGGTTTTTTTTTTAATTAGCTTCATTCTTTGAATTGAACCAACTTCTATGTTCTATTTACAAAACACTTTCAATGAATGTTTGCTACTAATATCAAAATCCAAAATCAGAGTCTTACAGAATTTAGGCCTCCCAGAACTAAGGGCACAACAAAAAGCTCGAAATGGTTCATATAACCATAGAACAGTTACCCCTTCTTGTTCGTCTCATTTAGGGGATGAATTAATCCTTCTCTGCCTCTTCATCCCCCACATCCTAAACAGATTTCCTGAAAGACCTTCTGGTTAAGTTCTCATCCCCTTGGCAAGGCAACGTGTCTGCTGAGCCAGTCAGCTGTCTCATTGAGATTCACTGCCAGGTGGACAGCTTTGATGGCAAGGAGGTGGCGTTCCGCCCAGTTAAGCAGCTTTCAAGCCTCAAGCCATAAAGATGAGCTTCTGGCCCTCCTTCCTCCAGGAGGATACTGCAGACATATTGCCTGCCCTTGGAAGTGTGGCTTTCCTGCGGTGCAAATGATTGAGCTGTGCAGAGCACCTTACTTACTGCTCTCTCCTCAGAGGACTGGAGACACAGACCTTGTCCAGTTTCTAGTGTCAGCTTTTCTCCACCAAAGGTGCTGTTTCAGTAATTAGCTTGAGTTGGAAGCAAGCAGTAAGCAAGTTGGATGTGTGTGTGTGTGTGTGTGTGTGTGTGTGTGTGTGTGTGTGTGTTTGCACTTGAGGATGATCTTTATATTTACCAGAAAGAAAAAAAAATCCTGTGCTATAACACATGTAGAAATTTTTGTTTATGATAAGTTTCCTCTTTAAAGTATACCTTACATTTTTTCAGATAAATATTATTATAGCTATATAGCAATATCTATTATACCTCAAGCAATGATGTGAAATGGGCTATGTTGTCAAGCCAACATATAGATGTGAATACTAAGAACAAAAGATGCTCAAGGACTTGAACATGCCATTGTAAAAAGGAGACAGAAGATTTTATATATTTTACATATGTAATATATGTCTGTTTAAAGAATACAGACAGCTAAACGGAAACAATACACCCATTATCATGAACATTAGAGGAAAAAGGAGGAGAGAATGGGGCAGTAATTGGGTAAGGGCTAATTGGGCGATGTGTGCATGTATGCCTTCACTATCTTGTACTCCATTAAGATGTATGACTACAATGCACCAATAAAAAATATCTTGAGAAAACAAACAAAATGTCACCCATTATGTCACCAGTCAGAGAGCATGGCAATGGAGGAGACCTGTTTAGATGACTCAGTCACAAGGGATAGGCAGTTAGAGTTTTGCATGGAGGTCTGGTTTGGGGTAGGCTTTCTGATTTCACCAACTCACTGTCTCACAAAGCGAGGCAGGGAGAAGATGCCTGTCCCTGACATAAGTGAGAGAGGACTTCAAAAAACCTTCAGGCCTCAGTAGCTTCTGCAGGGCTTTGGTGAGTGTGTGTCCCAATTTCTGACATCCACCTGGAAAGTCCAAAGACAGAGATGAGTCATCCAACTGTTCAACTTGTGAAGCAGAAAAGCATTGCTATGGTACTGGGGTCAGCTACCCACCTCCAGTGTGCCACACTGAAATACGTGTGAGCGTTGCAGGATACTGGGGAAAGGAGGGATTAAGCCAGAGTTGAAACATTTTACATTCTACCCAAGACAACACCCTGGGAAGACCTGGGGAACCTGATAGGACAGTCTTTCCTGGAGGACCAGAGGAAAATCAAGGTAAGCCACAGATGGAGGAAATAGATTTCTGCATCATGGGGCAGTCCCTCAAGTTTGAGCTCTGAAACACTAAACACAAAGGTGTTCAACAACATATGAGTCTGCCAAGCCCAAAGGTTGCCCAGTTCCTTACAAAGCCACCTCGCAAGTAGGAAGGTTCCTGTCTTCACCTTGCTTGTTCTCTGTGCCCCTTTTCCAAGCCCAAAGGTTGCCCAGTTCCTTACAAAGCCACCTCGCAAGTAGGAAGGTTCCTGTCTTCACCTTGCTTGTTCTCTGTGCCCCTTTTCAACTTCTCATGGATGGCAATATAGAAAAGGAAGAGTCTGAAGTGGGCAAAGAAGAAATAAAGGCTACCAGCTGCACCTCCTAATATTGCCTGTAAGCAGCTTGACCATAATTATTTATAGCCATCCAGAGGAATGATGGATGGAGAATTCTGACATTTCAGTTATGAATGAATTACTATCAAATATAAGAGATGGACTCTTTTTTAATAAGAATTGTGTGTTGCAAACTAACTTCACTGTAAGGTTTTGTCCTAATAGTGACAAAAAATGCTATAGTACTCGGTACTCCAGGGACAAGGAAATAACCCAAATATTAAAAAATTGATATGAGACATAAAGATAATCATATAATTTGTCACCTCTGCTGTCATGTCTCAAAAAGCAGTCACAGACCATACATCAATGAGTAGTTATGACTATGTTCCCATAAAATTTTATTTACAATTAAAGTCAGTGGGCTGATTTGGCCCATGGGCTGTAGTTTGCCTACTCCTGTTCTGCATCATCATTTTTAATGGCCGCATAGAGTTCCATTCTGCGATTTCAACAAAATCCCACTATTGTCACACATTTAAATTGTTGAGAAATTCTGCTATTAAAGGTGATGCTTAGATGCACATCTTTGTACATACAACTTTATGCCCATCTTAATAATTTGTGGTCCATTTCTAAAGCACAATTCTTGGATCAGGTGCCATGTTAAGGGCTTTTGAACAATATTACCAAATTGCTCTCAGGAAAAGTTGTAGAAGCTTTCGCATTCATGGTATGAGAGGGTACCCATCCCCTACAATAGAAACTGCAATAGGGCGCCATTTGAACACACATTTAAAAACTAAGTATGTGAAAGCTGGGACGGACTGTGTACCCAAAGAGGTTTATTAATTGCAGTCTTTGGTCTAGAAGATTAAGAGGTCCAACTGTCCCAACTGCATGACACCACTTGTAAGAGACACACTGAGAACAGATTATTATCCATCTCTGAATTCTCTGGCTACTGTCTGGCATCACATTTTACTGATTCTATTTCCAGGGCCGCTATGATTATTTGGTTCTGGAGTGAACTGAACCCAGCATGGAGCACACGCAGACAAAGCTAACCCTACTCTAACCTCGTTGCACGTTGTGTCCTGGGCAAGGCCCTGAACCTCAGCTGCAGGGTGGCTTCTCTGCAGAAAACTGTAACAGCATCCTCCAGGGAGAGTGCCAAAATGAAATGATTGCACTCTTTCCTACAAATATCAGGCGCTAGTGAAGTTTTCTGATGCCATGGCAAGAGAGGAGGGGCAAAACTTTTTCTTTACAGATAGAAGGCTACTGCTTAATCCAAAGGAATTGATACAATGGAATCCTATTGTTTTTACATCATTTGAAAAGCCATGGACCAAAAAAATAAAATAAAGAAAAAGCTTCCATATCCTTCTAGCCAGTCTATACCATCATTCTAGTCCCATTTAGACCCCAGGAAACCACATACTGGAGACACATTACCGCAGGTATTGACACTCTCCTAAGAACTATCCAACCCCCCCCCCCATTTGCTTGCTGCTTTCCCCATTTCCTTTGATAGCCTTGTGGCTCCTATTACCTCACAGAGGCCACTCCATTCCCTTTTTTTCCAATATTTATTTTCACACTGCTGTATGGCTTGACTCATCTTTCCTAATTTTGATAATTTGACTTAGATCCCACCCACTGCAACTTTGCAACTAATTCTAATGTTAAGCTCCTTAGGCGGAGGTTATCACCCTCCCTATCCCCACAAAGTCATGATGGCTACTGCATGACCAAATAGTCTTTTCCACAGGTAAAGCCAACCAGTTCAGGGGATCTTTTAAAATCTGCATGTCTGGAATAAACCGAGATGGGTTGACTACAGTTTAACTTAACCACTATTCCACAACATCTCCATGTAATTATTTTTCTATTTTCTGGGGGAGACTCCCACAGCCACATCTGTGGCTGAACTGACTTCAGCCAATTTTTCCATGCCTCGATCTGTATATCAAATTTATCTCCTAAAGCATGTCTTGTTACCTCATTTCCTTTCTTTAAAACCCTCAGTGACAGCCGGGCATGGTGGCGCACGCTTGTAATCCCCGCACTTGGAAGGCAGAGACAGGAGGATCACACAGGTTCGAAGCCAGCCACACTGGCTTAAGAGACCCTGTTTCCATATAAAAAAGTATAAAATAGGTCTGGGAGTGTAGCCCGTGGGAGTGTAGCCCGGAGGTAGAAGGGCTTCCAGGAACCTCAGTACCACCAAACAAACAAACAAACAAACAAACAAAAACAAGCAAAAAAAAAAAACCCTCAGTGACTCCCTATCACTATTGCTTACCAAACAAATTTCATCCCTTAAAGCATAATGTTCAATGCCACCAAAATACATATGTCAAATGACCGCAACAGTTGCAAAAAGAAAAAAAGTTTCACAAATGGCCAACAAGCACACAAAGATGTGTTCAGCAGTATTTATCTTCAGGGAAATGTGAATTAAAACTACAGTGAGCAACCACTTCACAGAGGTAAAATGTCTAAAATGAAAGATTGAAAACAATATGACCTAGGACCATTCTTATTCCTATCATTTGATATTTCCTTTGTAAACCCCAAGTTCCAGCCAAGCTAGACCACTCATTCTACTCTGAGAGTCTTCACCCTCCAACCTCTCTCTTCTTTGCTCCTGTCCATCTGAAAAGCCCTGCTGGTGGGCACTACAGTGCTTCCTCTGAAAGAGGTCCACACCCTAATCTTCTCATCCTGTGAATAGGTTGCTACATGACAAAGGAAAATTGACTCAGCAGATAAAATTAAGGCTACTAGTCAGATGACCTAAAAACAGGTGTTATGCTAGATTATCCTTGCAGATTGTATAACCACGGGGCTGCTTACATCTAAAAGAAGGAGGCAGGAAAGGTGGTCAGAGTGCTGGGATTTGATAAGAATTCCATCTATGATTGCTACTTTGAAGGTAGAAGAGGGGGTCCATGAGTCAAAAAATGATAATAATAGGTTGCCTCTAAACGGTGGACAGGGCAAGGAAACAGATTCTCCTCAAGAGCCACCAGGAAGGCATGTGCACACCTTGATTTTTAGCCCAGGAAGAAGCTCATAGCACGTCTCAGATTTAGAGCTGTAAGAAGACAAAGTTTGTTATTTAAGCTATTAAAAGGAATAAAGTAATGCATTACAACAACAAGAAACTCACACTGCTATCCACATAATGATGTCCCTTCTCTGAACCTCTGTGCTAATTTGATATCTCTCTCTCTCTCTCTCTCTCTCTCTCTCTCTCTCTCTCTCTCTTTCTCTCTCTCTCTCTCTCCTCCCTCCTCTCTCCTCTCTCTCTTTCTCTCTCTTTCTTAGCACACTGTGAACCCCGCAAATTTCCAAATGGAACAGAATACTCTTTCCCACACCGTCCCATATTAGTTTAGACTTACTTTTACCATGGTACTTTCTGAAATGCTTTTTCCCAGAAGTATCTGTCTCCTCTGTTAGAATATAAACTCTGTTAAGACAGGAGCTGTGGTTTTCTCATATTTTCATCTTCTGCTGTCTAAGCTCAATGGCAAACAGACTGAAGACCTGTTAATATTCAACAGAGAAATATACGTGATCTATATCATGAATAAATAAGTGATGGTAGGGTTAACAGATAATATTTATTTAGTACTTGTTATGAGTTGGTCCTTTTTCAAGAGCATGAAAATACTAAATAAATCCAGTAAGTTGAAATAGGTATTCTTTATGTTTAATATTAATAATGAAACTTGTCACACAGCTAATTTCCAACCACAGCAGCCCTGATATAGTGGCCACTATTTTTTGTGAACTTCCATAGAAACATGAAAGTTTCAGAGCCTATAATATTAAGAATATTTTCATTAATATCTAAGTAATTCACTAATTTTAATTGATTTTATTTATTTGTATTTTGAACTTATAGTATTCAAAACTGTCACACATTGTCATATCTGTACGAGAGGCTTATTTCACCAAAGAATATAATAAATATTAAACTCAAGTATATTCATGAGCACAGAATGACTCTGAAAATCACATCACTTAACATCAGCTTGTAGCTCTATTATTAACTGCATAACCGTGAGCAAGTTGCTTACATTCTGTTTACCCCGTGCCTCTACTCAAAGCAGGGTATTAATAGTACCTACTTCATTGTCAGGTAGAGTAAATAAGTAAAGGAGTAAGATGGCATTGGGCACATAGAAAATGTATCTAAGTATATAGGTCTGTGTGTGTATTAGTGCATGTGCATGCTTATGTGTTTTGTATAACAAAATCTAATTGGATCTGGTCCCAACCATATATCATTGAGAAAGCCCAAATCATTCAGAATGATATCTTGGAACTTTTATCCTTATGTATTCTTTAGGTTATAAAATTATCTTGAATAGTATATAACATGTATTGCATAATCTCTGCACATTCTAAACCATTTTCTTTTATTGAAAATTCACAGCACAAATAATGTCACTTCCAAGTATATTTTCTAGGAGACATCTTTGGAGGTATTGTTTGGTCATAAACTTAAGATTCACAGGATGTTGTTATAATTGCTATAATTCTGAAGTCCCCAATGGAGGCAGTAGGAAACAGGCCCTGTCATAGGACATTTGCAGCTGAATCATCTCCAGGAGTTGGAGCAGGTCTCTGCCACATTTACTCCAGGATGGCTTCTGCTGCTTGGCAAGTGTCATAGAAGAACTTGATCAGCAAACTCTACTTGTCAACTGAGCTCAGGCCAAATGTGCAGGACAGAGCTTCCACCCTGATCACTGGGAGGTAAAAAGGGCCCTGAGACACCAGTCAGGAAGCACAGAACTCTTTGAAGTACCAAAAGAGATGACTTAGTACAACAAGAAAGAAGAACAGAAAGTTGCAGCAGTTCTCAGAAGGCCCATAAAAAGGTAGCCAAGTCAACAGATGTCTATTGAACACTTACACTGAACCCCAAGTTCATCTCAAGCCCAGCCCCCTTTCTGTTACACTCCACTACTTACTAATGCAACTTAAATAGCTAGACACTCTCAGCAGGAATCTCACAATCATATCTCCCAGTAACATTTTGTGGGGTCATTAGGGTGTTTCTTTAAAAAGAAAATGAATTTGTTTCCAAAATTTTAAAATGGGAAGATGTCAAGTAAACTTTATATTTCTGGCTTTTCTGAAAACATTGAATATGGTCACCCTTAGCCTTCAATTCTTCATGGCAACAGTTGGCATCTGCAAGGTAGTGGTTATCCCAGTACACAGGGCAGGAGGTGTTCAAGTCCAGTCTTCCCTCTTCCCTCATCTTCTTTTCTGGAGGTATTTTGGATCACATTTTCTGGAATTTCATGCAAAACCTTGTCTATAATACCAAGTACCCAGTGGTTGTTCAATTTGTGTCTGAGGTGGAGGAGTTTACTATCATGTTGAGTTAAATGATAAAAGTGGTTTGGATCTTCAATAGTGTAATATAGGTTTTACACAACTATAATAGATATGCATTTACCTATCATTTTTTGATAGGTAAATTGGCCTCATTCTACATATAGGAATACAGCTTAATATAGTAAAGAAAGAAAATGTTTTGGGGTTGGCCAAAGCTGATCAAAATGTTGGTGCTTCTTCTCTTAGTTGTATAACTAACTCCCTCTAAAACCTCAGACTTTCTATTTTTTCTTCTCTACAATGGAGATAATTAAATTGGCCTCACAGGGACATTGTGAGGTTTAAAATACACTTTTGTGCTTTGCTTTCCATGTCGGGGATTCAGCCTGAAAATTTCTGAGCAGTTTGCCCTTTGTCAAGCTGTCAAACTTCTTTCATGAATCAAGACCCAAAGAAAGAACACACTTTATTTCCCATAGTCTTCTACCTCTCACTGCCTTCATATCCTCCACCATCCTACCCCAGGGAAAATGAACTCTCATGCTTCTGCAGCTACATGTTTTGCTATATGCAGCTCTACATTTTGCAAATATCTTAACCAGCACAACAGGAAATGTTCTTTGTGCACCCAGAGTATAACACAGTACCTATTCTATGTGTACTTAGATAATAGTGACCCACTAACAAATGGATATATGTCCATGTATTTTTTTTTACTGTTTGACCCACTCAATTGTAATAATAATAATTGTCCCAGAGAGCATTCTTAGTGCTATAAACAAACAAGCCTGACTACACAATTTAGAGGAAGGAAGATTTATTTGCTCACCATATTTGGAAATATCAAGGTTCAGTCCATGTCAGGCTGGGTGTGTGGAGATCAGGGCATAGAGCAGGAAGCAGAAAGGAGAGAAAAAATGTTTTTCTATTACATCACAAAGACCAAAAGCAAGAGAGAGAGAGAGAGAGAGAGAGAGAGAGAGAGAAAGAGGAACCATATAAAATTCCCAGGGCCATACCCTCAGGGACCCACTTACTCCAACCACATCCTACCTGCCCAGGTAAGCACCTAATAAATCCATTGCAGTTGATTTTTGCACTTATGTTAACAACTCTCATAGCTTAATTATATCAACTCTAAATATTAATACATGAGATCTTCAGAAGACAGTCTGTATCAACAATAATGATAGTAATAAAAATAACAGCAATAAGCTTTATTGGCTCAATTATTTAAAATAGATGTATATACACTTGTACTTATCCAAGCTGTTAAAATACCTAAAATGAGCTTATAGAGAAGAAATTTTCTACTCAAGCAGTTGTATTAAGATATAACAGGGCATGGTGGCACACACTTGCAATCTCAGTACTCGGAAAGCTGAGACAGTGGTTCAAGGCCAGGCTCATGAACTTAGCAAGGCCCTCTATGACTTAGTGAGACCCTGTTTCAAAAATAAAAAAATAGGACTGGGGCATAGCTCACAGGTAGAATGTCCCTAGATTCCATCCCCAATAGGAAAGAAAGAAAGAAAGAAAGAAAGAAAGAAAGAAAGAAAGAAAGAAAGAAAGAAAGAAAGAAATTTTGTTAATAGGTGCCATACACGTGTTTAACTTCTACACTACCCAGAAAGAGCTGATCTTGAGATACAGAGGGAAACATGAGAAGCATCCTTTCTCTCCCGTGCTCATATGTAATTTTCACCCAAAGCAATTTTTATATCTTAGACTTTGATAAAAGTCTAGATTGTAAACTACTTGAGGGCAAGCTTGTTTATCTGTTTTATTTATAAATGGATGTCAATGATTGAAGCAAGATCTGGTACATGAGAGATAGTTAATAAATATTTACTAAATAATTATATGACTATATCCAGAATGCATTAAAATATAGAGAACTTAGAAGTAATGTCACACTACATGTCAGTCCACGTGAGAGTCACTTTCTATATATCAATATCATTTATTTTCACAACTTCCCTGTGAGATTAGTACCATAACTAGTATGTCATTTTATTATAAGTAATTTTTGACCTCAAAGTCTTTGTTCTCCCCATTTTATCACCCATGCTAATAAGGGTAGACTTTAGATCCATGTGTTCCTAGAAGTATCCAAGGCAAAGGAGAGGCATGGATATGTATTTTCTCCTTGTGAATTCCCAAGAGGAGCTGCTATTGAGCTTCCTAAGCGATATGACTGATTTTTTTTTATTCCAGTTCTGATATTGTCCCCTGGCAAAAATGAGCACAGTTATATCCTAACACTTAAAGTCTTCCAACTCATGGCCTGACTTGTACACCTGAATGTGTAGTTTTACCTTCTGAATATAACTTTCATTTATTTAAATGCCTTTCTCTAATCCTTGAAAGAGTATGTCTTGTTTGCCTAGTGCAGTCCTGGGTTCATTCCTTGTCCTGGTGTTCTTATTAACAGGGCTTTCTTTCTCTTCATTCATAGACATTTAGAGGATTGCTTACCATTCAGATGGGATGGTGCTTTCTTTTTTATTTTATTTATTTACTTATTTATTTATTTTGGTGGTACTGGGGTTCCTGGAAGCCCTTCTACCTCCGGGCCACTCTCCCAGACCTATTTTATATTTTTATTTGGAAACAGGGTCTCTTAAGCCAGCACGGCTGGCTTCGAACCTGCGCCATCCTCCTGTCTCCGCCTCCCAAGCGCAGGGATTACAAGCGTGGGCCACCACGCCCGGCAGGAATGGCAGTTTCTTACAGGTCATTATTTGCAACTATTAGAGTAACAAAACAAAACATTTCTCATCAGCTTTATATTTGAACAGAATAGGGGAAGTACAGAAGATTGTGTATAGGTCCAAGGGAAAACTGATCCATGGGCATGAAATAGAAACTGTATTATGGTATCCTCCCCAACCTAATTTTCTTATTGCTATCTTTATTAGGCTAGGTAGAAATGGATCATTTAATCATCTTTGTTGGTCTTAGTTTAGAGCAATATTTAGTTTGCCTAAAGTATAGATTCACTAGATTTAAAACATATGTCCCTTTCCAGCATTGTAAGATGCAAGTCTGGCTTTTCTAGGTGATAATCTATGCAAAAACCAAGTGACTTCTGGGATGCTTTCTTTCTTTTTTCTTTTATTTCTTTTTCTTATTTTTTTCTTTCCTTTCTTTTATTTTGCTGTTGACAAATATGCTTTCTGATTTCTTTTGAATTTTTTTATTCAAAATAATTAAAATTCTTTGCAGATTTTAATGCTATTTTCCTGCCCTGTGAATCCTCAAATGGGAATCAATTAGAACTAGACCATAGAGACTTGAATAAGATCCTCAGTTCTTTATTTCTCAGCACAGTATCTGTACTATAACACTAGCATCAAAGTGTGAGTTGAGGACAGCTATCTCTTGTTGGACCGTACAAACTCCACTGGGATAAAACATGGATGGTCTCTTACTTCACATCTGTTTAAGTTGGATCTAACTTGTTTGAAGCCATTGTGAATATATTAAGTGTATGATCTATGTAAAGAATGCCCTCTCAAAAATAATCTTATTTCTGTTAAGACTTTTGGTTCTTCTTTATGTGGAAAAATGACTTCTTCTAACCAATTAAGAAAACGGAGATAACTAGACAAAGAGAACAATCCCTTTAACAATTGTTCTAAATTATATACATAGGACTTTGCTAAAGACTTCTCCTCTCAAAAAAGTAAAGACTGCATAATAAAAGACACCCCAACTATAAGCAGCATTAAAAATTAACCATTTTAGTGATAACTTCTGCATGTCAAGAACTCCAGGCATGGCAGGAATGATCAGCCTCTAGAGCCTCACCCGGGGGGAGATTTAGATGCCTGTGCTCTGTCACAGCTAGGACTGGAGGACTGATTTAAGAAGGTCCTTGTGGCAGGAACACTGAGTGCAACAGGGACAATAGGAAGAACATAAAGAAGAACGAACATAAGGCCCACACGTACCCTCTCCATCACAGAGGCTCAGCGACACTGTGCTCATTCGAAGAAGGCAGAAGCTTCATACTGACTGGCCTTCATAGGCGTCATCTCGGAAGTTGCAGTGTCTTTAATTCCATATTTTATTGGTGGAAACAGTCACAAGGTTACCTGGAAGAATAGGAAAGATAGGCCATATTTCCTAATCAGAGAAATGTCAAAAGCTATATTTGGCTGGGCATGTTGATGCCCGCTTGTAATCCCCGCGCTTGGGAGGCAGAGACAGGAGGAGTGTACAGGTTCGAAGCCAGCCGCGCTTGCTTAAGAGACCCTGTTTCCAAAAATCAGAAAAAAAGTATAAAATAGGTCTGGGAGTGTAGCCTGGAGGTAGAAGGGCTTCCAGGAACCCCAGTACCACCACCAAAAAAAAAAAAAGCTATATTTGAAAATCACCATATCCTTATATACCTTGATATATAGTTTTGAACATTTTATTATTATGTACTTGGCTATAAAGAGCAATAACTATTCCTCATTAATTTTTCTAAAGTAAAACAACATTTTGTAGAAATTTGTACATTGGACTACATTTTATCTAATAATCTTATATAGCTATTACCCTCTTCAGATATATAGAAGTATTTTTAATTAGGTTATGTTAGACATCACACTGAGTAACTCACATGGTTTAGAAGTAGACTGGTTTGTTGAGGCTTTTTAAATGATTGAGATGGATATTTGGCTATAATTAATTAGAAATTTTTCAAGATTATTTTGATATATTTGCATGTTAACACAGAATGTTCACTGCCAGAAAAAATTAAAAAGTAGTTAAGGACTTAAGATTTACTCACAAATATTTTATCATAGAATTATTTGTAAGGTATTGAAATAATGGACACAATCTAAATAGACTTCAAAAGACTAAAAAATTTATATTTATTTCATAGAACACTACAGAAACTGATGAAGTAAAGAATATTTAGTGACATGATAAAGTATTCATAATGCACATATTAATACATAAGAAGTAATAGAGATACAGAGTCATCGCATTGTATAAAATTTACAACTGGGTATATAAAATTTAAAATTGGCAGTGATTATCTGCTGGATATGGAATTTTAAATAAATAATAGTCTCTTTTTGTGCTTTTGTATACTTTTAAAATTTTCTGAAATAGGTACTATAAAATTGTTTTTCGAGCCGGGCATGGTGGCGTACGCTTGTAATCCCAGCATTTGGGAGGCTGAGACAGGAGGATCTCGGTTTGAGGACAGCCTCAGTTACTACTTAGTGAGGCCCTTTGCAACTCAGTGAGACCCTGTTTCAAAATAAAGAATAAAAAGTAAGTGTAGCTCGGAAGTAGAATGTCCCTGGGTTCCATCCCCAGTACCTACCAATTTTTTTTCTATAAATAACAAATTGCATTACTTTATAAAATACATAAATTTAAATAATCAAGTTCATACATAATCTCTTCACCCAGGTTAATCACTTTACTTTAATTTTTTATATTTTGGGTTATCTGCTTATTAAGAAAAGTGACATGTAGTATAAAATGTTTTGTTATTTGACTCTAACCTTAATAACTATGTGATATGAACAAATTTTATATATTTATTCACTTTTAGTATTGGGGACTGAACTCACAGGTATTCTCCAGTCCTTTTATATTTTTATTTTGAAACAAGGTCTTGCTAAGTCTTGCTGAGGGTCTTGCTAAAATGCGATTCTCCTGTCTCTATCTCCCAAGTACTGGGATTACAGGCGTGCGTCCCCTGAGCCCAGCCACCAATTTTTTTTTTATCTTCTATGCTTCATCAAATTTTTTAGATCATTAAAGATTTTTCTCCTAAATCCAGAAAGATAAACAGGTGATCTTTATAGCCCCCAAAGTAATTTTACAAATTACTTTTTCTATTTTTATATAATGAGACTACAGAAATAAGATATCAAACTTTGACTTCTAAGTTTTAAAAACTATTTTTCTAGGTTTGATACTAAAATTTTCTGAAAAATACTTGATGGTTAGTTATGTTTGTTTTTCCACCCCTCCTCCTAATATAGATTTAAAAAGCTATTGGCTATTTGTCCAAGGAGTGTAATAAAAGAGAACAATGGAAAAAAAAATTAACACCATCCCCATCACTCAAAGAACCAAGGGAAATGTGATATAAATCTCAAAGAGTTGGATATATGAGAAGAGAGAAGATATGTGTCCCAGATTCCTGATGGTTCTTTTGAAGAATGGTGTTAAAACTCAGGCCATGGTAACTATGGGACAGAAGAGATGCTGAGATGGCTATAAGGTAGACTCAGAATTTCCCCAATAAAGAATCTCCAGAGGTCTGTGGAAGAGACAAATGTTTCTGCAGGTTTCTGGTAGTATACAGGTGTGATGCCGAGTGTCCTGGAGCTGGAATGGAATTGTGGTTGTGATGAGGAGCTACTACAAAATAAAATTGTTTGGCTCTTACATCCCTGGGACCAGAAAGAACAGAATGGTACCAAAGATGCCTTCGCTTTGGTATGACTATGCTCAAGGACCATATCAAATTGTGGTTCACCAGACAATATGGAGATGATCAGAGACCAGAGAGTGAGCCTAACACTCTAATTATGACTACCAAGATATCTCATGAAGCCCTGGAGAACCTGAGCAGCCTACATTGCAGAAAGAAAGAATAGGAACATAAAGTTCTGAAGTAACTATAGTACCGCAGAAGATCAACTTTGCCCAAATTGATTGGTCTGAGACAATGTTTTATGCAATTATAACCCTCAAAATACAAATTGAGTTATCTAAAAATAAAATTCAAATTTTTGCAAGTCTCAATGCACAGACTAATGTACTCAGGTCTTTACACATCCATTTTGAATATATTTTCATTTGAAACTTCATATATGATCATGAAAGTGACACCACTATGGTCTGCACAGGTACACGGTGCATAAGTCATAAAAGAATAGTGTTTGACTTTATAAAATTAAAATATTTCTCTGTGGAAAATGTACACCCAAAAAAAAAAAAAGACAAATATCAGACAGGTATGGTGGCACATGCTTGTAATCCCAGCATTTGGGATGCTGATACAGGAGGATCGCGGTTCACGGAGAGCCTCTGCTACTTAGTGAGGACCTTTGCAGACCCTGTTACAAAATAAAGAATAATAATAAAAAAAATAAGTCTGAGGTGGAGCTCGGAGGTAGAATGTCCCTGGGTTTTATCCCCAGTACTGCCAAAAATAAAAAAATAAAAAATAAAAAAGACAAAAATCAAAATAATGAGCAGAGAAAACATTTGCAAATACTATCAAAGAAAAGTTCTAATTTGAATTTTATAATGATTACAAATAAAAAATATCAAAACAAAGGGCATGTACAAAGAACTCACAGAAGACACAAATAGTTATTTTTTATTTTATTTTATTATTTTGAGGGTCTGCAGATGGAACCCAGGGGCATTCAACCTCCAAGCGACACTCCCTGCCCTATTTTTTTAATTCTTTATTTTGAAACAGGGTCTCACTAAGTCATAGAGGACCTCACTAAGTAGCTGAGACTGTCTGCAAACCGTGATCCTCCTGTCTCAGCCTCCCGAATGCTGGGATTATAAGTGTGCACCACCATGCCTGGCTCACAAATAGACCTTAAACATAAGAAAAATATAGAAACCTACTTCGTGAAAGAAATGCACAAACTTGTCCATAATTTAAATATTAAAGTTAAAATATTTTCCCTGGTAGGCAGAGGAAGGAGGATAGCACGTTCAAGGTTAGATTCAGCAACTTATAAAGATTCTGTATCAAAAAATAAAAAAGGGCTGGGGTGTGGCTTAGAGGTAGAACACCCCTGGGTCCAATCCTCAGTAACAAAAAAAGACATTAAATAAAAATAAAAAATAAATAAATAAATGACTTTTTACCTTTCAGATTGGCGGAAATAAAAATGTTTGTTAATATACCTTGTTGGAGCTGGAATTGGGTTTCCTATATACTGCAGATAGGAATGTAACTTAGTGCAAAGATTATGGAGATCATTTGCAATATTTACCAAAATTTAAAATCCATATCCCTTAAGATATAGAAGTTACATTATACATATTTAGAATCCTATAAATTATTGAGCTAGACATGATGGCACATACTTGTAATCCAGTACTTGGGAGACTAAGACAGGAGGATTACAGGTTTGAAGCCAGTCTCCACTACATAGTGAGGCTCTTAGCAACTTAGTAATAGCCTATTTCCAAATAAAATATATTTAAAAAAATAAGTCTGGGAGTAGCCCAGAGGTAGAAAGCCCCTGGGTTCCATCCCCAGTACCACACACACAGACACACACATACACACAGAATGCTATAAATGATTAGTAATTTTGTGTATAGAAGACAGACATTGTGATGTTATTTGTGCTAGAAAATGATTGTAAATAACCTACTGTTAATCAATAAAGACCTGCTCACATACATTAGGGAATGTCCATAATATATTTTATAAAAATATATAAAAATTATATAAAATTATATTAAAATTATATATATATGTGTGTATATATATATGTATATATATATATATATATATATTGGTGGTGGTACTAGGGTTCCTGGAAGCCCTTCTACCTCTGGCTACACTCCCAGACCTATTTTATATTTTTTGAGACAGGGTCTCTTAAACCAGCGTGGCTGGCTACGAACCTGCGCCATCCTCCTGTCTCTGCCTCCCAAGCACGGGGATTACAAGCGTGCGCCACCACGCCCAGCTTAAGATATAATATTTAAAGAAATAAGGTAGCTTCATATGAAAAGATATGGAACTATTCCAGTCATATATATGAAGAAAAGCAAGGTCAAGCAGTGTGCTTAGAGGGAACTGTGTTACAAGCTGAGCGTATACAGCATCTACCCACATGTGCACAGAGCATCTCTTGGCAAACACACAACAAATTAATTAATTTTATATCAGTGGTATATTTGCCCTCTTAAAGAACAGAAGTGAGAAGAAAGAGAAAGGAAAAGGAAGTGAAAGGGAGGTGGGTGCCATATAAACATCGATGTGGAGAAGCAACCTAAACATTGTCTTCCACAAGTCATCCCAATGAAGTTATCTTTGTATTTTATCTTCCAAAACCCAGCCTGTTTTAATTTTTTTCACTATCTGTGCTAGTTATGGGGAAAACTGTGTCTCCCATGAAAGTCTTAACCCTTAGTACCCCAAAATGTGACCTTATTTGCAAATAAGGTCTTTACAGAAGTAACCATGCTAAAATGAGGTCATTAGGATGGGCCCTCATACAGTGTGACTGGTGCCCTTATAAGAGGGAAATCTGGGCACAGAATCAGGCAGAAAGGGAATAGAATGTGAAAAGACTCAGAGAGATGGACACATATACAGGTAAAGGAATGCCTAAAGCCACCAGAACCCCCCAAACCCCCACACACAGACTAGACAGACCCTTTGCAAGTGACTTCATAGGGCCTGTGATCTTCCTATACTTTGATTTTGAACTTCTGGTCTCTTGACTTAAGACAATAAGTTTCTCCCATTTTAACCCACCTATTTTGTAGTGTTGTTGTTGTTTATTTGTTTGTTTTTAAATAATCTTTGAAAACGAATATAGTTCTCAATTCTGCTCTTTCTCTCTACCCCCAAAGGCTCATTTCCTTCTTTCAAGAACAGTATCTCCATGCTCCTAAAATGTAAATCAAATTAGCCTTTCTTGGCTGTATATAATGTTGGACATTTCCCCCCAGTCAGCACAATGAAAGCTTAAGTCTGGTAGTTTCCCCAGAAATAAAAGATTCTTCCTCCTAAAAAGGGTATGATAATACAGGCAGGCAGGCAGAGAATATTTCCAGTAACTTATCTTTTCCCTTATTCCATATATCTAATAATCTTTTGAATGGCTGTAGGGCATTTCATTGCATAGATATCCTTTAATTTATTTAATCATTTTTGGTATTATTTGGTATTTATGCTGTTTCCCAACTCATTCCATTGGATAAATTCCTTAGAAGTGGACTTTATGACTCAAAGGGCAAACATGCCTTGTGTTATTTGATATATATTATCAAATAACCCACTAGAAAACATGAGCAATGCTGAGCCTGTTTTTAACTTTGGCAATCAGAAAATGTGTTGATGATTTGTAGTCACGCTCTATTGTTTAGGGTATAGAACAGGTGTCAGAAAAGTTTCCTGTAAAGGGGCAGATAGTAAATACTTTAAGCTCCGTGGGTCATGGCCTTGCTACAGATCTGCCAGTATGGTGTGAAAGCAACCGTGGGCAGTATTTGAAGGAGTACAGTTCTGTTCCAATAGAATGTTTCTCATGAGTACTAAAATTAAATTTCGAATAATTGCCCATGTCCTGAAATAGCCTTCTTTTGTAGGTTATTTTTTTTCCCCCCCGACATTGAAAAAGTTTTAAAGCCATATAGTTCACAAGACATCCAAAACAGGGAAAAATCAGGACTGGACCTGTAGGCTATCATCTAACAATTCCTGGTACAGAATTTAGTGCTTTGATATTACATTTTGCAGTACATTGGAAAATCCCTCCTTGAGGAAAACTAAGCCTTTGCAGGCTGTTGTTGGCTCTTTAAAAGTCACATGGTATTAACACCACTCTGGGCACCATTGACTGTCAGAGCAGTTAATGGGTAAATTAATGTCACTGCACATTAACTGCTATCAATATTGATTCAAATCACAGTTGAGCATATTGTATAAAGGATGTAAAGGGCATCCACTCCCATGGCTTCTCTTGAAGCTGTCCCTGGATTAAGCCAGACCCTCGGAGCATGAAAAATATACTGATTACTCCTCTTCTTCCTCCCTTAACCTCTTCCCTCCCGACAGACCTGACACATACATCTGTATGTGCCTTACTACATGGAAATCCACTAGGGTAGTTATGCTTTTGCAAGATGTGGAAGCATATAGGGAGCAATAAAAAAGCTTCCATATGTTTATCAATTATGTGCTAGGTGAAAATTGCTGAGGATATTGTCGATCACACAACATAATGTACTCTTTGTATAAAAACTATTATCTCGGAGAAATAATTAGGCTTTTTCTATTTTAGCATCTCTTTATTTTTATTTTTTGGAATGTATACCCCCCCAAAAAAAATCTCTTTTCTCTTTGGCTACCTTTGTGCATATTTTAATTTGTTTTATGATGTTATATTTTATGTGACTTTATAAGCCCTCTTTCTTCTTTTTTCTTCATCTTTTAAAGAGAAAGATATTGCAGAATGATTCTTATGCCCCATCAGAGTTTGTCCACATTTTTGTAGAACTGTCACTGAGTCTCTTTTCTCACTGTAATGTAGTACTACCCCTCAACATTTATTTTGATCTTTTTGTTTGTGTGTGTGTGTGTGTGTGTGTGTGGTGCTGGGGATCGAAGCCAGGGTCATTCAACCTCTGAATTATACCCTGAGCCCTACTTTTTATACTTTATTTTGAAACAGGGCCTCACTAAGTTACAAAGGGCCTCACTAAGTAGCTGTGGCTGTTAATGAACCGCGATCCTCCTGTCTCAGCCTCCCAAATACTGAGATGACAAGCGTGCACCACCATGCCCAGCTTATTTTGATCTTTTGTCTTTGGTCTAATGCTTCCATTTGCCTCCCATGCTGTGATGGTAGCCCAGCCATGGTCCCCCAACATCTTGAGGACTCTCAAGCTGGAAGCCCTCGGTGCCCATGGTAAGACAGGCCAGTGAGCCCGCCTAGGGGCTTAGCTGCTGTTTTTTGAGAGTGACAGCAAAGAGCCAGGCTGCCCGATGAACCCAACGAACAGAGAAATCTGTCAAAACACACAGAAAGATCCTTGCCGGGATCGTGGAAACATTGCCTATTTGTTTGGAGCGCGTTTAATTATTTTTAAACATATGCAGCCTGTAGTTCAGTGCACATGTCAGGGATAATAGAGGAAGAAAAGCAAATGAGGGAGGGCGGCGCTGGTCCTCTCCACAGCTGGCTGGTGGGAGACGCAGTGGGCTCCCTCCAAAGTGTGGCTCCCTGTCTGTCACCTAATGAAACGCAGTAGGGGGATTAATGTCATTAGCTCCAGGCTGGCCTGCTGTGTAGTAAACAGATATACATCCTTGCTCATTTGGGGGTGTTTCTCAGCTCCTGCCCACTGGCCTGCAAAGGTTACTCCCCGGCCTTCTATTAGTTAAATGGGAAGAAATTAGGTTGGTTGAGAGAATCCTGTAGTCCTGTTCTAGTGAAGAGCAGTCACTGGGGATCTGGCATTCCTTCTGGAAGCTTCCCTTCACTCATCCTAATTGGAGCTTAGATTTCTTCTTTAGAGGAAACCTGAGGTAACCGGAGAAGATAAAAGCCCTACAAGTAAATGCCTTACAGATGAAGAAAAAAAATTTTTTTGTGGTTTAATTTTGATAACCAAATTAACTGAAGGAGTATGGAAGAAAAATGGGGGTTGTGCTTTGGCTATCATGACCATCTCTCTCCACTCGTGATTCAAAGGCTTTTTCCACATATTAGCATACACAAAGCCAAACCCTGAAAAAGGCACGTGTTCATTTTCCCCTGATCCACAGGAATGTGGACAACAAAGAGCTACAGGAAATAAAAATTAGATATTTTGTATTCTTAGAAAACACAGAAATCGTGATTTTAAAGTAATGGTGAAACTATTGTGGGCTGGGTGGGGAGAGCCCGGAAGAAGGTCAGGAGGAAGAATAGATACTTCCGGAGGATGGTGGTAACCCACAGGCAGCCACAAATAGCAAACTTCCACTGACAAAACGACACCCAACACCCTCCAGACGTAACTATAGGGGCTCTGGGAGGCAAAGGAAGCAAATTAAAGTGAAGAAAAACAACCAAGGAAAAGAAGAATGTTTGAGGGAAATGGGGCACGGAAAATTTAGAGTTGACTCAACATTACATAAATAGTAGATAAAGGAAAGGCAAACATAAATGCTGCTTTGTAAGAATTTACCTTAATTCTTTCCTTACCAAAGCAGAACCCTCTGTTTTTTTTTACTAGAAAGCTCTGAACGGTCCTCTGATGTTTGTGGGCTCTGTGGGTTTGTGTAGCAATAGATATTGCTAACAAAGAAATGGTAGGATTGCAACAAAAAGGTGAAAGAATTCAAGATAATTCTTATTTTTTTAATTTATTTTTATTGGTGCATTGTAATCATATATTACATTGGAATATAAGACTGGAGAGGATATACAAGCACACATCATCTAATTAGCCCTCATCCAGTCCCCATCCCATTCCCTCCCCCTCCCTCAATCCCATGCTTGTTTGGTGATTAACTTTGATACATGTGTTTATGTACCTCCTGCTTTTTAAAGAGGCTCCATCCTCCCCTATTCCATACCCTCTGATTGGTCACCTTAGTTGCTTCACTATAGGGCCCTTTCTATAGCTCGACCACTTCCTGTTGCCTATTTCCTCATAGTTATTGCTGATTAGGGGAAGCATCTGGTTTTAATTTTCTGTGATATTTCTCTGTGCATGCTGCATTGCAAATACCGATCCCACTCTTGACGGCCCCAGTTGTGGCCTGACTACCCGGTGGACTGATCCGGACCTCGCTGGCTCAAGCAGCAGCCTTGCCTCACGGAAGGCCCATCAGAGCCTGCCGAGGGGTTAGGCCGGTGCTGGGACCTCCGAGGCTGGGATCAGAGCCTGCTGAGGGATTAGGCCGGTGCCAGGGCCACTGGCCGGCATCGGAGCTTTTCGTGAGGCAAGGCCACTAATGAGGCCTCTGAGGCCAGGATCAGAGCCTGCCATGGGGTTAGGCCGGTGCTGGGGCCAACGAGGCTGGGATCAGAGCCTGCCGTGAGGCAAAGCCGGTGCTGGGGCCTCCGAGGCTGGGATCGGAGCCTGCTGAGGGGTTAGGCCGGTGCTGGGGCCACTGGCTGGCATCGGAGCCTTCTGTGCGGCAAGGCTGCTACTGAGGCCTCCGAGGCCTGGTTCGGAGCCTGCCGAGGGGTTAGGCCGATGCCGGGACCATCGGCTAACATCAGAGCCTGCCGTGAGGAAGGCCGGTGCTGGGGCTTCGGAGGCCGGGATCAGAGCTAGCTGATGGGTTAGGCCAGTATCTGGGCCAGCAAGGATAATTCTTATTTTTTAAGTTGCAAATTTTTGTGTGTGTGTTTGTAGTAATGGAGGATGGAATCCAGGGGCCTTTACCTCTGGGCTATACTCCCAGACCTATTTTTTACTTTATTTGGAAACAGGGTCTAAGTTGCTGAGAGCCTCACTAAGTAGCTGAGACTGACTTCGAGCCTGTTTGATCCTCCTGTCTCAGCCTCCCAAGTGCTGGGATTACAAGCATGCTCCACCACACCCGACTTTTAAGTTGCAAATTTGATTCTGGGCCCTCTTCATACCCCACCACTTAATGAGAGTCACTGGGAGTCATATTTCTTAAAGAACATCATGGCAAAGTTAATTTTTTTTCCTTCTAAAAACAGGTCAATAAGGGAGTGAAGAAGAGATGGGAAGAATATGGCACCAATATACCAGCCAATCAAAAAAAAAAAAAAAAAACAAACAAACACACAAACAAACAAAAAAAACCCCAGAAGGAAACAAGCAGCATTTAAATAATTTTAGATTTTAAGAGAAACCTACTTCTCTAGGCCTCACCAGCTTCAGGGTAGGAATGATATCTAAGAACTCAGTACCAGTGTTTAGGTTGCAGTTCTCATTGACAAAGCAGTCAGCTACAGTCTTAGACATTCCTCCTAGGTTCTACCCCACAGTCACTCAAGGATGAGGCTTCTCTGGTGCCTCTGGGTGCTTTGGAGAGCTAGGTTTGGGAAGAATCCTCTCTCCTTCGCAGGACTCATGGTGTCCCAAGGAACACGCTAACCCCGAGAAGCAGCTGCTCACCCAGCTGTTTTCAGATCCTCCCAAAGTCCCTAGTTCCCTGCACTCCTCACCAGGCTAGACACTTACTCCTGCATGCAAATAGAGAAGATCTCCTTGCTTTTATTTTATGTTTGGTACTGAGGATTGGACTCAGGACATTCTACTTCTGTGCTATACTCCTAAATTTTTCTTATTATTTGTTTTTATTTTGAAACAAGCTCTCACTAAGTTGCTGAACTGGTGCTCCTCCAAGCTTCCCAAGTACTGGGATTCCAGGCCTGCACCATCATGCCCAGCTGCTTTGCTTTTTCTGGTGAGATGAAGGCCCCAGGGCCAGACTGGAGAAGGCCAGGCCTGGCTGAGCTCTCCTTGACTTGTCCTTTCTGAGTCCAGGCTTCAGTGTATGACTCTCCTTCCATCTGGTTTCCTTTCTCCTTCAGCAAAGCACTAGAGCTGAGTCCCATTAGATGGATATAGAGTAAACATGGGTTAAAGGTGGGACAGAGGGAGATGAGGTTGGTTTTCACTGTCTCAAGGTTATCTGCCACTTGTTTTTTGGATTTTTTTTTTTTGTGTGGTACTGGGGATGGAACCCTTCTTCCTCTGGGCTACACTCTTAGACCTATTTTATATTATTTATTTGGAAACAGGGTCTCCTAAACCAGCGCGGGAGGCTGGCTTCGAACCAGCACGATCCTCCTGTCTCCGCCCCCCAAGTGCGGGGATTACAAGCGTGAGCCACCACACCCGACTTGTTTTTTTGAATTCTGACTACTAAAATTGATAAAAAAATTTTTTTAACCTACTATATAACATAACATATCAACATGAAATTCTTCCTCTAGATGAGGAAAGTGGCTAAGAAAACTCAAAGTTGCTTTCTCAGAAATGTGATTTTATGATATAGAGAAGAAATTCCCTCCATGTATAGTTATAAGGAAAACCCCTGGAATCCCTGCTTCATTATAACTGAGTGGTTAATTTCTTGCCTCTTCTCTCACTATCTCTCTTCTCTTCTTCTCTCTCTCTCTCTCTCTCTCTCTCTCTCTCTCTCTCTAACATATTCTAGGTGACTCCCTCTCGCCTGGTCACAGCCATCAGTTCCCATCTACAATAAAATAAACTCTTCCAGCTGCAGATGCTAGGGCTATATTTTTGTCTCTGGTATCTGGTGACTACATAAACTCTAAGAACAAGACTAGAGTGATTTATATATGTCATTAGAAACTTAAGATTTTTTTAAGGGTTCGTAAACATGTACAGTATGGGATATATTAGATATACCATTTGGATAATACAAAACACTCACAGCAACCTTGAATAGTTACAAATATGATCCAGAGAGCAACTGGGGATTTTCCCCTTCCCCGGGCCACAGTGCCACGTGGCATTCAGTGTGAGGAAAGAGAACGAGTGGTGTGAGAGCCCTAACTTGCTCTCAGACTGGGCTATGCAATCCTGTGTTGTGTTTTCTTTTTATTGAACTTTAAATTTTAGGGTGCCTCTGAATCACCTGAAGAAAGGACTGCAGATTTTACTTTTAGAGATTCTGATGCAGAAGTCTGTGTCAAGGCCTAGAAGTCTGCACTTAATAAGTGCCTCCCTCCACCCTAGTGATTATGCAGCGCAAGGGTCATATTTTCAAAACACTGGCGCCATCTTAACAATCCTGGTTGCGCTCTGTCCTGACATTTGGGGGAGCAGATTATTAGGAAGGTATGGAGCACAGCACGTCCTATGCAGCAGGAGGCTGAGCCCTCTTTTTTAAGTCTGCAGAATCACTTTAGGTCAACTGCTGTCATCTTGATGGTATTGTTACCTATCCTCACAGATGGGTTATCTAGCTCCACTAGCAGTCAGTATAGTTAGAACCAAGTAGCCATAATATTGCAGCAACTTTGGAAGTTTTTCCACTTAACTCCTCATATTGGAGCCCAGAACTGGAGCAAAATGTGTGGGGCTCACATGGCCATATGTGTATGATTATCATTATGTGAGCAACTCATAAACTTGAAGCCTTGAGCAAGAAAGGCCATCTTTCTTTTAGAAAGTGACTTAGTGGGTGGTGCTTTGAAAGTAGCTTAACACAAAACACACAAGAGTAACACACACATACGTATTTATACAGAGAGAGCACTCAGAGACAAGGGGAGTGGAGAGAGAGAGAAGAGAGAGAAGAGAGAGAGAGAGAGAGAGAGAGAGAGAGAGAGAGAGAGAGAGAGAGAGAAGAAAGAAAGAGAAGTACTACACTATTATACAGTTTAGCACTTAATGGTTTTGGCATACACCAAAGACAAACCACTTGAAAAAAAAAAACCTGCCACCTCAAAGACTGCATAAGGTGACAGAATCTCCTCTATGAAAGATAAATTTTGCTCTCACTGTCCAGCTGTCCAATTGTTCCAATCCAGTAAGTCACACATTCCACAAACACATTTAGAGAAGAGAAGCAGATGAGTAATACCAAGCTGTTCTGATAAGAAGGCCAGGGCTAAGCCTTTGAATTCATGCACAATGGAATAAATACCTTTTATCCACTCGCCCCACTAAGCAAGCAACACCAGGAAAATCATTTTCCAATTAGTCAGCAGGTTTCAGCGTCATTACCTTTGAGATCAGATTTGCTACCATTCAAAAATGCATCAGAGACAGTGTAGGGACAGTTAAGCACTGTTCCTGGCATGTGGGGTCTGGGAGGAGGTGAAATTAGATTAGCTGCAGGAGAATGGGAGGGTTTACATTACCGGAGGGGCTCTACCTGGCTCCAGGCTCAACAGTGAACAACGCTCTTAGCATATGGCATTACAATGGATTAGTGATCAAGTACGATTAATCCTAATAGATCGTCTTTTGAACCTCAGTGGCTTGTTAGGTGAGAAAAAAATTGTCTGTCCCCAAAGTGTCAGGTGAAACTCTCATTTGAGGTAAGACTACCATGTGGAGATGGGTCTCCATCTGGTGGCTTCCTTTTGTGAAACTCCACCAGAAGGTGTTTTAATGAGGCTTTTATAGCAGGCACCACCTGCCACTAATCTTCCCCTCTAAAAAGGTGTAATTGAGGGTTGGTTTTACAGTATGGCTCATATCCTAACCTTGGGAATTCATCAAGAAATGCAAATCTGGGTGGGATGGTGTAATCATGAAATGCCATTTTGGCTTTTGGTGTAGACTGAAGTGGTTATAGAAATTTGTGGTTGGCTAATTACAACCAGCTATATAGTAGCTTCCCCTTTCAGTTAGATTAATACGTGTGTCATCTCAGAATTAAATAACCAACTTGATGGTGACCATATGTCTTCATTCAATTCTTTGCACATGTAAAGAGTTGCAAGGCTGCTCGTGGTTCACACGATTTAAAGGTTTCATTGACACGATTAAGGTTTAACTGGTTCAGATTTACAGCACGTTCATCTCATTGTGTATGCCTCAGTCCTACAGTGCATCATTTCAATAAGACAGGGACAAATTACAAAATCGCCAAGATGTTTTCTATGGATGGTACTTAGGGAGGAGTTATTTTCTTTAATCTCTTAATTTAAGACACGGATTTTTGTCACACTGCCATCCTGGCATATCGGTTATTAATTACCCAGTACTTTGCAATATAAGATGCTGCAAAAGGTGGAATATAATAGATCAACCTCCATTTTTAAATTCAACAGATATGAATTGAGTCCTTAATTTATGCCAGACATCTTGTTACAGATTAGGAATTAATAACAATAAGAATAATGATCTCCCACAGACCCTGCCTCCCAATAGTATAATATTGTTTTGCTTTTCAATGTTGTGCCTCTCAGAATAATTTTGGGAGTCATTTATTGCTCTTATCACCTCAGAATATTATATTATATTAAGAAACACTTAGCTATATATCAATCAAACCAACAAAATGGTATATACATTTAAATTAAAGTTTTAGCTGTGCTCCATTTTGAAAGTCAAATAAACACAGATGCCCCTTTACTTGCTTTTTAATTGCTAGTTTAATAACAGAACCTTTTGAGAAAGACAGATGACCCCGAATACCCCAAAATCCAACCTTGGCTTTCAGTTTAAATTTGGAATGGCATTTATAAATATAAAACATGACTTGAAGGCAGAAGTCATAAATTGTTGCCTCAGAGGCTAAAACTGACTTCCAGTTTTATATTCTGGGCTTTTACTGTTTTTACTTGTTGGCGTGCACCAGGTGTGTGTGTGTGTGTGTGTGTGTGTGTGTGTGTGTGTGTGTGTGTACATGTGCGTGTGTGTGTATACATGTTTAATACAAATTTTAATGCATTTGGCAATGATATCTTCTTTCCTGTTTGCCAAAGGCTCCTTTTACTCCCTGATCTCACATCCACACAAATTGACCAAATTCAATCCCAGATCTAAAATAATGAGGCCGGTTTTCACACAAATGTGTGAGTTTACTTTAGAATCAGTCCCCAGCACATCCCCATGTGTGTGCCTAAGCGAAGCCCTTGGGGATGGATCAGCGAGGGAGACGGCAGGCGCCCACCCAATTAGCAGGAGCACAGAAGCCAAAGCCGCCACTCCTGTAGCTAAATGCCTTACAGCCATCTTGCCCTCACATCCTTGGGCCACACCCAGGAACCCGAAACTGGAGGAACAGAAAAGGTGAGTGGAAGATAAGAATACATGACTTAACCAGTTTTCCACTTGGGGAAAGCTTTTACGATCAGAGTTTGAAAACCTATAATTTCCACTTCCTTGATGCATTTCTCCAGGAAATTCAGTTCCCCTGGATGTGAATTATTAGAACTAATCCTGCCAAAGAAAAAGAGCACATGAACTTTGTTCTCTGTGTGACAAAAAAATAAAGCCAATTGTATTTTTCTTTAGCCTTAGACAAATTAGAGAAATTGGTCCATCCTTCTCCCAAACAATTTGTCATTGTTGGTTTAATGTGGAGGGAATAATAGCCTGCTAAAAGCTAGGCAGCCACCTGATATGGACTCCATCTCCTGATATCAGTAGTGTCCACGCGTCACATCAGACATATACTGGGCTTCTCCCATCCTCAGCTACTGTATCTATTTCATTCTAATCCCATAATCAGACTCTTCCTGAGGAATTATCATGACACAAGAAAATGTCTTTGGTGTTTGCATACTTGGTGCTGCCTGAAAGTGTCCTTTCTTGTCTCAGGATGCCCTTGACTCTCAAGCTGCCCCTGCCCACACCCACTCTGTGCACTCAAGTCAGGAACACGCTCTTCAAACAGCTCACAGTTCACATCTGTCCATTTCTCTTTTTGCACTCCAACTTATCTGGGTGCTGGTTTTACAGTTAACAAATACCTACACTTTGTTATAAAATGCTTTGGGGTTTTTGTTTTGTTTTATGTAGGGCTTTAAGCATAAGATCTTAGTCCAAAAGTACAGTTCTTTTGATAAAAAAAAAAAAGAAAATAACAGAAGCCTTGTGTCTGGAGAGGGGAAGGGTGGAGGATAAGAAGAGGCCTGTGATCTCCCCCAACCATGCCAGGATTAAGGTTGGTTTAGAATAAAGCATTTGATTCCTGGTAGACTCTAGTAGCTAGGTTTAAACGCATCACAAAAAGTGAAATTAAGTGTAAAATTTACTGTGCTAATGAATTTTGTGAGAATGAGACAGTTATGCAAAGGTGTTTCTTGTTACTTTTAGAATTTGGAGATACTCAGAATGGAAGGAGATTGACTAAAACTGTAATTCTGTTGTTCTGAATATAAACAGGTAAATAATCCATTCTTTGGCTCCTCTAGAAGTCAAAGAAATTTCTCGAAACTCTTTTCTTCCTCCACAACATTCTCTAACACAGTTACACTGGATTGTATATTTTTTTTGTCAAATTTGAATACCTTAATATCTTTAGTTTACTACCATTTCCCCTCCTTCATAATCCTGTCTGTTTCATTCTTCAACATTCAGCTTTCCAGCTCCCCTGTGATCTCCCTAAGAGCTTTGCAGTGTGCCATTCTTCCTCTGGAGAACTCACCTGTAAATTAATTTTCCCTGCTCAGACTTCCTACATGGATCTCAAAAATGAGGTTGGCTCACCTTGACGTTTTATTGTTATCTGGCATTTTCCTGCTATCTTCCTGAGCATGTCACATATGTTTTGTCACGGAGGCCAGGAAAGTTGTAAGAGAAAAGCAAAGGGGGGGGGGATGGGGAAAGACAAAGGTACAGAAAGGAGATTTTCAAAATCTTTGGTTTTGTTTTAGATAAATCATTTAAACCACAATCCATCTTTCTGAGGTGAGATAAAAGTGTCAGCCGCCCAAAATTTGGTGAATTTCTGTATGAGAACTGTTCACCCAAGACACTGTGATTAGTCTAGAGGTTGCCCACAAAAACAAGCTGGTAGCATCTGGCAGAAGTTCCCGGACAAAAGTGCTTATCAGCCTTGTGCGTATGGGAAATTTCTAAAACAGTACTAGGGATTTCAATTCAGAAAACCCGTGTTAAGTTTCAGGAATCTCAATTTTTAACAATCATTCAGTGATTCTACTACTGTTACAGAGAAAGAGTATTTCAAATTTGTGGGCTATTTCATCAAACTCTTCATTACTTTCCTTGGCCTTTGAGGATTCTGACCAAGAAGCTTCAGAGATGAATGCATCTACAGAGAGAAGATCTTGCATAGAAAAGCAGTAAATGTTATTGTAGTTTTTTTTTAATTTAAAGAAAATATATCTTGGACTGGTTATGCTCCATAAATAAAGCATGCATTAGCATTAAACTAAGAAAGCAAAGCATGCAGCCTCTGGATCAATTACTGTCCAGTCACCAAAAGAACTGCAATGATTAGAGACAGCCCAGGCCAGAGTTGTAATGTGGGTGTTAAGACTCTGTTTACAAAACCAATGTGGGAAGGCATGGAATTTCCAGGCCAAGAGCCATTTGTGTATACAATTGCTCAATTTGCATTCTGGAGAAACCCAAAGTTTGTTTGCTGCAGGTGCAAATCTCACATCAGAGCAAAACTGATACATTCCATGGGAACCAGGCTGATAGTCGCCCTGCCTGCCCTACTCCTCCCTCGTTTTCCACTATAGCCATTTCCTTAAAGAGCATCTGATCCTGATAAACCATAACCACTCAAACCATTATTGCTTAGTGCTCTCATGCCAACTGACAACGCTGTAGAATTGAAATTATCCAACAGTAGTTGGACTGGAATTATCCAACAGTAGTTCTGAATCCTCATACAGTCATGATGAAATAATCTCATGGCAAAAGCCAGTTTTTTGTTTCCGGAATACTCTCTTTTAGTTGCTTTAGGGTAAAAGTGATGTTCATGGCTACTAGATAGTTTCATGTACCAATAACTTCCAATTGGCTTAAAGCAAAAGTGTTCAAATATGAAACATCATGGTAGCATCCCAGCCTTTGGCCAAAAGAATGATCATATTTGTTGGCTGGGTCAACCAGTACTTGAGATTTAAGTTTTTTCACCCAATATTTTTTCTATCATGTAAAACATATTGTAGGCAGACACAGACTACTTGCATATAAAATAAACCACCATTCCTTTTAACCTCTGAATCTACATATGCATTCATTCTGAAGCCTATCTTTTATTACAATATCCTGCTAACAATGCAGTATTAACAACTTTCAGCAACCTGGCCTTGTGCTTATTAGGAGAAAGAAGTTTTTCTTCTTTATTTTCTCTTAGAGAACTTTCACTTGTGACAGCGTTTGGCTGCATCCATGGTTGATCTTGAACTGAACTGAATTAAAGGGTTCTACTCAAATGAGAGGCACCATGAAAAAAGGCACCTTTTATCTGTGGAAGCAAAGCCATATGCTGGGGTGGCAGTTCCTCTGATCAGTATTTCTTTTGCTGAAGCCCAGAAATTGAGCCAGCCTACAAGACATAGCAATACAATGAGCAGCCAGTATCTCCAATGGAACCAGTGCTGAGAAAAGACTGGGATTTTCCTTCAGAGCATCGCAGTCCATGAGTGTGAGTTGTCACCATGAGTTCCACTAGGCCCATTAAAATAACTTCAAGTCATCTCCACTGAGCCTCCCCATTCACTCCAAAACAATTATCCTAATCCCCTTAGCCAACCCAATCCCTTAACACTTACGAAGCGCTCTCCTATGCAGGGTGCTGACATTTTCCAACAACACTGCCCTCTTTGAAATGTCAATCAAAAGTCCCTCTTGTTAAAATACAGGACCCTCTCTGCAAGTATAAACAGACCTTCATACATCATCGCCATCGCCATCATTAAAAAGCACTTAGAGAACACCCACCTGTGTATGAGACTGTGTGCTGTAGGGCCCAGAACTCAAGAGTGCCCAAATTGCTGACCTCAGGAAGGAGCGGCGAGGAACCTGCCACTTCAAGCTTCTTCTGCTGCTTATTTAACTCAGATTGTGCCTTAGGGGCATGGGCCTTCAGCAGACCATTTCTGGTGGCTGGGTAATTGCCCCAAGAGGATTAATTAACTGCTCCACTGAGTAGCTCTAGGAACTATAGTATGTGACAAAGATCCCATTAAAGTTTCGCCAAAATGCTACTTCCCAAAACTTTAGTTACCACTTCCTAGTACTCGACTACTTGGTCCTGCACTGGCTCTCTCAGAAGGCTCTTGTGCAGGTTTTTCTTTCTCCTACACACTGTCATCCTTTTGACTGTTCACCACTAAGGAAGGAAGGGCGAGCTGTCAGTGATGGGCCAATAACGTGCGATGAGCCAGCAAGCCCTCGTCAGAGGCAGGCTTAGCTACCACTCCACTACCTACTAGCTCGGTAACTTTGGAGAAGTTAGTAAACATTACCAGCTTCTGTTTCTTCCAGTATAAAACCGGAGCCACACCACAAATCAAGAGTTGTTTTTTATATTGTTTGGTTGTGGTACTGGAGACTGAACCAGGGGTGTTCTACCTCTGAGCTACAATCTCAGCCCTATTTTCTATTATATTTCAAAACAGATTCTCACTAAGTTGCTAAAGTTTCCATTGAGTTGCTGATGCTGGCTTCAAACCTGCAGTCCTCCTCTTTTAGCTTCCCAAGTACTTAGGATTATAAGCCTGTGCTTGTATACAATATGCCAGGCTCCAGGTGTTGTTTCAAAGGTTAAATAAAACAATGTATGGGGCAAATATAGTACTTGGGATTCAGGGGTGTCAGAAAAATATTGGCGTAATCTTAGGCAAAACTGGTAGCATTTATTAAGTCCATGGAAGCTTTGGAATCTGGGAATGCCTTGCAGAAATTCACAATCAGGAATCATTGTTGGCTAGAAATATCCCTTGATTTCAGACATCCTCTTACTGAGCGGGATGTGTTCAGCATAGCTCACCCAATTCTTACTGCGTATCCACTTTTAAGGCCTGCTCCATCAGAGCTAACCTATAGTACTTCAGTTTCTCAATTGGCAAATGGGAACAGTAGTACCTGACAGAGCAGGAGTGTCAACAAAATCAAATGGAAATAGTATTTTTATGTTCAGGAAACATTCCACCTAAAGCAGACTTTTTAGTTCCCTATCATACCACCCTCTTGAATTTTGATCATCGATCTTTTTATTTGCATATTCATGTCTATTGTTTTTCTTCAATGTAAGCTCCAAGGTAAGAAAGACCTTATTCGTCATGTATCCAGGTTTTCCTGCTCAGAGAAGGTACTCAATAAATGTTTGTTGAATGTAGAGTAAGTGGTCAATAAATGTTTGTTGCATGCATAGGATGTGATGAATAATGGGTAGATTATATGTTTTATATAGATAAATAGATCAATAGGACAGATAAATAGATAAATATAAGTGTATAGATAATCATATGTGTATAGCTTATTTGCCTTGGTAATACCTGTGTATATTATATACTCATAGTAAAAAAATATTGCATATGTATATGTGTGGTGTGTGTGTAAACAAGTTTAGAAAAGTTAAGTAACTTGCCTAATGCCACTAAAGAACAGCAGTCTTGAGAACTGAACCCACAAACCCACACCCAGTTTCTTCCATCAGAGCATAACAGCCTACCCACTAATCTCCCCTTCTGCTCAAGAGATGGCTGTCATTTTTCCTTACCATAGTAAGTTTACAGTCTACTTAATAGCTTGTAACTCACCCATCCTTCCCAATGTTTCCACATCCCTCTTTCCAGCCCACAATAGCCACTTCATCCTCCCAGACCCAAGGCAACCCTGCGTGCCTCCCAGCTCTGATCTTGATATCCAGCCATCTCAGTTATAACTTCTAGGAACTGGTCACTCAGAACTCTTAGAGTCCCTTATTTAATTCATTACTGAAATAGCAGATACTCTAAGCCCTAGCCTCACGGGAGGTAAGGATCCCAAAGGAATCCCACAGATTTTCTTCCATTTCAGAGTGAAGACTTTGAGCATACATGTGCACCTAACCTTTGAGGGACTCCACACCCCAGCTGTGCCACTTAAGGGAGACCTTAGCGGGCGACAGCTTCCAGATCAAGCTGCTGAAATGGGGCCTCCGAGTCCTTGGCAGTGCTAATTACTGGCTCCTCCAGGCCTGCCAGCCAGACTTCTCCATGGAAGGCCTCGCTGGCCATGTGGAACTCCCTCCTGGTGGCACTCCTTCTGAGCCCACATTTGGCAGCAAGCAGGCGACATGTTAAAAGATGTTTTTATTTGCTCTAGGGTTTGGTTTGTTTCCCCCGCTTCCCTCTGACACTTTGGGACTGAAATATGTTTTTTGCATTTGTGGCAGAGTCCCGCCAGGTTCCTGAATCCTGAGTTTAATGAGATGACTGCCAGAGGGGATCCTACAACTAGAAGGGCTGAGTTGGTTTTCATATCCAGGGGTCTGTGCACAAGAACCTACCACGTGTGGGTGGCATGACGGGTCCAGCTCTGTTACCTCTTACTTCTCTGATTAATGTTCAGCTCCAGGGTCCTGCTACACAAGGCATGTTTCATATTCATATATACATTTAATTTTTTTTCCTTAAGAACTCAAGCAAAGGGGAGGTGCAGCTGAGACAAGAGTGCTTTTGTGACATATTTCCTGAAAGAAAAGACTCCACGTCACTTCTATGCCTGATTTAACTTGATCCTTCAGTAACAGAAATGTTGCCAGCTATGCTATGAAACAATGCAAGTCATACTCACGAGGCCTGTAATATGCCATTCATTAGGATGACTCTCTTGGCTTCCACCGTGGGTGTCCTTTCGCTCCACCATAAGACCTCAGGGAATACAAAAGAGCCAAGCCACTAAAATAGCTGCAATAGAAAGCACTGTGGTCACAGGGCCAATGCCAGCACCAAAGGCATCCACCAGCTAAAATGCAGATGTTCCATTTGGCAACGTGACGCGGCATGTGGGCCTTTCAGAGTCAGTGAACCAAGCAGGATGATGAGGGTTTTCATCTTCCACAACGTGTGTCCATAATTCTAACCGCTAGATTGAATTCTCTTTCTCCAGCAGATTAGCTGGAACCGGTTACTACTACGGACTCATGCGGAGGAAAGGGTGCTTCGTTCTATTTCTTCACTTTGGTTTCACGAGTTTTTCAGGTGGAGCAAAGACACAGGTACGTGTCCAGCCACAGGTGGGGGCCATAGCTTCTGCTGCTCCATCAGAAGTCCCCCAAACAGCAAGTGGGTAGTAAGGTTGTTTTTCATGGGGATCTTGATCTGACTTTCTCATTTTTTAAAAAATCCCAAGCTTATTACTTTTGTAGCTTAGATTTTTTTCTATCATTTAACTTCCCTAAGAAATACAGACCTTCCCCTAAAGTTCAGGCCTATGTGTTGAATTGTGTCCCCCAAAATTCATATGCTGAATTCCTAACCCCAGGACCTCAGAATGTGACCTTATTTGGAAACAGGGTCAATACACATGTAATTAGTTAAATTAAGATGAGATCATTTACAAGCATGGTGGCGCACGCTTGTAATCCAGCATTTGGAAGGCTGAGACAGGAGGATTGCATTTTGTGGACAGCCTCAGCTACTTAGTGAGGCCCTTTGCAACTCAGTGAGACCCTGATTCAAAATAAAGAAAAAAAAATAGGGCTGTGGGTGTAGTTTGGAGATAGAATGCCTGGGTTCTATCTCAGTACAGAAGAAGAAGAAGAAGAAGAAGAAGAAGAAGAAGAAGAAGAAGAAGAAGAAGAAGAAGGAGGAGGAGGAGGAGGAGGAGGAGGAGGAGGAGGAGGAGGAGGAGGAGGAGGAGGAGGAGGAGGGAGGAGGAGGGAGGAGGAGGAGGAGGAGGAGGAGGAGGAGGGAGGAGGGAGGAGGAGGGAGGAGGAGGGAGGAAGAGAATGAGGAGGATGAGGAGGAGAAGAAAAAGAAATGAGATCATAGCAAGATGGACCACAGATCCAATATGATTGGTATAATTATAAAAAGGGGACATTTAGATCCGAGTCATTTACACAGGAAAAATGTCATGTGACAATGAACGCAGAGATGGTATATGCATGAAATCTGGCCATGGAGCACCAAAAGTTTCCAGCAAGCTGGGCGTGGTGGTGCACACTTGTAATCCCAGTACTTGGGAAGCTGAGAGAGGAGAATTGCACAGGTTCAAAGCCAGCCTCAGCTACTTAGTAAGGTTTTCAACAACTTGGTGAGACTCTATTTCCATATAAAATATAAAATAGGTCTGGGAGTGTAGCCCACTTCACTGGGGTTTCTTCTCCTTTGTCTGGAGTCCCTTTTGTATTCCAATTTCTCCCCAGCTTCCATATATGAGGGAAAACATATCACTCTTCATTTTTCATGACTGATTGACCTCGCTTAGCATAATATTTTATATCTCCCTCCATTTTGAGATAGGAGTTCCATCTATGCTGAGATAGGAGGATCTCAGGCTTGAGGCCAGTAGAAAGCAGTAATTTAGCAAGGCATAGTTTCAAAATAAAAAATAAATAAAATAGGAATGATCAGAGGTAGACCCCCCCTCTCCTCCATCCTGGGCTCAATCCCCAGCACCACAATAAATGCATTTTTTTTAAAGAACTAGAAGTGTAGCTTGGTGGTAGAGCACTTACCTAGCATGCATGGGCCCTGGGTTTTATCCCCAGTATTGTTAAAAAATAAAATAAAAGCATTTCTCAAAGATTGCAAGATAAAGATTTAGTTAATTATTAAAAAATAGAGTAGGAAGGAAGGGGCTAATTTTATTTATGTTACTAAATTTTTGGCTCATCTTTGAAGATATTTTTATTTTTAGCATGTTTATATAATCACTCTAAGATATAAATAGATATGATTAAATAAACAAAAATACTATAGATCACATTAATTTTATATAAAATAGTATATGATAAGTGATGTTCTTGAAATTAATTTCTAAGAACATAAATGAAAACCATTTGAATCATTTCATTATTACTTACGTTCTTGATGTAAGAAAACGAAACTTTCAATTTTATTCCTCTTAGCCCAATTTTATCTTCTTGGTAAATACCACCTTGAGAACTAAAAAGAAAATCAAATGTTTTTAAATGTTATTTATTATGTATGAATTTACTTATAAATATTGCCTGAACTAGCACATATTCCTAATTCATATTGTTCAAAAGAATTAAATATTATTGTTATAAGTTATTGATAAGGAAGAAGATTTTTGCCTTGTTAACTTAAAAAATATCTTGAATCTTCAAACAGTACTTCAGAAACTATTCCCAGAGGCTATGAAATATTTTCCCTATTTGAGATGACTACTTGAAGGTACTGTAAATTATTGCCAACATATTTTGAAACACCTAAGCCTTAGCTAGGAATTTATACTTAAGTATAAATGTTTATGTGCCATAATTTAAACATCTCTCATTATATAAACGTGTCTGTTCAAAATTTGCTTATATTGCCGGGCGTGGTGGCGCACGCTTGTAATCCCCGCGCTTGGGAGGCGGAGACAGGAGGATCGCGCAGGTTCGAAGCCAGCCGTGCTAGCGTAAGAGACCCTGTTTCAAAAATATAAAATAGGTCTGGGAGTGTAGCCCGGAGGAAGAAGGGCTTCCAGGAACCCCAGTACCACCAAAACAAAACAAAACAAAACAAACAAACAAACAAACAAACAAATTTGCTTATAGATTTGTGGGAGATAAAAAAACAATTATATAATATATATATAGAAATAGCAATTATTTCTCATTTTTTGGACATTTTTGGACCCTAACTAAAATGAGCTAGATTTAGAAATGTCGCTTTAAAATGTTCATGTGAAGTTCCTAATGCTACGATTTGAGTGTGTGTGTGTTAAAAGCAGGATCCCAATTCATGATGCCATTCGAGAGTAAGATAGCCTTTAAAACGTGAATCCCAGAGGGAAGTAGTCTGGTAATGGGGGTGCAGCCCTGAAGAGGATATTGGGATCCCAGCCCCTTCCTCTTCCTTCTCATTTTACATTCCAGTCGTGAATTGAAGGCTCTTCCCCACCATGCCCTCCCTGCCATGAGGTACTATCTGGTAGACTGGGAAGCAATGGGGAGAGCCTGCTATGGATTAAAATTTCTAAAACCAAAATAAACGTTTTCTCTTTTTATAAGTTGATCGTGACAGGCATTTAAAAATGTTCTTTTCAGAGAGCTACATCACTGATTTAGAGAAGTTCTTCAACTAGTCTTTTACTTTGTTGCAGCAACTATAAGATGTTCTGTAGGCAAAGCATTGCTAGTTTTGCTCAAATACAAGGAGTGTGAGAACTATATATTCTATCATAAATATAACTTACTGCTGACTCATATAATATGACGGGGACCTTTACCAATAGTTCTAATTTTATGTATTAATCATTGCAAAATGGATCATTGGGGGAGAATATTTTTGTTCTGTCTATAAGAAATCCCTATTACATAATAGTCCTTCAGTGATCCTGCACTAAAAAATAATAAGACATGCAATAAGTAACAAAAATTATACTGGCAATTCAGCTCTAGTGTGCATATTCACCCTTATTATTTAACTAAAACTAACCTGTTCTTTAAGTCTCTTACACATTTTTTCCTAAAGCTTTTCCCATTTGTTATCCATACTTTCATGCTGTTCTAATAAAGTGAGGAAGATTATCAGGTCATTCTTTTGGTTAATAAATTTAATGTGACTCCATTGTATTAAAAAAATATTTAACATTCTTGGCATGACAGAAGGTTCATGAATGCTGGCCCTGATTTCTTTCCCAACTCACAGTATCTCGTTCCTCTACCACGTAGAACAGTCACATAAACTACATCTCACCCTTCTGATTCTCACATTGCTCTGATCACCTGAACTACTTATTTTGACTATTTCAATTTCTGTCTCATCGGATTAGTAAATTCCTTCTCATAATTTCTATCTCACTTCTTACATTTTATTATAAAAATACTTTCATCTTCCCATTATAACCAGTGTGATAGCCTATTTAATTTTTTTTTGGGGGGGTGGTATTGAGGTTCCTGGAAGACCATCTACCTCCAGGCTACACTCCCAGACCTATTTTATATTTTTGAAACAGGGTCTCTTACCTGCGCGATCCTCCTGTCTCCGCCTCCCAAACGCGGGGATTACAAGCGTGCGCCACCACGCCCGGCTGATAGCCTATTTTAGATGTCAACTGTGTTAAGAGATAGTCAGAGAGCCGGTAAAGCATTATATCTGGGTGTGTGTGTGAGGGTAGGTAATTCTGGAAGAGACTGGCATGCAGGTCAGTGAACTGAGTATAAGAACTCTGCCCTTACCCAACATGGCTGGGCACCATTCAATCAAACAAGGACCTGGATAAAGCAAAAACACATGGGAAAGGCAGATTCCTTTTCTCTTCTGGAGCAGGAACATCATCTCCTCTTGCCTTTGGATCTCAAAGCAGTAGGTTCTCTGGCTTTTAAACTTCAAGTCTTCCACCAGTGATTCCCCAGTTTCTCAGGCCTTAAATCTCAGTCTGATAGACCTCTGGCTTCCCTGGTTCTCAGAGATTCAGACTTGGACTGAGCCATGGTACATACTTCTGTGAATCTCCAGCTTGCAAACAACCTATCACAGAACTTCTCAGCCTTCATAATTGCATAAGCCAATTCCTCTAATAAACTGTCCCTCACATTTTCCTATCTACAACTACCATATAAATGCCCTATTAGTTCTATCTCTCTGGAGAACCCTGACAAATACAAGTTGAGTCACCATGTATTTTTGTCTATACTGGGACACTTCTCAAAGTACCAGAGGATGAGACTAATGCCAAACTCTGATGGATGCGGGGTAGTCATAAAGTATATTTTCCTAAACAACTTGAAACCTATATATAAATAGAGTTGATTATTCCTTTCTCTTTGGGTTTCTTCTCTCATCGGTGCCAACTACTGTCCCAGTACACATTGTATTGCATTGAAATTATCTATTTATGTTTCTCATACAACATTTGGAGCTAGGTCCATGGGAATTAGGCACTATGCTTTATTCATCCTTGCCTACATGGCAAATAACACAGCAACTCTGATCAAGTCATCGATATATAATATATGATCAAAGCCCTAAAACTGCATTACATAAGGAAAAAAAAAAACAAGAGGTACAACTAGTCTACAAAACCCAAAATTTAACTAAAATTTTAAACCATCCTGTAGGTGAGAAGTCCATATGCTCACCTCAGGATAATTCTTGAAACCTGAATTTGGAGACATTGTGAGCAGCCAAAATCAGGAAGGTGTAGACATATTTGATGAACAACATAAAGGGCTCATAGTGCCCAGAAACCACAGATGAAATGGAAGTCAGATGTATATGAAGCAAGAGTTAAAGAGTTCCCTGTATTAAAGCAACACTAAGGTAAAAGAGAATGTCAAAAATCAGAAGAAGGAGTCAAAACAACAAAAATGCTGTGCTAATGAAAATAAAAAGTCTGAGACTTCCGGGAAGATGGCGACCAAGAAAAGCGGGGCTTAAGAGCCCCGCTAACAACCAATCTCCATTACCACAAAATCAGTGCCTTTCATAGCCAGAAAACACCATCACCAGAGAAACAAAAAAATCACCAGGCTCCAGAGAGAAAGCGGACTGAGAACAGAGCTCAGAGCCACAGAGGAGATACACCAGCCTCAAGCCCGAGGACGCGGCAGCAGCGCCATACTGCCGGCGACAGCGGCAAATTCACCGGACGGCTACAGCAAGCCGAGGTGAGCCGCTACGGAACAGCCAGGCGGGATTTCTCGCCGCAGGTAAAATCTAAAGCTCCCAGTGGCTGAGCTCAGCACACGCCACAGGGATTCAGGGTGGAAATCAAAACCAAGAAGAAATACGCCAGCCTCACGGCCGAGGGCGTAGCAGTGGCGCCATATTGCCACCGGCAGCAGCAGCAGAGAATTCATCGAATCCAGTACAGCTACATCTGCATACTCAAGAACAGTGAGTCAAATTGCGGGCCACAGAGGAGAAATCCCAGTACTGTACTCCCTGGGACTTGACCCAGTGGGGAAGTGGAGGAGGCAGAGATATTACACTATAGGAGAACGTGCAACCTGGCACCCCCCACAGTCTAAAGCAGCCTCTATCGACTCTCTGGGTCGGAGACTCTGTGATACAACCCAGTAAAGGAGTAGTGGGGTCTGAGATACTACTGACTCGAGATCCAGAACACCTTAAGTGAAGTCATAGTGACCCAAAGGAATAACCCAGAGAAGGCACAAACTTCCGAAATCATGGGAAAGAGGAATAATACTAGAGCAATGAATGCCCACAATCCCACAACATCAGAACCCGATAAAACAGAAAATCAGAGATTTCTAGAAGATCAAATCAAGAAAATAACTGTAGAAATAATAGAGGTGCTTCGAAAAGAACTCAGAGAGAGCCAAAAAGAGATAAAGGATGCAATTAATGAAGTAAAGGCCTCAATTCAAAGCACAAACAACCGATTAGACCACATGGAGAACAGAATCTCGCTCTTAGAAGATGAGCAATCCAAAAATGAATGCATAGTTTCTAATCTAGAAAAAAATATCCAACAGCAGGAATCTGACATTGAAGAAATATGGGCCCATCTTAAGAGAGCTAACCTAAGAATAATTGGAATAGAGGAGGGAAAAGAAAGTGATACCAAAGGGATCAACAATCTCTTCAAGGAAGTAATAGCAGAAAATTTTCCAAATATAGAGCAAGAGGTTGATACACAGATCCAGGAAACTTATAGAACTCCCTTTAGACAGGATCGGAGAAGAGGATCCCCACGCCATATAATTGTCAAAATGACCAATGTGGAAGCCAAGCAGAGAATCTTAAAGGCAACAAAAACAAAGGGCCAACTGACATTCAGAGGCAAACCAATTAGAATCACTCCAGACTTCCCAAACCAAGTCATGAGAGCCAGAAGGGCTTGGAGTAACATATCCCAAACTCTGAAAGAAAACAACTTCCAGCCAAAAATTTCCTATCCAGCAAAACTTTCTATCAAATTAGATGGAGAAATAAGAAGCTTCCATGACAAACAGAAACTGAAGGAATTTATGTCTTCAAAACCAGTGCTAGAGAATATACTCAAAGAGATTAACTACAAAGAAGAAATAGGTAACACTCACAAGAACCAGAGAAACAAGAGTTTCCATCCAACAGACAACTAAGATTGGTTATCTGTGGAGATTCATTATTTATGTTAGTCTTTTACCTATCTCTAAGTTGTATTGTTTGCCTTTATTGTTGTTAATTTTTAGGATTTCTAGTTGGAATATTAATATACCTTCAGATATAGCATTTGGAAATATTTTATCCAATTCTATTAGTAACTTTTAACTCTGTTTACATTGTCTTTGGATATACAATATTTTCTTTTATTTTTTAGGGAGTTTGTATATTCTTCTGTTGCCTGTGCCATTGAAATCATATCCAAGAAATCACTGCCAATTTCAATGTTGTGAGGTTTTATGACCCAGATTTTCTCCTAAAAGTTTATAGTCTTAAGATTTATATTTAGGTCTTTTATCTATTTTGAGTTAATACTTGTATATGGGATTAGGTAAAGGTCCAATTTTATTCTTTTCCATGTAATTATTATTTTTCAACAATATTTAGTTAAAAGATTATTATTTCCACTACCAAATGTTCGTGGAAACCTTGTCAAAAATAACTTGACAATATAGGGAAGAATTTAGCTCTAGGCTTGTATTTAACTCCAATGGTCTATATATCTGCCTTTAGAACAGTACTACACTGTTTCAATTATTGTAGCTTTATATGGTTTGAAATCAGAAAATATATATCTGCTAGCTTTGTTCTTTTTCAAGATCGTTTTGGGTATCTAGAATTCATATTCCATATTAGGATAGATTTTTTTCTGAAAAATAAATATATAAATATATGATAGTTTCACCTAAAAAAACAGAAAAAAATATGCTCTAGTAAGAAAGAAAGCAAAAAGAAATATTGAAATGTTATCTTTAAATCATCAAACACTTGGTATCAGACAAATGAAACTGTTATGTGAGATTATCATTTTTAATTTTGGATAAATTGCTATAATACTAGATGTCAACCACTAAGCCAAGCATGGGAAGGAGGGATGGGGAGAGAATGGGGTGGGGATCGGGTGGGGGCTGACTGGGCGATGTGTGCATGTATGTCTACAAAAGTTTGTATCCCACTATGATGTATGAATACAGTGCACCAATAAAATAAAATTAAAAAAAAAAATAAAATAAAATAAATTAGATGGAGAAATAAGAAGCTTCCATGACAAACAGAAACTGAAGGAATTTATGTCTTCAAAACCAGCACTAGAGAAAATACTCAGAGATTAACTACAAAGAAGAAATAGGTAACACACACCAGAACCAGAGAAACAAGAGTTTTCATCCAACAGTCAACTAAGATTGGTTATCTGTGGAGATTCATTACTTATGTTAGTCTTTTACCTATCTCTAAATGGTATTGTTTGCCTTTATTGTTGTTAATTTTTAGGATTTCTAGTTGGAATATTAATATACCTTCAGATATAGCATTTGGAAATATTTTATCCCATTCTATTAGTAACTGTTAACTCTGTTTACATTGTCTTTGGATATACAATATTTTCTTTTATTTTTTAGGGAGTTTGTATACTCTTCTGTTGCCTGTGCGATTGAAATCATATCCAAGAAATCACTGCCAATTTCAATGTTGTGACGTTTTATGACCCAGATTTTCTCCTAAAAGTTTATAGTCTTAAGATTTATATTTAGGTCTTTATCTATTTTGAGTTAATATTTGTATATGGGATTAGGTAAGGGTCCAACTTTATTCTTTTCCATGTAATTATTATGTTTCGACAATATTTAGTTAAAAGATTATTATTTCCACCACCAAATGTTCGTGGTAACCTTGTCAAAAATAACTTGACAATATAGGGAAGAATTTAGCTCTAGGCTTTTATTTAACTCCAATGGTTTATATATCTGCCTTTATAATAGTACTACACTGTTTCAATTATTGTAGCTTTATATGGTTTGAAATCAGAAAATATATATCTTCTAGCCTTGTTCTTTTTCAAGATCGTTTTGGGTATCTAGAGTCCATATTCCATATTAGGATAGATTTTTTTTCTGAAAAATAAATATATAAATATATGATAGTTTCACCTAAAAAAATAGAAAAAAAAATTATCTGGTAAGAAAGAAAGTAAAAAGAAATATTGAAATGTTATCTTTAAGTCATCAAAAGCTTGGTATCAGACAAATGAAACTGTTATGTGAGATTATCATTTTTAATTCTGGATAAATTGCTATAATACTAGATGTCAACCACTAAGCCAAGCATGGGAGGGAGGGATGGGGAGAGAATGGGGTGGGGATCAGGTGGGGGCTGACTGGGCGATGTGTGCATGTATGTCTACAAAAGTTTGTATCCCACTATGATGTATGAATACAGTGCACCAATAAAAAAAAAAGAAAAGAAAAAGTCTGAAATTTGAGCTAATTTAATCTTGGCTAGATTTGCAGGTGGAGCCTGAGCTATAGAGCCAGTGCATAGAGAACACCTGAAATAAGTGGACTTAGGTGGGGCACTGATTACTTTTACATACAGAGTTTAAGTTTGAATGAAGTCCATACATACAGATGTAAATATCTGTGCAAATTTTAGTTTACACATCTGTGTATATGTGAATCAATCACTTGCTATATATAATTGTATAGTCAGCTGTGTGTTACTATGACAAAATGACTGAAGTAAACAACTTAAAACCAGATAAGGTTGGCTTTGGCTTAGGATGTTTGAGGTTCCAGATGATGGTTGGTTGGCCCTGTTGCTTTGGACCTATGGAGAGACAGAACATCATGGTGAGTAAGTGACAGAGGATCTGCTCACCTAATGGTGGCCAAAAAACAAAGAGAGAATGTGCTAGGTCCCAATATACTCTTCAATGGCATACCCCCAATAACCCAATTTATTCCCACTAGACCATACCTCCTAAAGGTTCTACCACCTCCAGAAAACACCATCAGCTAGGGACCAAATCCCCAATGCATAATAAGACTTTGAGGGGTATTTACAATCCAAACCATATAAATAGGGAATAAATAATTTTATTCATTGATGTAATTTCTGTAGAATTTGTTTCCTTAAACACAATATCAAAACTAGTTTGTTTCTAGAAATTAGATAATCCAAAGACATTGTGAGTTTTTTCTGATGAAATAAAGGTTTTTTAATAAGAGACAATATTACTTTGATTACTCAAAGTTATGTTGTTTGACTTAAATATTCTTTGCATAGAGAGACTTTCTCAAACTCCCACATTATCCTAGCTGGACACAGCATATGCCCCATCTAAAAATATGTTCTAGTGTGTAACAGTTATGTTTTATTTCAAATTAGATGTATTCAACTCTATGTTTTCAATGGTCTAGACAAAGGCAGAAAGTCTGAAAAGAATCAGGGTGATCAGGAACTTGATAATACTAACCCTCTTAAATAAATTATTTCCATTGTATCTTTCCATTTAGAGACTTTTCCCCCCAGTGATTCATTCCCAAGAATTAATAACTTTCCCTAGGGTGTTTTGCCTCTTTGAAGCTTGGTCTGGCCATCTTTTCTCCCCCCTCTGTTGTTTTCTTTGTTACTGTGGAAGTTGCCATCTGCTTGAGAGCAAGGGTCTTTTAATGGGACTTGAAGTGCTAACGGTGCCGCCTGAGGCAAAAGTCTGAAGTTAGAATTTGGCGCACAACCATCTTTGCTTTCAACGCAGGATGAGACCACCTCCCTTGTGCACCCCACATTCCCTTGGGTTCCCTGATCACAGACCTCCCTGGAAGCACTGCCTTTTCAGACAGTGTCCACCCTCTTCTGTCAGAATCTGTTTCATCTCACCCAACTGTCTCTGAAAATCAACACTGTGAACCAATTCATGCTAAAATGTTGATAACTTATCCCCAAATTGACAGAGCTTTCCCACCGAGAAAAAGGTGCATCCCTTTTCCCACTGGTATAATTTCTGCTTCGATGATTTTGTTGCCCCACAAAACATGTCACATGGGTTACTGCCAATCTTGCCTGGTTACGACTTGGGCTAGAGTGATATCAATATTTAGTTACAATTTTCATGAAAGTTGTTGCTTTGTGAAACTATTCTAAAAAAGATCCTGCCAACTCTTTGCTAATGTAACACACTTAAATAGGCATGAGTTGGCTAAAAATCTAACTCCAGAGAGGCAATTTGGGAACATTTGACAGTTGAAGACAGGTAGCTACCATTGAGAAAAGCCTTCATAGGGTCACAGAGGAGAATTTTTTCTGCAAGATAAGTTGCTTTCACTCTAGTCCAGGTTGGTCTATTAAAAACCCTACCATGGCAGTTGCGGCAGGCATTTTGTAGAGGGCATTTTTGCAGAGCACATTAGCAAAATGTATTTCCGTACTTCCGTGAATTTGTGAATTAGCAGATTGCCCTAATGACAGCCATAGCAATAGAACTACAGTTAATGAAGAAACTAATTGAGGCAAAAGAGGGTTTCTAGGAATTGCAGCCACAAATACTGTGAATTTTCTGAAATTAATACAAGGAAATAATCAAGCCAACATGAATGAACATGGAGCAAAGTAAAAGAAAAAGAACCAGATTATTGAAATTGCTGAATCAGCTGGACAAAAAGAAGGAGGAGGAGGAAGAGGAGGAGGAGGAGGAGGAGGAGGAGGAGGAGGAGGAGGAGGAGGAGGAGGAGGAAAGAAAATTAGTAGTCACAGTCACGCACAGTTGTAATCCCAGTATTTGGGAGGCTGAGACAGAAAGATCATGGTTCACGGACAGCCTCAGCTACTTAATAAGGCCCTTTGCAACTCATTGAGACCCTGTTTTAAAGTAAAGAATAAAAAATAGGGCTGGGGGTATAGCTCAGAGGCAGAATGCCCTGGGTTCCATCCCTAGTACTGCAAATAAATAAATAAATAAATAAATAAACAAAATTAATATTATAATAACCTATAATCTCTTAGGTGAGTTATGACTACAAGCATGTATATACATATATTTGTGTATATATGTATATATAAAACATGTATATAGCTATATGTATATTTTTGTATTTTATATATACATATATAAATTATGTTTGAATTAACTCATTTATTACAAAATTTACTTCTATGTACTTTTCCATAATTATTCTGTTAGTCTATTATTAATGCTAAAAGTAAAATGTACCATTCAAATAAATTAAAGCAGACCTTGAATTGGAGTTAAGATTCTACTGGATTTTATTCTAACATCTTTGCTCAAAGCACTTTAGAGGACTTTAGAGACACTCCAGTGAAATCTAGGCCTATTTAATAGCCTACAAGATGTATAGAATCTGACTCATTCATCTTCCAGCCTCAAGTGAGCCACTCTTTGCCTTCCTCATGACACTCAAACAATCCTTACCTTCCTTAAGTGTCCAGAACATTCTAAACCCATTCTTGCTTTCTAATCCTGCCATGAGCTATGCAGGGCAGTGTGAATCCTCTTCCCCTCTTCCCTCTGTTCATACCATGACCAGCTCCTTCCATGCCTTCATCTCTTAGTTTAAACACAACCTCTCAATTCTCCATATTTAAATCAATTTCATCTTTTTTCTCCCATCATTCCACCCCTATTTCCTCTCAGAATTCAGTTTTCTGTATTTTCTCCTTAATGTTCACAGCACATGGCCTCCCCTCCCTCCCTCCCTCCCTCCCTCCCTCTCTCTCAAACTGCAAAGAGGTGAGACCATACCTTCCTGGTTCACCATTTGATGCCCCACACCTTACATGAGGTCTGGTCCACATAAGCTTCTTATGTCCTCTGATAAGGGCTGCACAGAGACATATGCTCTAGGCAAACCTATATGTTACATCTTTATTGAGAGATCCAATCCCAGGACAACAAGACTGAGAGAAAAAGAAAGTGAGCAAGAAGGAGACTCAAATGAAAAACCACAGTTAGAGTTCTCAACGACCAAGCTCACTTCAGCTTCACAAGAGACACAGCCATAAAGGATGTATACAGATGAGCTAAGCAAACACCGGGCCTTGGAATAATGGGGGGAGGGAGGAAAGAAAATAATGTTCCTCCTCTTATCTCTCATGGTCCTGGTTTGGATATGCTTTACTCCTCCAAAGGCTCACATGCTGGCAGCTTGGTCTCTACTATGGCCAAACTGATAGTCTAAATTGAGGTGGAGAGAGCTTTAAGAGGTGGGGCCTCATGGAAGCTGATTAGATTGTGGGAACTCCAGCCTCAGGAATGGATTAATGCCAGTCTCAAGGAAGTGGTTTGGGTCTCACAAGAATGAATAGTTCTCATTAGAGCAAGTTTCTATCAAATGAGGCCACCCTGTGTGCTTTGTCCCTTCTGCATATAACCATTTTCCTTTCTACTTCTCCATCCTATAGCAACATAGCCAAAGGGACCCTAACAAGGATTCCAGTACCAAGATATGTGGACATTACAGCAATTAAACCTCTCTACTTATAAAGTAACCAGCCTCTGATATTTCGTTATAGCAACAGCAAACAAACTAAGGCATTCACTGACCAAAGTTCTTCAATAGACAGTTACCTATCCCTATACTTGTACCTCAACCCCCATACTTCAGGGCAACCACTAGAAACCCAAGGTTGCACGCCCTGTTTTGTAGTGTTTGATTTAAGTTCAAAAATGATAAGAGAAAGAAGAATGTTATGGTACTGGTTAAGTCAAGCCTGGACTCCAGATCTAAGTGGCTTCTACTAAACAGGGTATGATGGTGATGTTGGCAGCACTGAACATTCACTGGGGGAGGCAGATTTTTTTTCCCAGAGAAATAAGGAACTATAGCTGCAGTCATGGCTATCCAGTTATAGCCAGAGGTCTCCATGGTCAAGTGTCCAGGAGACTGGGACATAGATGAGACCAAGTAAATAGGAAGAGGTGTTAAATTTGGTTTAATTTGGTGCTCAACTAGTGTTTGTAAAAATGAATAATTAAATAATGAATAAATTTAATGCTGATTGTTAGATAACATGGTAAATGAATCCATTTAGGGTCTGTTTAAAAAATAACCACCCCTGAACATTACTTTTTGAACACACTATAGTACTTTCTACTCCAAGACTTTCACTAGAACAGAATCTATTCAACAGTTTTCAATAGAAAGGAGATTGTTCAGTATCTACCAGGTCAGCCATTTATTTCTGGCCCCTGTGTCAACACTGTCATCTTCCTCTCTGGTGGAGCTTTTCCTACTCCCCATCGTCACAGCCATTCACTTTGGTCTGCTCCCTCTTTCTATATCTCAACAGATCAATCAGCATCTATTCATTGGCATCTAGTGTGAGCAGGTAGCCTGGAGGGAGCAGTGGGAAATTGATCCTATCTTATCTCAGCTCCAATTTTATGGAAGAAGCTCCTAGGACAGGTTTAGCCACTGGGCATCCTAGCACTGGACTAGTGGGGCGGGGAGGTAATCTAAAAATGAGTGACTCTTAAGAAATGTACAAATCCAGCTAATACTTAAAGATAACAGTGAGCAGCTCTCTTTGATAAGGTTCAAGTGGCATAAAATTCAAATTTGAATTCAGTTTCTATTTATATCTAAATCGTTTGATATAGTGGATGGAGAACTACATAACTGAAGCTCAAGACAGAGGGACAATTTTGTAGTTGAATTGTTTTGTCATTTGGTTTGGTCTAGAAAAAGGTTTAAACCTAAAGCTTGGACTACATGAATCTGATGCCAGGTGCCAGCTATAGAGGGGCCTAGCAGGGAAGACAATGGAACTCAAGTCTGCTGAGCATCTGGTACATGCTAGGCAATAGACATGCAGTTATTCAAATTCAATTTAACCTCACACATTCTTTATATAGAGATACCATTCTGTTTTCGAGATGAATAAGAGGGGGCTCCATAGAGTTGGGCATCTCTGCTAATTAAAGACAGTCAGCTTTGTCTTACTCCCAATTTTATGGTTCCCACAATATCAAGCTAAATAGGGAACAAGTTCTGAGGAGACAGATTTTTAGATTCCTAACTCATCAAATCTGGGACAAGAGCAGGGACACAACCCCAAGAAGTCTAGGGGCTGGGCTCATTCCAACATCTTTACCACTTGTTATTGGACAAAACACTTCTCCTCGGTGCTTCGACTTCCTATATATGATTGAAGTACAGTGTCTTTCTAGAGGTGCCCAGGATTTATCACTTTTGTCTCATTTACTATACTGCTATATTAACTAAAAGAGCAAGCAAACAAGATAAAAATCCTCACACGTTCCATACATTCAAGAAAAATACAATCTTTTTGGAGAAAAGGAGAGTGTTCATGAAAATATTAGCAATACCTGATAAGATGCCATGACTCTCCACACATATAGGGCTATGTGTATGAGTGTGCCATACAGATAGGACAGAAGAAGTTTCTGTTGGAGTGGTCAGAATTTTGGAATGTGAAGAAGGAAAGTGCGAATCAGAATATATATATATATATATATATATATATATATATATATATATATATATATGCACATACATATTTATATACATATATGTATATATCATGAAGGATGTGGAAAAAGTGTGTGTAAGGGAGGGATAGATGGGGTCTGGGCAATGGTTATCTTTCTTCCAAGCTAGTGGAATGGCCTCCATAGTTCTGTTATCATAAATTATATGTTTGGCCTAAGAACTCCCTGCATTCTTAATACCCCCCAACTACCACACACACACAAATACATATACATACACACACATGAAAACTACAGTTTTCTCTTTATTGTCACTTTTCTCCTGACCTCTGTCTCATTTGTTGGAATAAAAATTGTATCATCATCTCTTCCCCATCTCATAATTTTTCCCATTACCTAATAAAGTATGGCTGATCTATTTACTTTTCATCCCCAAAGATGTTTGGTGGGAAAGAAGGGGAAAATAATTCTGAAAATAAAAATCTTAAAACATTTGGGTTTTATTGGAAGTTAGGGAATCAAGTATTTTGGATTCCATTTTTTATCTATTATTTGATATAAAAGAAATCAAAAACAAAATATTTTGTCCAAGAGATCACATGCATGAATAGAGACAAATAGCTTAGTGTGACATGGAGTAATAAATAGCAGCATTCCTGGTTAGGCAGACTATATTTAATATATGCAGTGCTCCTGCATAAGTTACTTTTTCACTCAATCAGAATGTTTCTATGCATTATCATTTTTGGAATCTGAACACTTTCATGCTTGGTCTTATCCCAAAGATAAAGCTTTAAGAACTTGAACATAATGTCCTCAGTTGCTTTCTAGCCAAGCATGGATAATGAAGAATATCACATTTCTACCTTCACCACAATTAAAGTCAACTTTCTGTGCATAGATATCTCAGACTCCAATGGACAATAAAGCTGAAATGTCTTATGTGCCCAATCCTCAAGGAAAATTGATATTTGGGATCATTTTAGCCCTTCTTAAATATAACAAAATTATATGTGTAGCCCTGAGGCCCCAGGCTTCATCAGCATATGCATGCAAAAGCTTTAACATTAAAATGTAGGCCTGATTTACAGAAAAGAAAAAAGAACTCCTTGGCTAGATATAGCAAGTATTAAAATGGTGCCATGTATGCTTCAGAAAACTTGAGGGGGCAATTTAATGCATAAAGTCGAAGTTCTGTGTACCCTCCAGGACCCCCTCTCTCAGAAGTGACCTCATCAGAGGCAACTACCATCCCATTTGTATTTCTCCCTATGTTTTTAAAAAAATATCATCATGTATATGTACATGCATCCAAAAAATATATTCCAATGTTTCATGTATTTTAAAACATATATATAAGTGGCGGCATATTGTACTTATCCTTTTGCAATCTGCTTTTTTTTTTTTTGCTCAACATTTTGTTTTTGAGAATTATCCATGTTGATGCAGAGAGAAAGTTAAACATTATTTCATACAGTGAAAACATCCCAGCTCACTGAGGAAATCTTGAGAAGTCCGCATGTCATTTTGTGGCAGTCCCCAGAAGTATGAGGAGGACACCCATCCTCCACCCGCAATGTAGAACTGCTGTAGTGTGTTGATTCTTGGCCACCTTATCCTCAGCTGCCCACTCAAGATTCTACTGACCTCTTGACTGCTGGAATTGGGTCTTTGGGATCCATTTGTCCATGCTGTTGTCATTTTCAGGGCTAGTTAAGCAACCATATCATTGTCCTCAACTCTCTTCCTGAGAAGCAAGGCCTTACCAACATCTTCTGGCATCAAAGTCCCTAGTACTTACAGGCCCCCAACAAACCAATGATTTTCCAGAAAAAATTTTTAAAAAGACCCTGCACTTTTGTTTAGTTAACTTCAAAGAGGCCCACACTTGGGGATTTCTTTCTGATGTTTCACAATTTTCAGCTTAGCTTCAGCTAATCTTTCTTAACTTCCACACGGAGCTATTATCATTGCTGTCCCCTACCTCACAGGCGTGACTATTTTCTGACTGAGTGGGACTGGGTTCTCAACCCACGTTCCAACTGTTCAAATGGTTCCTAATTCTCTTCCTGCCCACCCTCAAATTTCTTTCTTTCAGGTACCCATTATTTCTCTTAAAAAAACACTTTTCCAGGTATGGTAGCACATGCTCACAATCCCAGTACTTGAGTGGCTAAGACAAGAGGCTGGTAGATTTGAGGCCAGTCTCAGCAATGTAGCAAGACCCTCAGCAATTTAGCAAGACCCCGTGTCAGGAGGGGGAATGTAGCTTGGAAGTATAATGCCCTTGGATTCAATCCCCAGTACAAAAAATGAATAAGCAAATAAATAAATTAATAAAATGAACATTCTGCTGCTTTCCAGTTTCATCCGTGTTGGTGTTGTTTCACACACAGATGCTCTGGGAGTTATGATGGTGAGCATCCTGACAAGCTCATGATAAGTTGAAAATAGAAGTTCAAAAGTGTACTTAATACATGCAACCTACAGAACATCATAGTTTCCTTAGCAACACAGTACACTGTAGAGTATTAGGGGTTTCTTCTCATGACCATGGCTGACTGGCAGTGATGGTTTGCTAACACTGCCCAGCACTGAAGGAGTATTGTGCCACATATTGCTAGCCTGGGAAAAAAATCAAAATCCAAAATTCAAAATATGGTTTCTACTGAATATGTATCACTTTTGCACCATCATGACATTAAAAAATTGTCAGCTGAGCCATCGTAGGTTGGGGGCCATCTGTATTTCATTTCCTGTTATTCTCATCTTTGACTTCCTTGTAAATTTGTGGATGCAAGTAAATGCGTGGAGAGGAGAGACAGAGAGTGAGGGAAACTGCTACCCGATGGCATTCGACGTTAAAAACCCAATGTTAGCCGGGCGTGGTGGCGCACGCTTGTAATCCCCGCGCTTGGGAGGCGGAGACAGGAGGATCGCGCTGGTTCGGAGCCAGCCGCGCTGGCTTAGGAGACCCTGTTTCCAAATAAAAAATATAAAATAGGTCTGGGAGTGTAGCCCGGATGTAGAAGGGCTTCCAGGAACCCCAGTACCACAAAAAAAAAAAAAAAAAAAAAAAAAAAAAAAACAATGTTAGCTCTAGCTCAGCTAGGGCCACAAATATGTCGGAACTGACTTGGGATGAGAAATCTGTTATGTCTGTTATGTCTGGGATAGGTAATCAAGGAAAGGAATTTCAAAATTGTGATCCATGACAATGTTATTCTTTATAACACATTGTTCTTCATGGAAGAGGTATATAAGATCAAGGTGTCAAGCAGAAACACTGTGTCATAGTTTGGACCATGAATGTCTCTAATGACTTATGTGATGAAAGCCTTGGTCCCCGATGTAGGTGTAACAGTGTTCAGAGGTGGAAAATATAGGAAGTGGAGTTTAGTTGAAGGAAGTAGATCACTGGATATGTGTCCTTGAGAGGTATATCTTATACCACTTCTTCCCCACCCCTCTTTGCTTCCCAGCTTCTAAGAGACAAACAATTCTGCTCCACAATGCCCTCTCTACCATGTTGCTCTGCCTCATTAGAGGCCTAAAAATCAATGGAGCTAGCTAACTACGGACTAAAACTTCTAAAACCATGAGCCAAAAGAAACCTTTCTTCCTTTAAGTTGCTTTTCTCAGGTATTTTGTCACAGTGACAGAAAGCTGACTAACACACATTAAGTAAGAGCCAAGTGACCTCTCTTTATGGTTCTGGAAAGAGTTACTCTGATGATATCAGATTAAACTTACCCAAGCTCAATGTCATTCATTTCACAAACTCATATTCTTTGGGTGAATATATTATTAGTTCTGATGCAAACATTTTTTCAGAGTTCATACTCCAGAGATGTTTTTATATTTATCACTCATCTTTATTCTCTATGCATTAGTACTAAAAAACATTTATAGGATGTTTACTATATGCATGCCTCTATGCTAGACACTCATTTTTCTTAAATTTTGTCTCTATTTTGGACTGCGATTCTCTAATAATATGTTATTTTACTAATAGCTAGGGATTTGGGGAGTTAGAGGTTGCATCTTATTCATCTGTATGCAAATTTTTAATTCAAATTATGGGTCTATCATTTACTATGCTGGCTTTGGTAAGTTCACATCTTAGGGACCTTGGTTATATGAAACTAATACTGCAATATTTGCATCAAAAATTTAGGAGATTTAATGCCTGTAGAAAAACAAAATCATCACCTAATGAATATAAATCTTATGGGTCCAAAACACCCTATTTAAAGCTTTGGAGGAGAGGAAAAAGATGATAAATGTATTTTGAATAAAATCATATAATGTGATGCTAGGAACTTGGTAAAGACCACATGGAAAAACATACAAAGCTTAGCAAATACTTTTGAAAACTTCATGTCAGCTCCCATTTAATTTCCTCATTATTGCAACTATGCCTGCTTTTTTCTGAAAGACAAGAGGATGCACTGAGACCTTCAACCTTTGCATTTGCTAATCTGTACATTGTAAGTACTTAGCCCAGAATTGACTCAATGTCTGCACTGGGCAGCACAAGCCAGCATGGGGCTGTGGCTGACTTTAATTTGGAATCCTAAGTGAGCCCTCTCAGCAGGATGCCTGAGCTCACATCACCTGCCCTTGTCAATCACGTTGCCTTTCCCTCCAATTCTGTGTCAGATGAGACCACCAAGGAACCATGGGAAATCATGCCATTCTCAGAGGCTGGGGAAGTTCAGCCTAATCTGAAACCCAAATTGGCCTAAGAGATTTGTATTTTAAAAATTATTTTGAGGGCTTCTGATGCTGTTGTCTCTAAAGATGCATTTGACAATGGGATGACCATAGATGCACAATTAACTTGCCATAAAAAAGCTCTTTATTTTTTTAAGTAGATTTAATTTTTTCTGTAACCCAGAAGAGCACAGGAAAGGAAGAAGCCCAAAGCCACAGAGAGCATTTGACAACGTGCCAAGCTGGCATTTCTCTGTTTGAGCTCAGGCTGTGACAGCAATCTACCCAGCCCATTTGTTCAAGATCTTTTAATACCATGGAAGATCCAGGTGGGGCGGCTCATGCCAGTAATCCCAGTACTGGGGAAACTGAGACAGGAAGACCACAGGTCCGAAGCCAGCCTTGGCAATTTAAGAGACTCTCAGCAACTTAGCAAGACTCTGTTTCAAAACAAAAATTAAAAAGGGCTGAGGTGTATTCTGGAGATAGAACATTCCTGAATTCAATCCCTAGTGCTACAAAAGAATGAATGAATAATAAATAAGTAAATAAATCCTTTTAAGTGTCATGACATATTATAAGTATCAATAGTTATCATAGTAATAAACAAGCAGTGAAATAGGGCCAGGCAGGGCAAGTGACAAGCACTGCAGAATTGACAATTTTATCTTGTCTCTCTCCCCACATCCCATCCCACCTTATTTTCCTTAAAAAACAAAAGGCCATGATTAATTACATATTATAATTTGTCAGAAAATTTGTGTGTGTTTATATACAGCATTCCTCTAGACATCACTACCCATTTTATAGCTATGATTACTTAGAAAAGTGATTTGATCAGTTACATGTCTAGTTGGTATAAATATCTCATACTTCAATCTGCCTGACTTTAGGGCCTATATTTTTAAGCGGAACAGTATGTAGCTTCCCAATCCTGACTTTTGTCATTAAAAATTTAGACATTAAAGCTTGTGTGGTGGTGCATGCTTGCAGTTCCAGCACTTGGAACACTGAAACAGGAGAACTGCAGGTTTGAAGCCAGCCTCAGAAACTTGGTTAAGCTCTCAACAATTTACTGATACCCTGTTTCAAAATAAAATAAAGCTATGGCTGAAGCTCTTGTTTCAACCCCCCATACTACCAAAAAAAAAAAAATCCAAAAGTTTAAAATGGCATTTCTTGCCTACTTCAGGGAAAATGACTATCTATGTTTTATCTTTTCATAGGAAAATTTTCATGTGAGATCATAGAGGGAAGTTTGCCTGACTCAAGTTTCCTGACACAATATCTTATCATATTTTCCGTAAAAATAAATATATTTAAAAGATTTGAATCCCAAACCAACAGAGTGTTGTCTTGATCTTCCCATTGGGCCCAAGAATCACTCTTTAATATCACCTCCCATGGCTCTGATTGGTGATATAAACAGGTGTTTTCAGTCCTCTGACATTCCAACATGTGCCAAAAGTTGAGCCATAAGAAAGTATATTCAGGAAGAATTTCCTGGCAGATACTTCAAAATACCCACCTTAAGCTTCTACCCCCTTCCTCACCAGAGAGCTGAAATCAAAGTCACAATTTAAAGTACGCTTCTAATTTTGAAGACATTGTAAGAATCCTTAAACAACAATGAAAAGAAGTTTGGTGTGCTTCTGTGTGAGCCTTGTTCTTGATGTTGGTGGTGAGAGTTGTTCTGAATGATGACTGTCTCCCAGTAACTGGTTCATTGGTGCTAGTTTTGGCAAGGGGGTATTGGGACTTAATCTGGGTAAATATGAAACCCCAGTTGTTCAGGGAGAAATCAACTAGGATTTTTCTACCTCTCCAAGCTCTGGTCACCTCTTCCCTCTTGCTCATGGGAAGCATCCTTCGGCTTGGCTTCCTCACCATGAAGGAGGAGCTTCTTCCAAGGCAGGATCTGCCTTGAGCATTGTCTCCATATGCCGCAGGGAAACCTCTTCTTGGAGTCAAGTGATAAAGTTGCACTTCTGTTTCCCTGGCACACATCCAGCTGGAGCACGACGGGCAGCTTCGTGAGAGGCTTCTCCACTGGGTCTTTGAGCACCGTCATGCAGCTGGAAAGCATTTTCTCACTGTTGTTCCCCAAGACTGCGGTTAGTTTCAAATTCCTGTGAATGCGACTAAGAAATGTTTGCGTTTTAGCTACAAACGCTAACAAATTATGCTCGGCTAGTCAATGCACAGACCAAAAGAGAGCCTGACCCCATTATCAAAACCCAAGCCCAGATGGTGAGGAGTCCCAGCCTAATGAGGACCTCTCAGTCATTTCCAACAAATTTCTTGTCAATCATGCCACATCCCATATGGGGTCTCCTCACAAAGGCGTCGGAGTTGGGGGATCCACAGGCCTTCCAGAGCAAGCCATGCTTTCCACCTCAAATTAGCTACTTATTCTTAAAGAAAGGAATACCATTCTTCCTCCTCTCCTCTTCTTCCTCCCTCCCTTCACAAAAAAAAAAAAAAAAAAAAGGCTGTAGCCCAAATAGGCTAGACAACTTTATCAGACCCAAATCTCAACACAGAGCAGCCAGAAAGTCTGAACTATATTCTCGGCGCGTTTCTCAGGGGGAAAATAAACTCAGAGGAGGAGAATATCAAAAAGCTTTCCCAAATGATCATTGGAATTCAAAACGAATTTACTAGGAACTATATTGCAGGCTGCTAAACTCACTCTGGCTGCCATCAATAGAAAGAAAACCACATCATGGCCTGGAACTTAAGGAAAATACAGAAAGCATCCTGTGTTCTTACATCTTTCCAAGTGAGATGCAGAACATTGCCCTCTGCCCCAAAAGACTTGTTCCTAGATCTTCTCAATTCTATTTGCTCCTAGCTGATTTGATCACTCTTTTCCACTTGGTCAAACAAAGCCTAGCCCTCTTTGTCTTTGCTTTTTCTCCCTCCACCCTCTCCCGTCGCCATGCATCTTCCTTTGGCTCCCCAGACTACGAAGTGACACTTCTGATATTCTGTCTGCAGGCCGCACGCTCAGCATAGAAGTCCCTGTCTGGAGAAGCAGCCACAGATGTGTGTCCTAGAAAGGGACTGAGATGCTCGCTGTGCACAAAGAAGAAGAACACCTGTGTGACTCTTGGTCCTAATTGCCCGAGCAGGAAAGCTACCGAGATGAGAGAATGAAATGGAAGAGCCAGGCCTGTCATGAGCGAGGGCTGAGACCAGAGCGCGGAGTGAAAAGCAGCCACCATATTGGGAAGTTCTGAAAACTGTTTTTGTTTCTGAGAGAGCTGCTGAGGACTCTGAGAGGGTTTTAGAATAAAGCAAACGTTGGATGGGGTGAGGCCTGGGCTCCATTTTCTGTGTGAGTCTGAGTAAAGAGAAAGATAAACAGAACCTTTCACTGATAGGCATATTTTAGAGTTCAAGTGTGACATGACGGGTCCAAAATAGATTCCACATGATTGGAGCAGATCCAGAATCCCAGTCCCTGAATAGCAATCAGTGTCGGAGGCTAAGAGCCGGCATGCACTATCGTCACATAAAACACGGGAGAAACGGCAAATCCTACGCAGCTGTGAGCAAGTAAAAGCAACCCATACAGGGCGCTTTGTGCCATGGGCACATTTTCCTAAATTGCTCAGCTTAGTTTAAATTGAGGGCCTCTTTGACTTTTTACATGTATCCTAATGAACAGCCAGAACTTTACAACAGCTTCCTCTTTATGAGTTTTCCTTTCAAAGAAGAAGAGTTAGGCTCTTTGCAATACTCGATCCAGGCACAGCTAATGACCCCAGGATTTTATGCACATTTATTTGCATGGAAAGTGTCTCATAATTTGAAAACATGAACAGGCCTAAGTATGTCAGAAGATCAGAGCCAAAATTCCAGGGTCCTCCAATCCATCCAGTCAGGTCATTGTTGGGTGGGGGGCTTTCCCCTTCAGGATCAGGGCAGGCAGTTCTACGGTGGTGTGGTGGCTTGCAGAAAGATAGCTGGAAAAGGGAAGAAAGTTGAAGGAGGTGGTGGGGGTGGGAAGTGGTCAGGAAGGACAAGAAACAGAAAGGAAAAATGGAGGGCTCTAAGTGAGAATCCATGAGGCCAAGATATTCCCTCTTCTATTCATGTACAACTATCTTTTCTTTGCGTGTTTGTATGTGTTTGTGTGTGTGTGCGTGTACATGTGTTGTGGTGGAGATTGAACCCAGGCATGTTCTACCTCTGATCTATACTCCATCCCTGTTTATTTTTTTTATTTAGAAACTCACAAGGTTTCTGAGAGCCTTGCTAAGTTGCTGAGGCTGGCCTGAATCTTCCATCCTCCTGTCTCAGCTTCCCAAGTACTGGGATTACAGGTGTGGGCACCTTGCCCAGCTTTATTTTTCTTTAAAATGGTCGCCGAAAAAGCGACCATTAAAATCATTAGCCTGTCCTCCATATTTGCTAATGTTTAGCACATTTTAATAAGCTTTAAAACTTTTATAATTGAATCAGCCTCAAGTCATCTTTTAACCCCCAAATGATTCTTTTCTTAAGTTATTATCATTTTGTGTGTGTGTGATACTGAGGATTGAACCCAGGGCCATCTTTCCTCTGAGCTACACCCTTGGCCCTTATTATTTTTCATTTGAAACAGGGCCTTGTCAGGTTGCTGAGGAACTCATTGAGTTGCCGAGTCTATGCTTAAACCCGTGATCATCCCGTCTCAGCCTCCCAAATACTGGATTACAGGTGCGCACCACCACGCCTGGATCCAGAAATGACCCTTAGGGTTTCTGTTGCTAAATGCATCTTTGTGAGACGATGCCAGCCTATGAACATCCCTTTCTGCCATGTTTTTAATTATGTGATTGTGAAAGTAAGAGAAGTAATAATAATTGGAGAAAAGAGCCCCTTAGGAGAAAGAGTGGGTGCAGCATCTGCGGCAACTGCAGTCCAGCTCACCAGGAAGTCAATGTCTAACCAAGAAGACACAGGGAGACAAGTGGACTTTCCCCTCTGTATTGATATTCCCTTTGTTATTCATCTATTTCCACCTATTTGAAACTCTATGGCTCTTACTTTGGCATATCTTGGACTATCTGTGTTTCCAGATATTTCTCTTTGGTTCTATTAACAGGACTTGCCCTTTAATAACTAAGAAAGAGATCAAAGTGCAGGTCAGCAGTTGAGAATTCCTACAGGTTGTTATTTTAATGGAGTGAAAGATGAATGGAAAAAATGACAAACCTTCTTCTTTCCTCATATTGTGGTATGACTAATGCACATCTTAACCACACAAAGAACTAGTGCTTTCAGAAACATTTCTGGTCACTTTAGAGCTTTTTCTCTTTCACTCTTTGGAATGCATGCAAGTTCTGCAGTACATTTGTTTAAATATAGGCCTGTGATGGCCTGCTAGAGTTTAATTACTAAGGTTACAAATAAATAAAACTTCACTTAATGTATTGCAAAGCATCAATTCACAGTGTTCACAGATGACATGAGATTACATAATCATAAGGCTTAGAGCTCAATGCAACCTTTAAAGATCATCTAGTCTTGCCACATGTCTTTAGAGAAATCAGGTATTATTATTTATATTTGGTAGATAAAGCATCTGAACTTCAAAAAGGCAGACTGTCTCGCTCAATTTCACCCAACTAGTTCAGGGATTTGACCTCTTGTATCTTTCTCCTAGTACAATTCTTTGTATGAAATGAAAATCCACCCAGCCTTAAATCCATAGAGACAGAAAGCAGATTAACAGTTTCCAAGGGCGGGAGAAGAGGGCGATGGGGACTGACTGCTTCAAGGGTACGTGTTTTTCTTTAGAGTTGACGAAAATGTTTCAGAACTAGATAGCAGTCATTTTAAATATGCTAAATGCAGCTACAATATTCACCTGAAATGGCTCAAAGTGTAAATTTTATGTATCTTATCAAGAACAAGCTATGGCTATCCATTGTTTACCTTTCTGTTGCCTTGATTTTGGGTCAAATTCTTTGAGTTCTGGAACTGTGCCCTCTGTCTTTTCTGCCTTCTAATACCTAGCACCATGCTTAATAAATTCTACTGAACCTTTCTGGAAATAGCCTAGACTATGTTAACATCACAAATAGCAAAACACTTTTTATCAATGAGTTTATAATATTACCATCTTTTTTTTTTTTTTTGTCTAGGGCTGCCACAATTGAATCAGATAAGAGTATCTGAGACCTGAATGGAGTCAGTTAATCTCCTGGAAGATTAGAAAATAACATATATTAGTAAATGGTGTGTTCCAGTAATGAAGTGTCCCAGACCTTATTAAATATTTGTCTAAGAGGGTGAGGGATAAATCTCCTGGGATTCCCAGAAGCTCAAAAGGGATATTTCCTCCCAGTAACAGAATGAGCAACCTGTCTGTAAGTTCAATAAACCATCATGTTTGAAGATTTCAGTCCCATTAGGCCATTAAGACCTTGCTCACAAGATAATCCACAGAAACGGTGCTAGCCCCACAATAGCTCATCCTTTTCTCTCAGCCAGAGAATGGGATGGCCAAAGCTCAACTCTATAAATGAATGCCCTCTCATGCTGTAGGTCAGAAATTAGCCTGCTATTTAATATACACCAATTCTTATCAGCCATGATAATCCTCTCACAAAAAAACCCTATCTTTAAATGAAAAACTACTAAATGAGAAAAATGTTCAGATTTCAGTGGCAAAAGATGTAAGTGGAGGTATGCATGATGCATGTAGTATTTGCCCTTCAGTGATTGGTTCATTTCACTTAACATAATGACCTCAATCTTCATGCCCATTGTAAATTTTGGCAAAATGTTCTCTTTATTAAGGCTGATATATTATGATAATATTACACAGACCCAGTTTTCTATAGTGTGAGGGGAAAAACTGCTTAGAAAAAACTTCAAAAATTTTCAAAGAATTTTCTCTAAATTGGTTTCAAACCAGATGTGTCTTCCAATGAGACTTCTCACATTTTCAAGAAACAGGTAATTTCCATATAGAATAAACTCTACTTCGGCTCACAGAAACAGATGGGAAGTTTTCAAATTAATTTTGGGAAGCTAGCATAATCTTGAAAATAAACCTTGTAAGAAGGAACACAAAAATTGGCAAGAACATTACAAATGTCCTTTTCAATTATGAATATTGTAGGAAACCCTTAAATAAATAAGCACATTAAGTGTGATAATAAAGTAATATAATCCATTATGATCACAGTCAATGCCAGGAATGAATATATTGTTTCTTATGGGTAAAAGCATTAATAGTAACATCACATAAATAGATCAAAAGAGGAAAAATAAACCATCAACTCAAAAGATAAGTAACAGGTCATTATAGAATCAATAGCAGTAACAATAAAAAAACTCCATAAATTAGAAATATAATATTTTAACATGATTTGGACTGTCCATCCCAAACAAAGCAGATTTTGCTATCACTTAAGATAATAGTGTGATGCTTCAAAGTTTGGTACCCTGACCAGCAGAGCTTGTACCACCTGGAAATTTGCTAGAGATGCAAATTTTCAGGCCTTATTCTAGTTGTAAACTTGGGGTGGGGCTTTTTAATTTGTATTTTGAAAATACTTTCAGAAAGTAATATGCTACAACTAGCTCATACTGACTGAGAGAAGGCTTTGCTAAAATTTCAAATTTTGGTGGGGGGGTAGTACTAGGTATGGAACCTTTCTACCTCCGGGCTACACTCCCAGACCTATTTTATATTTTTATTTGGAAACAGGGTCTCTTAAACCAGCGCAGCTGGCTTCAAACCTGCACGATCCTCCTGTCTCCACCTCCCAAGCACAGGGATTACAAGCGTGTGCCACCACGCCCAGCTCAGCTTATTAAATAAAGCTTTTATTTGTAGACTCAGTGGCACTCACCTGTAGTCCCAGTATTTGGGAGGCGGAGACAGGAGTATCACAGATTCATGGCCAGTCTCAGAAACTTGGCAAAGCTCTTAGCAATTTAGTGAGACCCCATTTCCAAATTGAAGAAGTAAAAGGAGGAGGAGAAAAAAGAAAAGGAGAAGTAGAAGGAGGAGGAGGAGGAAGAGAAATGAAAGGATGAGAGTGTATTTCAGAGGCATAATATCCCTGGTTTCAATACTAAGTAACAAACAAAAAACCACAAACAAAAAAGCTATTATTAAAAATTAAGTGTGTAAACGTACAAAGTATATTAAAATCAAAGGTAAATATTAAAAATGTATTGCCTTCTAATCACTTGCTGCATGTTGTTGATTTTTGAAAGAGACATTATTAATAATGTGAATTAAACTTAAATCTATATATCTATACATATATAGATATCCTTCCAGAATTAGGAAACATATCTGACTTAGCAAGGATGACCGTCACATTAATGGCAATCCAGTGACGTTTTCACATTTATCTTAATTGCTCCCCATTCATCTTTCTCTTTGATGTACACAAACAAAAATCTCAACTAGCAGTCAAATAAAAAATGTTCATTTATTAGTTGCAATCATAGAGTGATTAGGAATACAAGAGTTTTGCATAAACCAACAAAATTATTCCATAAGAACCAATCGAGCTGAGTGTGGTGTACATGGGAGGTTGAGACAGGAGGATTGCCGACTTGAGGCCAGCCTTAGAAACTTAGCAGACTCTGTTTAAAAAGAGAAAAAAAAAATAGGGGAATCACTTGGTGACAGAATACTTCTGGATTCAACTTCCAGTACCCCCTAAAAAGTGAATCATTTGGTTTTGCGAAATTTACAAGGAAGAATTTTAAGAATCATTGTTTCTGACAACATGAAAAGGTAAGAAAGAGAAGTGAAAGATTTATTGGTAAGAGCCTAAAACTCCTTATTTGTAGAAGCCTATATTATCTGCATAGAAAAAATCATGAAAGTTACTGAAAACTATAAAAACCAATAAAAAACTCACTAAAGCTTCGAAATAAATGATAAAGGCAATAGATTTCCTGTCAATTATGAAAAGTCAGTTATAAAATTACAATGAAAAAATATGCTATTTCAAAAATACAAATAAATATATATTATACATTTATTTCCAAAAATACAAACATTTTATATATATATATATATTTTTTTTTTTTCCCAGTACTGGGGAAGGAACCCAGGGGCATTCTACCTCCAAGCAACACCCCCAGCCATATTTTTTATTCTTTACTTTGAAACAGGGTCTCACTGAGTTGCAAAGGTCCTCAGTAAGTAGTAGCCGAGGCTGTCCTCAAACTGCTGTCCCTCCTGTCTCAGCCTCCCGAATGCTGGGATTACAAGTGTGCAACACCACGGCTGGTTCAAATATTTATTTTATAATAATTAATAAATAAAAAGTTGAGCAACAGTGATGAGCAGATTTATATAAGTAGAGAAGGTATTAAGATTTTGCTTATAATTCTTTCCAAAGTTTATTGTCCTTACAATCAACATATTTTTGAGAAATTTGAGAGAGTAATTTAAAAGTTTCCTATCATATAGATTTTAAGTGTATTAAAAGTTTATAATGTGCCAGGAGTGGTGGCGCATTCTTGTAATCCCGGCACTTGGGAGGCGGAGACAGGAGGATCGCTCAGGTTCGAAGCCAGATGCACTGGCTAAAGACACCCTGTTTCCAAAAATAAAAAATTATAAAATAGGTCTGGGAGTGTAGCCCACAGGTAGAAGGGCTTCCAGGAACCCCATTACGACCAAAAAAAAAAAAGTTTATAATGTAAGCAGCATAAAAACTGTGAAAAGATGAGCTGAATTTGCAGTCGCTGATAAATTATGAAATTTAGAATATTTTAATGGTGTAGTTTTCAACTGAACATTATATCATAATTTATCTATTTAATTCCACTTCAAGGAATATTTGGGCAGTATCCAGAGCATTTCTACTGCTGTCAATGTTGTGACCAACATGCTTGTGCATATATATATATATATATATATATATATATATATATATACATACATTTTTTTCTTATACTTTTATTGGTGCATTATAGTCTGACATCATAATGTAGTTTCATAGTGGTAGTGACATACATGCACACAGCACTTGGTAGATCCTTCCCATACATTTTTAAAGGAACAATGCGTGGCATAGTTTAAGAGTATATTCTTCAAAAGTTACTGGATCAAATATTGTATGTTTAAGATCTTCATTTGGCAAAATAGTATCATATTACAGAAGCTCTGTATCAATTTATAATGCCACAATTAATGTATAATATAATGCCTTTTTTTTTTTTTGGCTGTACTGGGGATGAAACCGAGGGGCATTCTACCTTTGAGCTCTACCCCCAGTCCTAATTTTTATTATTTTGAAACAGGGTCTCACTGAGTTGCAAAGGGCTTCACTAAGTAGTACCTGAGGCCATCCTTGAATTTCAATCCTCCTGTCTCAGCCTCCCAAAGGCTGGGATTACAAGGGTGCTCCATCATGCCCAGCATAATTTCTTTTTGCCCTACAAACCATCAATATATTCTGTCTCTGCTAATCTAATCAGTAAAGTAAATTTATTACTTTAATTTTAATTTTCTTAGTTAGACTATCTTTATATAAAAATTCAACTACTTTTCTCTGAATTATTTATTCTTGCTCTTAATTTTCTCATAAGTTGTTTATATTGATTTATAATTTTCTGCCTATATCAAGGAAATTAACCTTTTATGCCATGTATATTGTAAATGTATTTTTGTGCCATTATTATGGTGGGTGTTATTGTCATATAAGAAGTCTCAGTTTTGATAATAAACTATAGCTGTTCAAAGGGACTTCTCCATTCAAAACTCACAAAACCAACTATTCATGATTTAGTCTGTTACATTTACAATTTCACTTTTATAAATCATTCTTTAATTTACCTCGAATTTATTTTTACATTAAGCTGTATGCAGAGATTCAACTTCTGCTATAGTTCCGATCTTGAACGGGTCCTAAAGAAACGTGTTAAAGCTTAGTCCCAGCTTGTAGTTCTATAGGGAAGTGGTACGCCTTTAAGAGGTGGGGCCTAGTAGGAGGAAGTTAGGTCATTGGGGCATGTCCTCAGAGAGGATATTGGGAATCCTGACCCCTTCATTTTTCTCTCACTCTCTCCTTCCCAACAGGTCAAGAGTCCTCCTCTACCACTATGATGTACTATGCCACAACAGACCCAGACGACCATGGCCTGAAACCTCTGAAACCATAAGCCAAAATAAACTTTCCTCCTTATAAGTTGTCTTATCTCAGCTATTTGTTATAGCAACAGAAAGTTGAATAACACAACCTCCCTTGTCTAGCATTGGTTCCTGATATTGGCAGCTGCTAAAGAAACTTCATAGTTTCAAACTATACAGATGTCTGCATCAAGGTGTTTACAACTTGGTAGGGAAGCTTCCAATAATCACACATTCCCATCAAATTGTGCACTATGCGAGAAATGAGAGGTATGCAGTGCTAAATGAAAACTTATTAACTTGGCATCAAGGAAGGCTTCCCAAAGCATTTGAGCAGAAATAATATAGGATAAAGCGGTTTGGTTTCACAGGCAAGGCACCTTCCAGAAAGAATGAGCAAAGCTCTGTGAAAAGATTATTATAGATTATTATAGATATCTTCTAGAACAGATAGACTAGAAACAAGGTTGAGAGAAACAGTGACAAGAGATGTCACTAGAAAAGTCAGCCAAGGCCACATCAGCAAGGGTCTTGACGGTGATAGGAAGAACTGTGATTTCTATCTAAAGTGGCTTATTGAGGACTTTAAACTGGAGGATGACATAGCAAACTTTACTTTTTGCAAAAATAATTTTTGCCACAACTGCGAAGGCCACATGTTGGCTACCATCTCCCTAAATAACAAAACAGATAAAGCTGTATTTTATGGAATGCTCAGTACATGGCAAGCGCTTCGTGTGATTCTGTTATACCTTCATAATAATGATGAAAGTTAGATATTGTATTGTTTACTTGAGGTAAGGTGGCTGAAGCTAATAAACTAATAAACTTTTTTTTTTTTGCAGTGCTAGGGATGGAATCTGGGGGGCATTCTACCTCTGAACTATACCCCCAGCCCTATTTTTTTAATCTTTATCTTAAAACAGGGTTTCACTGAGTTGCAAAGGGCCTCACTAAGTAGCTGAGACTGTCCGCAAACCACGATCCTCCTGCCACAGCCTCCCGAATGCTGGGATCAAGAGCGTGTGCCTCCACACCTGGTTGCCAGTAAACTTTAACATGGGCATCTTAAAGAACATTGATTGCTGCTCTCACAAAACTGTTCAGTGAGGTTCAGCTCATTAAACAGCAAAGCTCCACACAGCAGTTAAGGGCTGAAACCCTTTTCTTCTGGTGTCTCCAAATCCTGCACTGCATTGTTCTTGGACCTGAGCAAAGGCTATTTCACCATGTCCAGGTTCTGACCAGAAGAATGGAATGTCTAATCAAAAGATTCCATTGATTCAAAGGCATAAGACCAGGACTGGCACACATCTTTTCTCCACAGGATGCTATGAGATCTGAACCACATGGAAGCATCTCACTGAAAACAAAACTGAGAAATATAGTCAAGCTCTGAGCTCAGGAAGAAGATGAGGACATAAGTTTATATATAACTAACAACCTCTGCCCTAGATAATGTGCTTGCCCATTTAGAATTATGGAAAGTATAGCTTAGAGAAGGTAAATAATTTGCCCAAAGTCACACAGGAGAAAGCGGCTGAACCCAAATCTAATCTACTCACCTATCAAGTTCTTTTATCTTTTCACTACACTACTGAAATTTCCACATCCTATCATTCCAGGCTTCAAAAATTCCCCTCTCAGCCCTTAATAATCTATGACCCAAAGTAAGGGAATCAATTTCTACCCCTTTTCCCTTGGACACCATGGTTTGGCAAACTACACCTTCTAGGCTGAATTTAGCTGCTGCCCATTTTTGTAAATGAAGTTTTACTAGAATATAGACTAACTCCTTCTTTTACATGTTTTCAATGGCTACTTTTACATCACAATAACAGAACAGAATAACTACATCAGGATGTCAAAGCCAAAAAAAAGTATCATTTAGCCCTTTGCAGACCACTGATGGCCTCTGCTATAGACTACATTCATCAAGACACTTTTCTCCATGAACATTCATTAATCGAATATGCTGTAAATTTTTATGAGGTGAATGGGAAATTATGGGATCTCCACCTGCTCACTGAAGAGACTTATCAAGTAAAGTCAGAATTCCACAATGAAGCCCTCCAAGAGGAGAAATAAATGTTAAAATAAGCATTTTGTACAGGACCAAAGGGAGGCAATATCAGTGCCATACTCAAAGGCAACGGAGTAACTGTAAGAATAACAGAAACACATTCTGGAGCTTTTCCCTTTATACACTGTTGATAAAATTTGTTAATACCATATGCTAGTCGTATGGAGAGAGGCATGGTCTGACTATGAATTTTGGAATTTTACCAGCAAACTTATAAGCTCTGAAGTTGCAGATTTGCTGAACTGCTCATCTCCATACAGGCTGTGGCTGGAGGTTGGAGGAGGAGACCAGTAAGGGGGAGCAGAAAGCTGTTCTGTGTCCAGCCTGAGCCGAGCAAGGCTGGACAGGGTACGTTTTTGTCAATCTCAATCAGCCCCATGTGTTCCCATATAAATGGGGGATGGGATGCTGCTGCTTCCTTTATAGATATACTTTTTTATTAAATTTGATTTTAACAGAGAGAAATCTGATTGGCTGTCAAGCTATCCAGCTGTGAGATTAACAGGACCATATCCACTAATTGGAACTTGTTAGGTACATCATCATTCATTAAATCAATATGCCCATGGAAGAAAAGAGCGGCAAGCAGGAAAAATCTCTCTGTGGACCTAATTTTGCTTTCTCTTCTTGTATATGGTTCCAAATGGGCTCATTCTGTTTAACTCTTTAAAGTCATGGTTCTTTATTTCTTTGGGTCAAACTCAAGCCTGGAGAATCAGGCCATCTTCACTGCCAAATCCCGACCCCAATCTAACGTGGGACGTAGAGCAAGAAGGAAAATGATGTTTTTATGGATCAGTTACTAGCCACCCATCTCCAACCCATGGCTTCTGATTCTTAGCACATTTATGTCTCTGGAGTCAGAGGGTGGAAGATGAAACGTTTAAAGTTATAAAGAGTTGAGCTATTTCCTCTTTTGTGTCAAAAAGAATCCACTGAGATGCTGAACTTCCAAAAGTCCACACTTTGTGCAAAATATTTTCTTCAGTATGCCCTAATCTGGAAGTTTGCAGTGTTTTCTCAGTTATGAGAAATGATAAAAAGAGTCCTAGAATCTTTTATCCTCAAATCATTGCGGTAAATGTGTTGTTTTAAGGGAAGTATGTGCAGCTTGAAATAGTGTTTCCTTCTCATTCTTTCTTAATTGCAAGACATCAAAAAATTTTTTATCCTTAGTTATCATCCCTTCCCCCTCTCTTGCTTCACTGGAAAAACTCCAGGGTTTGAGTTATTGTAGCATAACTCATGTGCAGATGCTGGAGGGGTAGCTGGCCTTCAGGTTTGTGCCTTACTAGACTGAAGGCATGAGTTATTACACAATAATTCACATCATGTCATGTCTTATTGCTTAATTAACTTTCATATCTGAGTAACACCTTTTTGCATCAGCAAATGTGGTGCCCTTGTATGGCCTAAAAGTGTTCTTTTATTTCAAGCTGGTGGGTAGGGAATGCCATATGACAGTTTATTAAAGGTGAGTTGAATCTCAGGGCTGGAATAAAAACCATCATCTTTCCTGTAAATAAAATGTCAAAACTTCCCTCTAGATTATGGGAAACAGAAAAATCCAGAACTGCTTGTCTTTTGTATCACAGTGAAAGGGAAAGTTATTTTCTGGCATTTGCACAGATAAAAGAATAATAGGATCATTTTGGTAGCTTCTTTTTCCTATCCAAATGCATAACTGTTTCAATTTCAAAACATCTGCTATCCCATCTTTAAAAAAAAAAAAAACCTGGTTTTAGGTCTGCAGGTGTGATCGCGAGGGATAAAACATCTGTGATTTGCCTTAGAAAATGAAGAGGGAGATATGCAAAACGGGCAGATGACATCAACCGCCACTAAACAACAACGATCACAGTATTTATCAGAAATCCTCTCAGGTTCACAAATTGGGAATCTGGGGTTGAAGATTTTCACCAGCTGCATGTCCCCATTTATGTTCTGTCCACAAGTCAAAAGCAAACTGCACATTTCCTTTTAAATTTCCCAGGCTCAACCCACTCTCTGCTTATCAAAGCAATAGTCAGCTTCCCTTCAACAAAGAGAAGTACAAGTCATGGCTTCAGGTCTGGGAGAAATCGTACTGTGTCAGGTGTGGCCATGAGGGGACAGAGGAGAGGCTCAGGAAGAAACAAATCTGATTAAACTCATAGGCGCTAGAGACAAGAATTGTAGCTCGCCATGGAGAACCACTTGAGAAAGACACGGTGCATAGGACAGGAGCAAGGAGAAGATCTAGACCAGTGCCCACACTTTGGTTCTGGGGGAGAAGCAATGCAGGGCAATGTCAGTAGTTAAGGATGAGATCTTTTGAATATTCTGGGCTGGCCCTCAGCTACAGTGGTCTCTCTACCTTGCTGGTACCTGGCCCTGGGGTGATGAAGGCATAGGACAGTCACCTCCAGAAAAGGGCTGGTCTGGCTCTGGAAGAGTTAGTTTGCATATCAAAAGAAAGATCCAAGGGAAATTTTTTTTCTTGAGAGACTGGCTATATCTCTACTTCACTCCAAGAACAGGCTCTCCTCAGCTAGAAAGGATTTTTAAAATGTTGAAAACATGATATATAGAAAATATACACACATGTATACTTAATACAGACATGATGCAATAGCAATTGTGATTGATAAGGCAGGTTTGTCTTGCTTATTAGAGACCAATGAGAAGAAGCCAAAGGCCAAAATGTACTGGCTGGCCATAATGAGGATGCATCAGCTTCAAGGTCCCTTTCTTCATAAACTGTAGGGAATGTTGGGAAGAGGAGCAAGGTTCTCATTATTGACTAAGATGGCCTTCAACTTCAAGGGGAGAAAAACATCAAAAAAAATTTTTTTTGAGTCCTAGGAATGGAATCCAGGAGCATTCTACTTCCGAGCTACACCTCCAGCTCTATTTTTTATTATTTATTTTGAAACAGGGTCTCACTGAGTTCCAAAAGCCCTCACTAAGTAGTAGTAGCTAAGGCTGTCCACGAACCGCGATCTTCCAGTCTCAGCCTCCCAAATGCTGGGATTACAAGAGTGCGCTACCACACCCAGCAAAAACACCAATATTTATTTGTGGCAGCTTACCATTCCTGACTAGCTAGGGTTAGTGAAAGGAATACAGAATTTGGAAAGAGAAAAACTTTGATCTGAACTCTAAAATAACCCCTTGTTGGCTACATGACTCTAGGCAAATTATTTAAAATGTCTAAACCCTGGTTTCTTTAACCATAATACAGGGCAAGTAATTACCATCTCAGGGGATTAAGATGACAAATGAGATATGCACAAGATATTATAATTATCATAATTACAATAAATCCCCAATAAAAGAATATAAACAACTGTTCTTTGTATATTCTTTATTTATAGGTTTATACAGAAAGGAAAAATAGCCCATGAAAAATATTTCTTGTGAAATTTGATAATTCTGACCAAATAGCATGGTTTTCTGAAAAACACTGATAATATGAACCCAGCACAGTTTGTTGGAGGGGAGAGTGTACACCTCACTACAGTGCCCAGTGTGTTAAGGCACCAATGCATTAGGGCTGTCAGAGGGACAGTCAATGTGAAAGACTGAATTCCTAAACTTGAGCCCCAAGAAAAGATGCAGGTCTCAACCTGAAGAATGCCAAAGAGGACAACTGTCAAAGAGCTTTAATCTCTGTCCTTGGAAGAGTTGATGTAACGTGGAGGGGGGAAAATGGATACAAATACTGATATTAAGAAACCAGAGATGTGTCAGGAATGCTCCTTTAGCGACTGAGACCCTGGCGAAGGGCCTTCTTATTTCTCAAACAAAACACAAAGGAGTCATTTTCCGCTGAAATCATTTTTTCAGAGAGCTATAATTTGTGTGTGTGTGTGTGTGTGTGTGTGTGTGTGTGTGTGTGTGTGGTGCTAGGGATTGAACCCAGGGGCATTCTACCCCTGAGCTGTACTCCCAGACCCATTTTTTTTATTCTTTATTTTTGAAACATGGTCTCCCTAAATTGCAGAAGCCCTCACTAAGTAGCCGAGGGTGCCTGCGAATCGAGATCCTCCTGTCTCAGCCTCCCAAGTACTGGGATTACAAGCATGTGCCACCATGCCCGGCTAAGAGAGAGAGCCATAAATTTGATTCACCACTTAATAGTCATTTCTACTTTAGTATAAATTCTTTCAATCAATTGGTGGTCCCAAAATATCATGCCGAGAGAAAAAGAATTCTGAGGCAAACCATTGAGGGAGAAAAGTAACTTTTCTATTCAAATTAAATTCTGTTGCCCACCCCCTGCCCAAGAAATGAATTACACAGTTGGAGATTATTGTTTCCAGCTGCTGGGGACAGATGCATTTGACTTGGGACTTCATAACAAATATGGAGCATGAAGTCAAGCTAAGAGTGCAGCTGGTGCTGAGGAAATGACCCATCAAGGGGGATGGAATAAAAGACACAGCCAATCCCACTGCGGAATCACAACAAGTGGCCCCATCTACTGGGGTGCAGTACTGGGTAAATAAAAGGATATGAAGGGCTCAAAAGTTGGGTGATGTCTGCCAGAGATAAAGGAGGTCACCCAGCAGTTGATTTGTACGTAGGGAGCCCGGTTGTTCTCTGGCCACACGCCCTGCACCAGTCACAGCAGTACTATTGGTGACAAGTGGCTATCTGGGACAGGGAAGGTAGAAGATTGTTCTAGATAAAGCAGATTAATACAAAGCCTGCCTGGGAGTCAGAGAAATTGCTGAAGGATACTGGTCACTTAAGAAGAAAGAGAAGACATCAAAAAGCCAGGATAGGAGCTTCAAAGAGGAAAAAGAAAGAAAAATAAAGGATAAAATAAGCTATTTTAGTCTCTTCTTTACAATCTCACTAAACTTGAACCCTTTTGTTAAAGATAGGTGATCCAGAGTCTTAGGACTATTGTTATTATTAATTGCCAAGGCTGGATCTTACTGTAGCATCCTTTGTCGGTTTCTAAATCTTAAATGTGTATCAAAAGTATTAGGATTCATGGCCCCACTGGTCTCCTTTGGCCTGCAATAAGCAAATTTGAGAAACAGGACAGAAACTGAGCATGGAGGGCAGATGGAGTGGACGGGACTCTCCTTAGGCCTGAGGGATCCAGCTTCTCGGCGACAGTGACAGCTTTTGCTTTGCAGGCAGAGAGGCTGCAAGCAAGGATAGCAGATGCACTCGGCTGGTTTCTGCTAATGCTCAGCTCTCCCTCTACTCAAAAATCCCCCCAAAGTGTCCTTAAGGCCAATCATCCCTACCTATATGAGTAAACATGTGCAAAAGTGTCCTTTCCCATGTGTGACCTCACACTGGCCCTCACACACAAAGTAACTCAGCAAACGGCCAACATCTTTTGCTTAGAGTCCTGGCCACTTCTGACCACTACACTCGGGCTTTGTAGCAATGCCCACCAGCCCAGGATGACCTGGCAGCGCCCTCCAGACCACAGCAGCTGCTCCTCCCAAGCTAAGCCCCACTCTCTCGTTTTCCTCGCATCAGCAGCCCACAGCTGCCTTCAGTCATCTTGCTGGGAAGGGAGGGAAGCTTCCCACCTTCTTCTTGAAAAAGTGGCATCAGCTGTGCCCCTTCTCCTCTGGCTCCACCCACATTCCACAGCTCCACTCAAAAGCTGCTCACTCAGCCACCACTAGCTCTCTTGGCAGCGAGTCCTGGTCAAGTTTGGGTCCACAGCTGTTCCACCTGGAGTGTAGCTGGTGGGCAAAGAATGACCTAAAACAGCTGCATGGTTCAGGGCAGACTGAAAGGAGGAGGAACACGAGCAGGATCCCCAAGTTTGGTGAAGATGTGTACGTTGGCAGATGCACGTGCTTCTGTAGATGATGGTGGATTGCTTGAGTGTATAGTCATAGAAGGCAGGTGTGTGCACGTTGGATGGGAAGGATACGAGTGCAGGGGTAGCTGAGCGTATATGTGGCTGGTACTAATGGATGGTAAGACATGTATGTTATGACATCTGGCTCTTGAAAATTAGCAAGCCAAATTAAATTTAGATGTCTCAAGATGATGTTCCAAATGTATTTAGAGAGCCACGCATTTGTGTGTGTCTTATTGCTTATAAAGTCCAAGAATATCAAATGAGCTACTTAAAGAACAACTAAGATTTTGTTCCTCCTATATATCAATGTTTTTTAGTGTGGCTAGACTTTGAGCATTGTCCAGAAGTTCCTGAGCCCTCTTTGAATATTTCTGCCTAAAACAACTCTTGAAGAAGAAGTTTATCCAGCTCTGCGTTGTTGGAGTCCAGAAGCTCAGCTATATGCTAGTACTGGCCACATGGCTGCACAACCCAGGATGCTTAAGCTGCCCACTGACATCCATATGGATTTCGTCCCCCGCAAGAGGATTTGGCCCAAATTATCTCATTTTCTCCTTCACCACTGCACAGCTGAAACTAGTGACACCCCCATCCCACCCAGCCAGCTCTCTTTCAACATCTGCCAATGTGAGTCCTGGCATCAGGCATGGTGCTAATTTTTGGAAAACACCCACACTTGGTCTTCTTTTAGATCCATGTCCCCACATATGGATGTTTTAGATACCAAGCACATGGTTTTAGTGTGTCCTTCAGATATGACAAGCAGAGAGTGTCCTGTCAGGTAGGCAGTTATAGTTGGTGAAATGAGTTCCTTGTTATGGTTACATGGTTTGCTTTGGTGAATACGCTCACAAGCTATTGAAATGGAAGCATTTTACAATTTGCAAATTTTCATACCCCCAAGAAACTTGTATGCCTCCTCTCCCCAGTTTCTAATAAACACCCAAAACACTAGTATTTAAGGTCATTTAAGGTTTTTGCCATAATCTGCTATTATTTCAACCTCATTGTATTGTTGAATATTTGTTATGTATATAAATTACAGGCTTGCTCTGATAATGTGATGAAAAAGGTATTTCTTCCAATCTCTCAGAAACAAATCAATAAAATCAGGCTGAAAAGAGGGAATAAATTCCTGCTGACAGAATTGTGGTGTATTATGGAGAAGATGCCATGTGAGCCTGATCCAAAGAATGAATAGAAGATCATTCAATCAAAATTAGAGATGTTGCAGGCAGACAGAATGGCATGAGTTACATCATGGAGATGTGATCAGACAGGACTTATTCGATTAATGTTCATATTATTTAGTAAGTTTATGGTTAAGAACTAAGACTGAAAAGTTATATACATAAATGTTAGACTTTTAAATGATCTTGGAGGCCAGTCTGAAGAGTTTTGCTTGACCTTGAGGAGTTATTCAAGTTAAAATAATTAGGAAGGACATAGAAAAGATAAGAAATTGTCTGATAGGTATAAGTTAAGACATAAAAATAAGAAATTGTAGCTGGGCATGGTGGCTCACGCTTGTAATCCCAGCATTTTGGAGGTGGAGACCAGAAGATTACCGTTTGCAGACAGCCTCAGCTACATAGTGAGACCTTTTGCAACTCAGTGAGATCCTGTTTCAAAAATAAAGAATAAAAACTGGGCTGGGGGTGTATCTCAAGGTAGAATACTCCTGGGTTCCATCCCCAGTACAAATAAATAAATAAATAAATAAGAAATTGTAATGAATACTGAGACCTCTATCTTCAGATGTTACCAAGTAGACACTACTCAAAGTTGAAAGACAATAGTGTTAAATGTCCCTAATTTAGGATTCGCTAACAATGGGTCCTTCCAGAAGAATCATTAAAGCATCCTCTAAGAAGTAAACAGAGAGGGGAAGAAGACTCAGCTTTGGAGAAAGTTGAGTTTGCGAGTCAGTGTTTATCCTCTTCATCTTCTTTCCATACAAGGTTAATAGGTGAATGGAGAATTTGTTTAGCTTATTTTTCTCTGCCCAACCAAGCCAGGTGTCTTCTAGAAAATAATTTGTGAAAGTTGAAAGCATAATTAGGAAGGGGAGATTACTATGAATTTTACTGTGCCCAGAGGCTCACAGTCCTAGGTGCATGTGCAGAACATCCAGGATATTGGATCCTAAGACAAAGCAAATGAGTGAGTCATAAGATATCAAATTTGCTTGCACCTCCCAATTTCACACACATTGAAAGAGATGTAGCAAGGATTCCAAGTTTCCTATAGACTTAGTCCAGCCCACCAATTAAGAGGTGAACAACAGGATGGCTATACTGATGAATGGGCAAGAGGAAGACACAGATAGTCCTCCACCAACAGTGAGGGAAGAAAGATGCACTGCCCCCAAGAAGACTGCTGGCTGGGCGTCAAAACCCACTTGAGATGCCACACTATGCAACTGGAGATGAGTCACCTACACCCATTGATTAGACCAGGTAAGGCATCAGCTGGGCTAGAGGGAAAAGGGCTGCCAGTTTGCCACCTCTAACATGCTGGCAATCATAAAAGCAAATTCCCTTCACTCACCTTGACCTTCCTGACTCTCCTATCTGCTGAACAGCTGTCTGAGATGGGAAGGAAAAAGATAAAGAACCCATCAGACTCTGCTTTCTGCACTCAGCTTCCAGCTGACTATCAAAGTCTAATGTAGTTAAAGAAAAATAATGAACTGAGTTTGAGATTTTAATAAGTAGATTTCAAAAATCAGTACCTATGCTGATAATTACTAGAAGGGCTGACAAGGATAAGTTTTTATACTCTTGAGGTTGGTGGCTTAACTTAATTTAGTCAATAGCCTCTTGGAGAAAAATATTTATATAGTTGTATGTACTGGGAAATACAGTCTAATAAAAATAGCTATAATTGCAAGGAGTAAGCATGTCAACTACAAAACTAGCAATGAAGAAAGTTGAGAGATATAAATATTAATTTATAGATAAAACTTCAGAATTTGTTTCATGAGTAAACTTAAAGAAAAAAATAGAAAGAAACCAAAAAGATTCTAACTCACTTTTTAGCCTCTCTATTTTGGGATAGGAAGAGGTCAAGAAACCTTTTAAAAATCTCATAAAAAATCTATGGATTCTAGTCCCAGAAAAGGCACATATTCAATCATACCCCAAATTTTGCATGCAGCTTCGGGGAGGTTCATAAATCCCCAAATTTCCCTGAGGGAAATGAAATCTTCTAATAAGAGTTGGAATGGTGGTGAGACCATTAAACAAAATAGGAAAACAATAAGTTGAGTGGTGTGTTGGAAGAAACTCCAGATCTATTTCACCACCCCAAAACACCTATTCTAACGTGCAGACCCATCTAGTCAAAAACTCCACTTGGATATCCATAGAATTCACAAACTCAACACATCCACACTGAACAATCTTGTTTTCACCCACCTGGATCTTCTTACATTCCCTAACTTGTTGAAAATGTCGTCACTCCTCAGCCTCATTGCTTAAGCTAAATTCTCCCATACTATTCTTGGCCATTCTTGTTCTCCTTTCTGAAATCAGATAGGATTCATAAATAAATAAGGATTTATAAATTATTCATAAATCCTTATTCATAAATAAGGATTCCTTATTTATGTTGCTTCGTAGCACTTCTCTCCACCCCAACCATCATTTCTCATGAGTTAAACAAAGCTGCTTGTGGCCATCAGCTTCTATTTTTTTCTCTCCCAACTCATTCAAACCATCCCATCTAAAGTAACATTTCAGAAACAATACCCATCCTATCATTTTAACACTTAATGTATCCCTATCGTGGCCCTTGAGTTGGAGTCCCTTCTTCCCTGCGTGGTCACATGGTGGTTTCTGACCTGGTTCCTGGCTGTCCCTCTTCTAACTGCCAATTCTCCATATGCATTAGTCACCTGGCACCATGCACTTTTCTCAAAGCACCATATATATCTCTAGAAATTCTTCTTTTCACCCTACTTTATTCAGCTGGCTAAGTTCTGGGTTGGATTGCAAACGAGATCACTTCTTGTCGTTTCTGACTTTCCTCCAAAACTGGTTTTCTCTCATTTGTTCTCTCCCGCACCCTCTCTTCCTCTTAAAGCACCAAGACTATCCTGAATTTCACCTGCCTGTTGCTGATCTTTATCTATCTGCAGGCTGTCAGTTCCTTGAGAGCAAAGATGGGGATTCTCTTCAGCATCTCCATAAGATATGATGCTGTTCCTGGAACAGAATAGATTCTTGAAAACTATTCTGTGACTGGATGAATAAATTGACAAATGAATAATAAATGAAGATACAGAAAAAAGGATGGTAATAGAAAAAGATAAGTCAGAGTAAACATATTTTCTAATGTATTGTATGCTGGCAAACATGGGCAGGCTCCTTATAATCTCTCCACTTTTGTTCTGACCACTTTGCTGGCTTGCACTGGTTTCTTTCTCCTAGCCCTGCCCCACACACCTACGACTTGCCTACCTGGTAAACTCCCACGCCGATTTCTTCTCTGAATTTCTTTTGGAACTTGTTACCTATTAAGGACATTTTAGCACATTGTGGCATAGTGTGATATTCATTTCTCTAATTGCTTCATTTGAGTAAGTTTTGTCTCCACATTGAGGTAAGAAGATTTCACTTATAAGATAAAAGGTTTTTTTGTTTTGTTTTTGTTTTTGCATTGAACTTACCACAGGCCGGGGTACTTAGTGACACGCTGGGAAAAGTTGGCACTGAATAATCCCCGTTGATTAATTAACATCATTAACAATCATCAATTTCTTTCTATTCAACAATAAGCCTTATGAAATTTTCCTAGTCATTTCGTTCCCAGTCCGTGAGTGAATCAGGGAGCCTGGCCCTTCTTGGGAAATTGATCTTTTGATGATAGCTGTGTTACTTTTAATCCAAACATCAAGCCTGGAAAATCCATTCATTTAGCAAACACTTATTAGAGTAAATTATGTGCTAAGCCCTCTCCAATCACTCTACCACTCCCAGACTCTTACCCACTTGCCATAAACATTTATAATGAGGGTGATTGTCAGTCCCCTTGTGGAACCTGAGACAGGGATTCTTGGTTCTTGTGTTGGCATTCTCAGGGCATGAAGAGCAAAGGCAAAAGAAAGTTAAGCTCATAAGATGCTGTCCTAACTCAAGTCTAAATCCAGCCTGGTTCCCCAGGGGGCTCAGAAGCATGGATTTCTCCTCAGAATTGGCCCTACCTGAGACAAGAGCCGATTTGACACTTCCTCAGTCATTGGCTGTGAGCTGGTGATGTATGTATTCTCTAGGATACAAATTCTTCCACTTACCCTAGGGTGATTCTCCAGAGAAAGCACAGCTATAAGTTAAGAGTGAACACTCAAACCATGGAGCATTTGTGCACTGGCTCCAGTAGAGGGTTTGTATGAAGCACTAAGACCATACACAAAAAATGGGAGCCAGATTTATTCCGTTACTTGGGAGGCAGCGACAGGAGGATTGCATGTTAGAGGCCAACCTCAACAATTTAAAAAATCTTATTTCAAAATAAAAACTAAATAGGGCTGGGAGGGTAGCCCATAAGTAGAATGTCCCTGCATTCAATTCCCAGTTCTACCATGGAAAAATAAAAGCTTTAACAAGAAACATAGTCAATGTCTAGTTTCAACAGAAGATAGGAACTGCTTGAGATGATAAAAATTATAGACAGAAAGGTGAGAGTTGTCAGGGGTGAACAGTACTCTTATTAGAAAATGATTATAGAACTGTAGGTGAAATCAATCTCTAAGAAATCTATTTCATTTCTTTTTTTGAAACAGGGTCTCACTGACTTGCATAGGGGCCTCACTAAGCAGCTAGGCTGGTCGCAAACCCGGATTCTCCTGTCCCAGCCTCCCAAATGTTGGGATTACAAGAGTGCGCCACCACGCCCAGATGAAATCTCTTTAATTTCTAGGAAAAAAAGAGAACTGTGAAGATTCGGGGAGCTTATTTTAGATGTGATCAATGCTCAGCTGATTAAAGCTATTCCAGATTTTTTTTTTAAATGGTCTACTTTATTCTTTATTTTTCAATAATGCTAGCCCAGTTACTTTTTCAGATATGCTGAGCCTTCCATGAGAATCCCAAAACCCAGGTTTCATTTAGTTTAATCCTTGATAATTTTCTGTTTTTCCATTCATCTCAGACTTCTAGTTATCAGGCCAACACAGTAGTTATTTTCTAAACATCTTTAAACTTCTGCTTTGGAGCGTCTTGAGAATCTGTTACTTTTCTCCAATATGGGCAGAAACCTTGAGCTCCAAACGCAGATGCTTCATTGAGCACAGAAAGAGATGTACTTGCTGCTCTGTGCTCTTTGCTGCAGTCTCTGCTCCCAGTGCTCCGAACCAACTTTGACAGAAGGAGAACATGATTTTCATGGCCATTCACATGTTTGCCCTTGGCAGGTGGCTTTCTCCTTTGGCAGAACTGGCTGGCTGTGTGGTGGCACCTTTCACAATTCTGGCTGACAAGTCTTCCCCTTCCCCGTCTGTGTGTGCACACTGGCACAGCACAGCCATCTATCCATCGCAGGGTGTGGTAGGATTATGTTTCATGGGACCAGATTTCTGCGTAAGCTTCCTCAGGCCCTTGCATGCCAGCCAAACACTTTGTAGGCTCAGAAAGAAATGTTCCAAAGTACAAAGAGATAGACAGCAGTCACTGCCCCTAAATTACAACAAAGAGCATGCCATTAAACATGTTTGTAGCTGGCTTATGGATAATGCAGAGCAATTAGCAATCAATTGGCATCTTAATGGCACAGAGAGAACTGTAAGAGTGAGCATCCCCATTCACTGGTTTTTAAAAAAAAAGTTGTCTTAAGCTGCTCTCTAAAGCTGAAGTCTTTAATTGTCTCAGAACTCAATGTGAAAGATCTAATAAATAACCACATTTGTTTCCATCCACCTACCTGGCAGCACAATAGGAAACTGTAGGGATTAAATAAATACCAGTGTCCTTTGATATGCAGAGACATGTTTTACTTATCTTTGTAAATTCAATGCCTGCATAGCCTAGAGCCTGGTGTAAAGTAGACACTCAATAAATACTTGCTGAATGAAACAATGCTCTTTTTTTTTTTTTTTTTGGTAGTACTGGAGATTGAATCCAGAGGCATTCTACCCCCAGTTCTATTTTTTATTCTTTATTTTGAAACAGAGTCTCACTAAGTTGTCAAGGGCCTCACAAAGTAGCTGAGGCTGGCCTTAAACCTAGGATCCTTCTGTCTCAGCCACCCAATTACTGGGATTACAAGTGTACCACCAAGCCCAGCTTGAAACAACTCTTTAAACAGGTCCATGTCTAATTTTCTGGGGACAGGAAGAATTGTTCCTGCCTTATGCTGGGTTATTAGGTCAATGAAAACTGGAGAAAATGCCCAGTTTAGTCAAACTTTGTCAATGTCTACAGTATTATTTATGTCAAGCTTTCTAAACATTGATATTTTCTTCAACTATAAAACAACAAATGCCTGTCTTATTTGGAGGGTTGAACATGGGAGCTTAATACCAGCTTTCTGGTCGGACCTTTCCAGATCTGCTTTATGGGGACATTGGAGGCCGACTGATGTCTGAAAAGTGTACTTACCAATGATATGTACTTTAATCAGTGAACCAGTCATTTATCCACTGTGTACTCCATCTGTCTGCATCTACGCCAAAGCATCCATTTGCCCACAGACCATAAAGAAAAATAGTTATGTGAGAAACTCTGAAAAGAAAAGAAACATTATTTAGATGATTTTAATAATAGCATTCAATTTGGGAAAATAAAACAAAAATATGTCAATAAAATAATCAGTGTGTGTGTGTGTGTGTGACTGCGGATTAAAATGAGGGTCATTCTACTTCTGAGCTGAAGCCCTGTTTTAATTAATTATTTATTTATTTAATTTTTGAAACCGACTCTAACTTGCTGAGGCTGCCCTTGAACCTGAGATCCTCCTGTCTCAGTCACCATGCACAGCTATGAGTAATTTTTCAACCAGTGTTTTCTGAATTATGAATTATCTATAAATTAATTAAGCTATCTTAGTGACAGTCTCTTAGCTAATTGCCACAGCATAGAGGAGAAAGATTGCTGAAGACAGAGTAAAAAAAAAAAAAAAAAAATCTGGCTTTCCACTCTGATTTGACCTTTTCCCAGATAACTCGGACTTGGGTTTTCTTAATCCCTCTGAACCTAAATAAGAAGATCATGAGTTGTTGTGGGAACAATATAACCTTATAATACAAAACCCTACCAAATAACACCCCCCAGAAAACAGCTCAATGTGTTTTTACTGAACAAATCAAAGAATATAAAGAAAGCAGTGAATAACACCTTTGATTTACATCAGCTAAGCATGAATTTCCTGCCCTAACCCAGATCAGTTCTCCTCCTTTTCACTTGCCACAACTGGTGTATAATTGTAAGAAATTCCAACCCAGCTGGCCAGTTTCAGCCATATCTGAGATCATGGATGAAAAAAAAAATGAACTGACCACAAAGTTACCAAACTCTGATTTTTCCTTCATTACCATAATTTTCTAATCAGCTCGGTTAATCTATATGGAGAAACTTTTCCTTGAACTATAAATAAATCTCAGTGGTAAACCAAGTTCATTCACCTCTGACACTGACCTCAACTGCTTTCAGACTGACATTGGACTTCACAACTGCAGGTCTATAAAGTTTATGAAATATTAATAAGGTAGCTTTTAAAAAATAATATAAAGTTTTCATTTTATGGGTTCTTGGGGTGAGGCTCACTTTAACAGATTTTAGGGGGCTTTTTGGATTTTGTGTTCCAGTACATTAAATGTATCTGTTTATCCTTCTCAGTTTGGCAATAAAAGAGCTCTGACTAGGAAATTGTTGCACTTTTTTGGGTAAAATTCAGGCCCAAATGCAAGATAACTTCAACTGTAGCCAACAGATGAATCGAGTGCATATGCCACAAGCTCAAACAGAAGCTATGTTTGGGGCCAAAGCAAGGAAAAATAAAGAAAAACCAAAAAGGCAAAACTCAGAGTAGGAGGTTAAACTCAAACATGGGGTTGGATCTCAAGGAGAATGGCCCAAGGTTGAAAGTGCTCAGCTCATCAGCAGACCCGGACCTCACTATGGCAGTGGCTACTGTGTTCAGCATGTGAGCTGATGGTGTGAAGTGGAGGTGGAAATCCCTACACAGTGGAGCAAAACATTTGGTATCAGAGATGCTGGGTTCAAATTCCTAGTTCTCCACCTACTCTGTGCCTTTATGCATATTATTCCACTTCTCAGAGTCTCTTTTCCTATCTGTGAACAATAATATCTACCTCCCAATGTCATGAAGGACAAGAAAGTAGGTGCATAAGACACTGGGAAGTATAACTGGGTCTCCTAAAGGACACTGCAGAGAAGGTCAATGTGGCTACTCTGCTTAGAATTAAGTAAGTCTCAACATCTTGATTCCAAGTATATCTATTTAAATGAAAACCAGCCAAAGCCCAGAGAAGAGGAGAAGGAGACAGGAGACAGGGCACCAGAGGAGGGGACGAAGTTAATTTTGGCAAAAAATTCTCTTGCCAAAGTATAAGTATCTTAGTTCATTTCAGCTGTTATAACAAAATACAATAAACTGAGTAGTTTATAAACAACAAAAATTTCTTCCTAATGGTTCAAGGTGAGAGAAGATTCAGTGTGTGGTGAAGGATCAAGACAGCTGTCTGGGTTCTCTTTGATAAGTTCAATAAAAGAAGAGCCTATTAGGTCCTCAGGGCCCACCTCCTCACACCTTCGTGGTGGGAATTTGGATTTTAGTGTTGGGATCTTCAGGATGGAGTGCAGAGCCAAGGTTGGCACTGCCCACAGTAGGAGCTCTTAGCTTCCCACCAATGACCATTCAGTCCCTTCTAGGGTCCACTTCTCTAGGCCCCTGCCTAAAACATTTTCTTTACTCAGGCAACAAAAGTTTTGATGATAGAACAGCTACAAAACTCATCTGCATTTCATTTATTTCCCATGAGTCTTGTCAGCCTAAAAAATGTTCTCAAATTCACAGGTGAAAATGAGAAAGAAAGGGGGGGGGGAGCGGCAGTGTCCACATGTTTCAGAATTGGATTTAAGAGCAGGTTATTTTTTAAAAAAAAATCCTGCTTCATATAAGATAAGTTACACGGGATTGAAAAATGTAATAAACATTCCCAGTTTGACTAAAAGGAATGCGATATGTAATCAAACATGGAGATCAAAGGGAAGTCCTTGAGTTATGATACGAACAGATGGAACATAAAACAGGACTTTAAAATAAATAAAAGAGCATTCTAAAACCTTATCACAGAACTCAAAGAGTTCTTAAAGGAAAAAATTTAACCAAAGAGAAAAATAAGCTAATATCAATATATGGTTTTCTTGACAGCTTGTTTCAAAATTAACATTTACTAGTCTATCAAAAGCCTCTCAAAGTTTGGATTTTGAAAACTTTGAGAAGATCTGATGAATTTTTACTCTTTCATTAGTTTTAAAATATATACAAGCATATATAAAAATACCCCTCCTGACACACACAAACATATGTGCATGTCACCATTATAAGAATAATGTGCACTCTAGGTACTTGTTTGCTCACTGTAACCACATCTAAACTCTTTTGTACAAATATATTCCAAATTATTAAGTTTATGCCATAAATTAACAATGAATGACCATCAATGAATTTTCAACAAAAGCTCTGAAAATGTATTTATGTCAATTATTTAAAATGTGTGAACAACTATGGAGAGCTGTGTGGAGATTCCTAAGAAAGGTGGGAATAGATTCACCATATGATCCAGCTATACCACTTCTGGGTATCTTTCCAAAGGGGTTGAATTCAGAGAAATACAGCAACATATGCATACCTATGTTCATAGCAGCACAATTTGTAATAGCCAAAATATGGAACCAACCCAGATCTCCATCAACAGATGAATGGATAGCAAAACTGTGGGAAATACACACAATGGAATTCTATTCAGCCATAAAGAAGAACAAAATTATATCATTTGCAAGAAGATGGAAAGCCCTGGAGAACATTATGTTAAGTGAGATCAGCCAAGCACAGAAGGAGAAGATACATATGTTTCCTCTAATATGCCCAAACTAGGAAACACAAAGGATACCAGTGGGACTCCAGATTTGGAGGGGAAATACTAGCTAAGTTTGAATGGAAAGATAGGAGAGGAGAAAGGCCGATCTTGATTAATGAGGGTTTACACCTGAACATGTGTAAAATTATGAATAAGACATGGTTAACCTGGACAACCATTGGTGGGAGGCGGGGAGAGGGCACCAAATATAGTTTAAATGTATACTATTTATGTTCAATAAAAAATTGTTAAAAGAAAAAATTTAAAATTAAAATTTAAAAAAAAGTCAAATAAAAACCTGCCAGGACAATCAAATGGTTCATGAGAGAAAGTTCTCCTCAAAGAACTTCTAATTATGAAAAATTAAAATTGGAAACATTTGAATATCACCATTTTGTAAACATTTAATAAAGTGCTCAATCTAAAAAAAAATAAAATAAAAATAAAAAATAAAATGTGTGAACAAGTAAACCTTCATAACCTGTCAGGGAGCACAGGTCTTGCTACGGGGAAAAGAAGCGATATACTTAATTATGTAACCTCTTCCCTTAAAAAAGTCTTATTTCCTACTTAAATGAATACAGAAGTACTTTATTCCCAAAACTTCTAGAGTCATCTGCATAGGTTCTTTTCCTCCTTAATTCCAATGAGGTTTTAATCTGAAACTGTGATTACTGCCTTCAGTATTCCAGGGATACCATCCTTGGCTAAGGCCAACAATAGCATGAGGTTTTGGGGGTATTTTTTGCCAATTTCACTGCGCATATTTCTGCGCTCACCTATGACAATGTACCCAACTGCCTCTCCTTGATTTCCTAAATACTACCTCTCTTCTCTTTCTCCTTCTCTCCAGGTTCCCCTTCCAACTATTATTAATTGCTTTCCTGTGCTGATTTCTTTCATTTTCAACTACATGAACTACCCAAAAAACCATATACAAACCTAGAGTCTCACTAGCACTTTCATGTTGACTCTTTCTAAATCTCTAGCTAAGACTTCTTCTTGAATTCAAGACATGCCCATTGGACATTTCTCCCTGTTCTATGTCCAAAAAGTACCACAGGCTATTCAGAGTGCACGGTGAGCTCATGGTCTACCCTGCTCACCTACCCATCCTCAATCCTTGAATTCCCTTTCTGCCAGTGAACAGCCATGCTGTCCTACCACCCATCAAGACAGACAGCCACAGCAGAATTGTCCTCTCGCTCGCTGCAGGCATTACTCCTTGAAGCCTACTGACCCAGCTCCGGGACATCTTTGTAGCTGCTGTCATGGTTCCTGCACTCTGTCAAGCCTCTAGTGGCCTCTAAGAGCAGGCCTCTGACTCATCTTCCTGACTCTGGCTTTGGGCACCTGCCTTTCACTGACCTAACCTCTCTTCAGCTGCTGGGGTCATCTTTCTAACACTCAATTCTGATCGCATCTCTCTTCTATTTAACATTCTTCATTGACCCCCTCCAGACCTAAATTTCTTTCACTTCTACAGGTTCCGGTAATTAAAATAGGCTAAATTTTAAAATATTCAAATAATCTCCAAAAATCTGGAAAAAACTATAGATACAAAATAGGAAGACTAATACAAAATGAATAATAAAAAGGTAGATGTATGCCAGCATGGTGGCGCACACTTGTAATCACCGCACTTGGGAGGTGGAGACAGGAGGATTGCACAGGTTCAAAGTCAGGCACTGGCTTAAGAGACCCTGTTTCAAAATAAAAAGTCTAAAATAGGTCTGGGAGTGTAGCCCGGAAGTAGAAGGGCTTCCAGGAACCCCAGAACCACCAGAAAAAAAAAGTAGACATAAACCTAAACATATGATAATCATACTACCATTTAATAGACTAAACACCACTTACCCGAGCAAGTTTTATGGAAGAAATTGATAAGTTGGTTCTATACTACATGAAAAAGCACAAAATCCTAGAGTAGAATTTATTTTTAAACAAGCCATGGGTGGTGGCACATGCCTGTAATCCCAGTACTAGGGAGGTTGAGACAGGAGGACAGCCGGTATTAGGACAGCCTCAGCAATGTATGAGACTCTCAGCAACCTCACAAGAACCTATTTTAGACAGACAAAAAATATAAGGACTGGGAGTGTAGCTTGAAGATAGAATGACCTCAGGCTTAATACTAGGTACCATAGATAGATAGATAGATAGATAAATAAATAAATAAATAAATAAATAAATAAATAAATAAATAAATAACAAAGTTGGAGTTCCTACACTATGTGACTTCAGGGTTTACTATAAATTTGCATTAACTAAAGTCATTGAACATATCATTGGATAGAATTGAGAAGTGGACTCAGACATACACCATCAACTAATTTTTAACAAAGTACCAACGTAATTTGATAGCAAAGGGATGTTTTTGTTTTTTTCTTTTAAATGAAGCTGAAGCAACTAAATTTTATCTCATAAAAAATAAACATAACTTTATTTTCAGCAACATATTCAAAAAGTAACTTGAAATAGATTCTAGAAAAAATGATCTAAAATGAGAGCTAAAACTATCAATTTTCTAAAGGAAAATTAGGAAAAATGTTTGCAATAGTAAGTGGGATAACTATGTCTTAAATAGGTCACAAAAATCACAAAATACATAAATTGATTAAATGAATTGCATGCAAATTAAAATCATATGCTCTCAAAAAAACAAGGTTAAGAGAGCAAAAAACAAAAAAAAAAGACAGAGACTAGAAGAAAATATTTACAAAACACATATCAGACAAATAGCTTGCAGCTAGAATATATAGAGAATACTTACAATTTCCTAAGAAGACAACCCTAACAAGGTTTTTATTTTATTTTATTTTATTTTGTTATTTTATTTTGGTGGTACTGGGGTTCCTGGAAACCCTTCTACCTCTGGGCTACACTCCCAGACCTAATACATACATATATATATATATATATATATATATATATATATATATATATATATATTTTTTTTTTTTTTTTAAACAGGGTCTCTTAAGCCAGTGTGGCCAGCTTCGAACTTGCACGATCCTCCTGTCTCTGCCTCCCAAGCGGGGATTACAAGTGTGTGCCACCACGCCCAGCCTCTAACAAGGTTTTTAAATGAGCTAGATATACATACAATGGAATTTTACTCATCCATAAAGAACAAAATTAGACCATTTGCAGAAAAATTAATGAAACTCAAGAATATTATACTAAATGAGCACACCCAGTCCCAGAGAACAAATAGATGTCTGTTCTGTCTTATATATGGAAGCCAAAGAGATATTTGACACTAAGGGGAACATCAGATAGATGAGCAGAGACTTCAGAGGAGTGACTGAGAGTGATGAGGGAAGGGGGCTGGGACAAAGTCATAAAAATTACAGTAGTAGAAAGAATCCTATAAATGTATACAGAATTTCCAATTCCAATCTGAAAGGTTTGCAGGGTGAGGGGAGGGGGATCTGGTGGGGAGGGCAATAAGAGTTGTGTTCATATGTATTTTTTTAACATTCTCTACTTTAAAATGATGTAAAACTACAGTGTGCCCAATTAAAAAAAACTTTTGAACCAACATTTAACAAAGAAAAACAGCAATAAACATCTGAATAGTTACTTAACATCATTTTAAAATGAGATTATTTCACGCCGGGCGTGGTGGCGCACACTTGTAATCCCCGTGATTGGGAGGCGAGACAGGAGGATCACGCAGGTTTGAAGCCAGCCGCGCTGGCTTAAGAAACCCTGTTTCCAAATTTAAAAAAAATTATATATATGTATATATATATATATATATATACATATATATATATACATATATATATATATATATATATATATATATATATATATATATATATATATAAACAGGTCTGGGAGTGTAGCCCGGAGGTAGAAGGGTTTCCAGGAACCCCAGTACCACCAAAGGAAAAAAAAAAAAGAAAAAGAAATTATTTCTACACATTCACTAGAGATACAAAAATTCAAAAAGAAGATAATATAAAGTATTGGTGAAGATACAGAGCATATAGCATTGGCTCTGTTAGCACAGTGCAAATAATAATTTTGGACAACATTGGCATTATCTCCTAATGTTGAATATGTATTCATCCTAAGACCCAATATCCCCCATCATAGACTTTTACCTAACACAAATGAATACATATGTCAAAATAGCTCATGAACATGAATGCTCATAGCGTTACTAATAACGAAAAATGGGAAACAGTACAAATATTTAACTGGCGCATAGGTAACCAAACTGGGACCTACCATACTATGGAATATTTTCATCAATAAAAAGGAAATAACTACAGACACATGAGCCAACATGGATGAATCACAAAAGCACCACACTAAGTGAAAGAAGCCAGTCAAAAAGGTAAGAGGTGAGGTCAGTGGTTGCCTGTGTGCCAAGGGGGAAAATATTTTCAGGTAAAGGAGACACTTGATTGCCATATGGCTTACACACTACACACGTATATACAACTGGCAATGTCATCAAGAAGAATATTTAATGTAGGACAATTTATCATATATAAATTATACCTGAAAAGTAAATACATATGAGAAAATATAGTGAATCAAACATTAACATTAAAATCCTCTAGTTCTTAAACTATTTTGGTTTTCTATTATAAGGCACAAAATAATGACTCAATGAGCATGAGCCCCACCCCTTCCTTTTCTTTACCAGGAATCAATGAATCAGTCGGGATGATGTATTCCTGAACAATGATGCCATGCCACAACTGAGCGTAAGTAGAGTACAAATTAAAGTTATTTATGCTCAAAATGTCCTTCCAAAACTTCCAGTGATTCAGAGAGAAAGAAAGTTGACATATTCATGTGAAATTCAAAAGTTGTTTTTTTTGTTTTGTTTTGTTTTGGTTTTTGTCCTGGTTTCTCTTTTTGGTTCTCTATAGGTTGGTACTTTCAGGATTTGTTTTTCCTCAAACTCTCACTCTCAAACACAGCTCCAGTTCCCTTCCCCCAATGCCACCTTGTCTGTGATGGCGAGGAGAAGCATCAGAGACAAACATCATAACTCTTTCTTCATTTCTAAGTCATTCCTCCATCCATCTAGAGCGGGAGGATATATTCAGTGCTACTAATCAGGGGCGATGTGAGAAGGAAAGCAGAAGTTAGCTGTGCACTCTAATGTAAATCGATGTGGGGAATATATAGGTATATTAATCTAAAATATTAACCATATACACCAGCCTTTAATGAACACCAGCTATTTCCTGGGTCTGTTCTAACTGCTCTATCAGGATGCTCTCATTTAAAGCTGCTGACAATCTGAGGATTTAGGTTTACATTATTACCATTTTACACATGATAAACTGGAAGTACAAAGCCACTCAGAAACTTTTCCAAGCCATGTAGATAGCTCATGCTCCTTTTTCTATAGTGTGTGTTGTCTATGATATATGACAATACCAAAAAAAAAAGGAATTAGTAAGCCAATAAAATAAGAGGCACTGTTCCTATCTTTAAACAGGTCACAATCTTCTAGTCAAAGAGCCACAAAGCAGACGACTTGACAGGCTGGGTACACGTGTGTGAGTACTTGTCTGTATCCTTACAAGTAGGTGTAAGAACAAACTATCTAAAGCCACAGCCAACCACCCCATTCAAAATACATGAGCCACAATTCCAAACTATATATTCAAATTAGGGCTATTTTATTTCATTAGGAGAAATACTAGTTGATTAGTATATGAAAAAATCTGATTGGAAACAGTATTGCTTTATTTAAAATGTTTGTTATTCTTTCAACTGCCAACTCCCTAAAGATAGGCACAATGCCATGTATGTACTTTTGAAGTCCCCATAATGTATTGTTAAAGCTAAGATGAAAATACTGTCTGATACTAATCAAGTACAGATACATTAAACTTTTAAGAAAGAGAAATAAGCAGGCAGCTGGGTTTTCATTCTTAATAACCCCTGTTTATTTTAACCTAACATCAGTGTCCCCTATTCCCTAGCACTTTCTTCTAATTAAATTCACACTAAAGTTTCAAACTCGTAAGACAGAATCCAGAAAATATATAGTGTTTTTGTCATATAAGTGGCTTCAGGAAAAATTATTTCAACCTAAAATCCAAGAGATTGGTCTAAGGCCCCAGTGGAGAAAAAAATGGAAGGAAGGAAGGAAAGGGAAAAAAGATGGGAGGTAGGACAGGAGGGAGAATGCACTTTTCCCGACTGAGGTTTTGAGAGAGGGAACTCCCACCAGAAGTTTGTTTCATTCTCATTCATCATTTCTGTACTTTATCTTGGCTGCAGATCCTTTGTCAAATCATTAACCTCTTTGAGTCCTAATTTTCTCATCTGCAAATTGTGGATAATTACAATAATCCCAACCTCTCCAGGCTGTTGCAAGGCTTAACTGTGACAATATGTGTGAAAGCCACTGAAACTTCTAAATTATCTTACAAATATTCACCTATTATGCAAGTGTGTAGTATTGCTACAGCTAAGTACACAGAGAATAAGCACAGAACTTCATCCTATGTGAAACACAACTCTCCCCAGTCCCCTCCCCTGTAAGCAGCCTGAAAGTTGGGGCATCTAGCAGGAAAGGAAAATGAGCCTCAGATTCAGGATGAAATGAGATGCCAGAGATGGGAGGAGAGTGGACACAGGGAGGGCTGGGGCGAGAGACTGTTTAATGTTCAAAACCAGTGCCAAGCTAAATTAGAAACATGAGTCTCCGTACCTGTAACTTACCTCATCGCTCTATAATTTGAAATCTGAGATCCCCTCACAGAGAAGTAAAAATAGAAGGCTCTCCAGCAGGTCTGGTCTCTGCCTAATAGAAGAAGAGCGTGGTAGGGGAGGGCTCGGCAGAGAATACCAATCATTTTGCCTTCTCCCTGTCCCCTGGGTGATGCAAGGGGACACAGCCAAGAGAGGTGGGCTCAGAGATCTGATAAGGAAACCTTCCTGGGAGTGGGAGAGGACCAGCTTCCTCGGAGTTACCCATTTTTTACCTTTTGTGTTTTGTCGTAGGCCCTGTGAGATTTCCTCAAAGGTAAGTGCCAGTTAGGTTCTGAGCCTGCCTAACCCTGCCATGGTTGCAGTAAATAAACTAGTCTAGGAGAGGAGAGCCTGGCACAGGTGCAGAGCAGATGAGCTGGCTCTTAGCACTGGGGAAGAAATGACTTGGTCAGCATTGCCTGCTCTCTGTGAATACATTTTTCCCTGGCTGGGGGAGCCAGCCTGGGAACCTCTAGAGGTCATTTTGTTTACGTCCTCTCTTTTGGTATAGGGTCCAGTCCCTCTCATATCAGCTCAGTGCTGTGCTTTGTCATCTATCATGCACAGGAAGGTTTTCTCTTCCCTGAACTACTACTATATATTATGGACAAGGTGACCAAGCAGGAATGGAATGAACTGGTTTCTCATTAATCACATAGAAAATGAATACCTGGGAATACCTTTCAGCATTCTTGGTGATGATTATATATTGAATGCTCTGAATATAATGAATGTAAGTGTGTGTGTGTGTGTGTGTGTGTGTGTGTGTGTGTGTGTGTGTGTTACTGGGAATGGAACTCAGGGGCATTCTACCTCCAGGCTATTCCTCCGGATCTGTTTTACATTTTATTTGGAAACAGGTTCTCACTAAGCTGCTGAGAGACTCACAAAGTAGCTGAGGCTGGCTTTGAACCTACACTATCCTATCTCAGCCTCTCAAATACTGGATTTACAAGTGTATATCACCATGCTCGGCTTAATAAATACAATTTTGAGAATTACCAATGTCAAATCAACCCTGTGGTTTGTTTTTAAAGAAAATTACTGTAGGTGTATTTTTTAAATCCCAGAACTTAGAATTCGCAAAGACAAAACAAAACAAAGAAAATAAACTCAACAAAATGTTAATCTAAATACCCCAAACAATTTGACTAAGTAATTTTCCCTCTAATATTTCAAACATGCCTTAGTCTTCATTTCTAAAACTATGTTTGTTCATATAAATTGGTTTTATTCAACCACTTTGCAAGAACCCAAATATTTTTTCTGTTGCCCTCTGAAGAAAAGGTATTTTTGTTTTCATCTTACTTTCCTTATAAATAGGGTTACCAACTGCATTCATTATAAAAAATCAAGAAAGAAAGCTTGCAAGCTATACCTACTTTTTTCTTCTCTTTCTTCTTTCCTTCTTTCTTTTCCTTGCTCCTTCCTTCCTTTCTTCCTTCCATCCTATCTTCCTTTTTATATTCTTTCCTTTCATACTAGAGTTGAATTCAGAGGCATTCTACCCCCAAGAACCATCCCCAGCCTTATTTTATTTTTTATTTTGAAACAGGATCTCACTGGATTGCTGAGCCTGAACTTGCCATCCTCCTATCTCAGCCTTCCAAGTACTAGGATTACAAATGTGCACTAACATACCCAGCTTATGCTTCTTTATAAGAGCACAAAAAGTGACCATCAGGACAGAATAGAAAGAAGGAAGAGATGGAGCCCTCTAGACCTGAATTTGAGTCCTGGCTATCCTCATAATCCCTGTAATTTCTGAAGGACTTAAATAACTTTTCTGTACTTCATTCTAAAAAGAAAAGAGAAAAGTGGGAAGTAGTGCTTAACCTTTGATTATATTAAAGATTCAGTAAGATGGAATATTTGAAAGCCCCAGGACCATAATGTCCAACAGCAATATACTGCAAGCAACATTTGTAATTTTGAACTTTCTAATAGTTACGACTAAAACATAAAAGAAGAAACTTGTAGAACTAATTATAACAACACATTTTTATCTAATATGTTTAAAATATTATCATTTCAAGACCTAATCAGAAAATCTTATGTTAATGAAATATTTTACATTTATTTTCTCCCTACTAAGTCTTTTGAAGTCAGTGTGTATTTTACACTACCACACATTTCAATTAGGACACCAAATTTTCACAGAAAATCATCTATATTTAGATTTGTTAAAATTTACAGCAAAAAAAATAGATTCACATATCCAATTTGTTCCAAAAGTACTTAAATGTTTTCCAAAAATTAAATCAAGTATCAGTGTTTTGAATATGAAATGATTGAAATGAAATAAAATTCAGTCACATTGCCCCCATTTTAAGTGCCTAATAGCCACAGGTAGCTAGGGACTACTGTGGACCTCTAAGTCCTACAGTAATATTTGAACTTAGGGGTAATCAATTAATTTTATTTTGCCCACTAATGGTTAATCAGAATCTAAAGTTTGCTAAGCATGTAAGCTTCATGAATTTCATGAGTTGTTCCTGAGAAATATGAACAACATCTGTGATAAGCTTGCCTAGGCTAGAAATCAAGCATTGACATGACATAATTTTTATTTGCCATCACACTTATTACCCAAAATGGTCTTCTGGAACTGCAGTCATCAAGCTGCTCTAATTTTTCCTCCTGGCTTTTCCTATCTCAGATGATGAGTAATGATACCAATGTTTTCATTACATGTAAAATATGAACATATGAGATAGAACATCAGCTTCATTAATCAAACACCACTGCTTTGGAATTTTGCAAATTCTTGAGCTAACCAAAAATATCCATGAGTCCATATCCAGAGTAATTAGACAAGAAAAATAAATAAAAAGCATCCAAATAGGAATGAGAGAAGGGATATTATCTCTGCTGATAATCTGTATATAGAAAATCTCAAGACTCCACCAAAAAAGTGTTAGAACTAATAAATGTATTCAGTAGTTTCAAGACACATAATCAATATATAAAAACCTGTATAATTTCTATATGCTAACAATAAACTATCTAAAAAATAAATTATAGAAACAATCTTAGATAAAAACTTCCTGAACAAGACCCCAAAGACACAAAAAATTAAAAGAAGGATCAATATCTAGGATTGCATTTAACTGAAGAGCTTCTGTGTAGTAAAGGAAGCCATAAAAACCTCAATAGAGAGCCTCCAGAATGGGAGAAGATTTTTGCCAGCTACTCCTCTGATAGGGGACTATTATCTGGAATATGTAGAGAACTCAAGAAATTCACAGCCCCAAAAAGCCCCACAAATAACCCAAATAAAAAATGGGCAAGTGAACTAAACACTTCACCAAAGAAAAACAGGTGGTAAAAACATATATGAAAAAATATTCATCATCATTAGCAACTGGAGAGATGCAAATCAAAACTACCCTGAGATTTCACCTAACCCCAATTAGAATGGCAATCATTAAAAACACAAACAACACATGCTGGCAAGGATATAGAGAGGTAGGAACTCTAATACATTGTTGGTAGGATTGCAAATTAGTGCAACCACTTTGGAAAACAGTATGGAGGATCCTGGATCCTCAGAATAATGGGAATAAATCTACCACATGACTCAGCAATACTACTTCTGCGTATCTACCCCCCCCAATAGAAACCAAACTACCAGACTAATGCATATGTATTTATGTTTATAGCTGCACAATTCACAATTGTCAAACTATGGAACCAGCTAAGATGTTCATCAATAGATGAATGAATTACAAAACTATGGTATATAGACACAATGACATTTTTTTTCTGAGTTTCTCCATTATTTTTTCAATTAGTACATTGCAGACATGCATTTGTGTGTGTGTATGTGTATTTGGTGATACTGGGGGTGGAACCCAGAGGCTTTTCTACCTCCGTGCTAGACTTCCAGACCTATTTTATACTTTATTTGGAAACAGGGTCTCACCAAATTGCTGAGATCCTCACCAAGTAGCTGAGGCTGGCTTTGAACCCATGTGATCCTCCTGTCTCAGCCTCCCAAGTGCTGGGATTACAAGCATGTGCCACCATGCCCGGCCGTAGTCACACATCTTAATGGGGTACAGGATGGTAGGGCCACACATTCACACATCATTCATGTACTCAGCCATAAAGAAAAACAAAATTATATCATTTGAAAAGAAATTCATGGAACTGGAGAAACCTTAGTTAAGTAAAGAAAGCAACCTAATTGAAAAAGATGCAAGGGGGAACACAGAAGCACCCTAATGCGCATGATATACATTCACAAACATATCAAAGTCAGTCACCATACCAAACAGGAGGAGGAGGGAGGGAAAGAAAATGGAGTGGAAACTGGGGAAGGGCTAAATGAGTGTTGTGTGCATGTGTGCCTCTATCACCCTGAACTTCATCAAGATATATGAGTACAATGCACCAATAAATTAAAAAATTGAGAGTAAAAATAAAAATTAAAAGGACACTACAAATTCTAAACTATCTGTGCCCTTAATTCTACTTGTTTTTCTTACTTTTAGTACCTCTTTAGTTTACCTAATTAAATATGTTTGCATATTATTTGACAGCTTGATTGCATAATTGTGACAAAATATTTTAATTAAATTACATTGATTTATATGGCTGCACAATTCACAATTTCCAAACCATGGAACAAGCCAAGATGTCCATCAACAGATGAATGGATTACAAAACTATGGGCTATGTACACAATGGAATTTTACTCAGCCATAAAGAAGAACAAAATGATGTTGTCTGCAGGGAAATGGATGGAACCGGAGAAAATTATGCTAAGTGAGATTAGTCATTCACAAAAAGTGAAAAGTCTAATGATCTCTCTAATATGGGGAAAGTAGGGAGAAAATGGGACATTGGAGGGACTCCAGACAAAGGACGAGAAACCTTATATGAGTGAAAAAGGTGACCTAAATAAGGGAGATGAGACGGGGGAAGAGAGAAACACCTCAGTGGACATCATGTACATATACAAACTTATCAGAATAACTCACTATACTAAGCTTGGGAAGATAGGAAGAGGGAGGGAATAGGATGGGAATCGGGGAAGGGCTAAATGAATGCTGTGTCCATATATGCCTCTACCACCCCGAACTTCATCAAGATACACGATTACAATGCACTAATAATTTCTTTAAAGTGAAAATAAAAAAGTCTCATTCACAATAGCATTAAGAATTAAGTACTTAGTAAATTTAACCAAGGAAATAAAATATTTATACATTGAAAACACTGATGAAAGAACTGAAGATGACACAGGTAAATGGAGATATATTCTATGTTCATGAATTTTAAAAATTTAGCATGGTTAAAATGTTCATACTATGGAAAGTGATCTTTGTATTCAATGTAATCTTATCAAAATCCAATAAATTTTTTCACAGCAATAGAATACTAAATTTTATAAGAAATCACAAAAGACTCTGAATACCGAAGCAATCTTGGGCAAAAAGAACAAAGTTGCTAGTACCACACTAACTTTAAAATATAGTAATCAAAGCAGCATGGTGCTCACATAAAAAAAGACACAATGACCAATAGAACAAAAAAGGGATCAGAAACAGACCCATGAATTAGTACTTGACTAGTCATTTTCCAAAAGAGGTCATATAGATGGTAAATAGATATATGAAAAAAAATGTTGACTATCACTGGTCATTAGGGAGATTTAAATTAAAGCCACCATGAATATCATCTCAAATCTGTTGGAATGACTATTATGAAAAAGACAAAAGGTAAATGTTGGTGAGGATGTCAAAAAAGGGAACCATTATACAGTGTTCTTGGTGGGAATGGAAGTTAGTACAATCATTATGGAAAACACAATGATGTTTCCTCAAACAAAGCTAAAAATAGAGCTTCCATATAATCCATCAATAGCATTTCTGGATATATACCCAAAGGAATTGAAATTAGTATGTGGAAGGGATATACCTACTCCTGTATTAATTCCAGCATTATTCACAGTAGCCAATATATGGAAGCAACCTAAGAGTTTCTCAAAGGATGAAGGGAGAAAAAAAATGTGGTATATACATATGATAGAATACGATTCAGTCTTTAAAAATTCTCTGTGACAACATGAGTGAACCTGGAATACATTATCCTAAGTGAAATAAGTCAGGCACAAACAGATAAATACTGTATGATCTCTCTTATATGTAACAGCTAAAACAACTGAAATCACAGAAGCACTTAAGGAAAACTTACAGGATGGTTGTTAGAAGAGGCTGGGGATGGGGAACAGAGTATAGAAGGTTACTAACCAAAGCTTACAAAGTTTCAGTTATATAGGAGGATATATTACTCAGCATGGTAACCACAGTTAATAGTAGTATATTATATATCAAACTTGCATTAAAATAGATTTTATGTGTACTCACTAAAAACTAGTAAGTACCTGAGGTGATAAATAATTTAATTCATTCAATATCATCATTGCACATTGTATGTACATATCAACCTATTACATTATACCTCACAAAGAGTATAAATTATACCGCCATGTGTCAATCTAAGAAAAACATAACCCACCTTTTTAAAAACATCCACATTGAAATTTTACAAAGATCTTTGTGAATGCTACAGCTGTGATTCTGAAGCTATTTTACCATGAATACATGACTTGCATTCAAGACGGCAGGCTGCTGGAAGGACTAAATACTATTCTGTCTTTTTTCTTCCTTAAGGATGAAGAAATCTGAGAAACAAAAGAAAAAAAAGATTCAATCATTTGGATCAGAACCTTAGCCTGTTCTGTAATCAAGGATTCTGCAAGTTCTTTCAAAGATTTTGCATCTTAAGTCATGAGGACCCTGATACTTTCCCCAGGTCTCCTAAGAAGACCAAGAGTGTTATCTGATGAGTGGTAGGCATATAAGGTGATCCAATACATGGCATGTTGGTTAATATCTTAGATATGGTGAATAACTGCTTTTGCTATCAACCCCAAATCCCTTTCTCATGACACTAGCAACATCTCCTTATATTCCTTTGGCGAAACTAGCCTTCTATTGCATACAGACTCATGGGAATCTCAATTAAGTTGCCCTGTCCTGTCAGCCAACAAGTATGTGTCTGACCAAAACTAAACCAATTTCTTTCTATCTCCTTGACTTTTGAATCTCAAGCAAAACATTACAAAGATTCAAATGGCTAGAGCCCTTTCATCCCAATGTCTTGTGATCCTAACCTTGAAGAGATTGTCTAGATCAGCTACTAGATTTCACGAACTTCTTGCTTCTTCCCCTTTCAATGGATTGGTTCTAGTCTTTAACTTTTTCTTCAGTCCCAAAGTTCCATAGACTACAATAATTTTCTTCTTCTTTTTCTCTCTCCTAAAGTTACCCAGAGTTTGTTTGTTGCTTGAATCCAATCATTCTTCACTGAAATAATAATGTTCTGTTATAAAGTATAAATTCTCTCCAGGCCCACACTTGCTTGGCCAAAATGAACTTACTGCTCTTTCTCCAACTATGCAAACAGAAAGATGCCTATTAATGAGCTCATGAAGTTGAGTAACAGTCTCAGACAATTGCTCTGCAGTCTCCCAAGAGCCCTAATTAGAATCCTTTATTTGTCTTCAGCTGAGGCAAACTTCACCGAAGAGGTGAGGATCTTTGAAGGAGATGGAGACAGTCTTCAGTTTATTTTATCTCTGGAGAGAAACCCTCCAGAGAGATTCTAATTGATAACATTATAAAATATAATCATATTACAAAACCAAGTAAACCTGAACTAGACCTAAACAAATATTTTTCCATTTTCAAGGCAAATTGTCCTCAATTTGGAGCTCCTTACTCCTGTTTCACTTCCTTGATAATCATTTTTCTTTATCAAGTTATATGCCCTTTTATATTTCTACTTCAACAATTACTTAGAGAAGTCTTAGAAGCACCAAGCTGTCTATACTGCCTGAAACAAACAAAAATATGTACAATGAAATAAAAATATTGTTGACAGTCAAAATATTTATAAGTACTGGCTTTCATTCATAGAATATAGTATGACTGTTAATGATGGGAAAGTATTTGTGTGTTCAGAGAAATACAGGACTTATTGTTTTGCAAGCATGGCACAAAACCACTGCCAAAAGTTATATATGGTGCGATGTGTAAGCTAGTTTTTTGGCAGTTCACATTACCAAGGACTGCTTTTAAATTAAATTTCATAATTCTATTGCTGTCTTCTGCTCCTATTCTTGTTTCCTTAGGAACATATTTTTCCCTCTGCAACATTATTATCAGCTTCTATATTCCAGGCATCTGTGTGGATCTTGAGATCTTACCATAGGTTTTTCTCCTTCCTCATTAGCGAAGGCTTGCTTGGGCTTGGGATAACCCCTGTTTTGCCACATTCTGCCAGTGCATTATCTATGCTTTGTTCATAAAAATACCCATATGGAAGTTACCTGAATTCTTTCAGATCATTCAGGTTACATTTGAAATCTGAAGGCTATAATGTACAGAGCTGAAGACCAGCAGCCTTGAGTTGTTTTCCCTGGAAAATGATACCTACACCGTATAGACAGGTCATGGAAGAATCCTGCCCATTATGTTTCCCATTACTTAGTATTTAGCTTAATTTTGGGGGATTAATGTGTAATGACACTTTTATGTCATATTAGTCTACCTAAAACACTTGGTTTATTCTTTATATTCATTATATCTTCAGTGGGAAGGCTAAGTGATATAATGATCTGATATATAATTGTTAGCAGGATCTACATGGCTCTAGAATTATCTCTTTAAGAACAACTGCAAAACTTTTTAAAAAATACAAATATACAAGATATTAAATATATCTTGTGTTAATTAACTATGTTTATTTACTAAAATATAGGTGTATCTGCCATTTTTCATACATTGTATAGTATTCACTATGCTAAATACTTGTTTATTTTATTAAATTCTTTAAAAATATCTTAATATTTTGATCTCCATTGTTAATATAGAAAAAACAAGACTTGAAGAATAAAATGTCCAAGGTAGCAAATGGCAAAATCAGGATTTGGCCAACCTAAATTCAAGGGTTTATCTGCTATACTACACTGCCTCTCTAAATACCAGCCAATAGCTTCAAGGTAAGTGACAATATAGAAAAAAATATATCACAAAGGAATAAATGTTAGAGAGCCTGTCAATTCTATTTCTCCAAGCTTTTGGTAAAAACCTTAATTGAGATCAGATATATCTTAGTTCTGTAACTCAGAAATAAACTGGAATAAAATAATCTCACTTTAATCTTATTATTATATCTTCAGGTCTGCAAGAAATTTCATCGAAAAGGCTTGCCCAATCAATAGTGGTATTTCATCTTACATTACAGAAAACATTAATGAGGTGTCTTAGATCATTGGCCAAAAATCAACTTGCTGATTTTTCTTGAATAGTACGAATATAATAATGGCCCAGCTATAATTTAGATAGCATGGATTCTGTGCCATGTGTTGATCATCTTTGACAAAAGAAAGTCCGCATCTCTTTCTGATTTACAGTGTCTCCTTGGAACTCATCATTTTTTTTTAATCTGGCAGGGGATATATCAAATGCAAACATTAATATCGTATTGGAAACTGGGCGTAGAGTAGGAAATCAATGTCATAGAACATTTCTTCATCAAACAAATTTAATAGAAACTGACTCCAGACTTTGATTAATGTGGAGAGTGGCCATTAAACTAGACCACTTTATTGTAATGCTAGACCACTTCAGGGCTCCAGGAATAAAGCAAATGCCCCTCCAGCCAAAAACGTAGACCATTAATTTGAAGAACAAGACCTGTGCCATCATAGGAGGAAAACATTCTATCACCAACATAGTTATATTATCTTGTCTTCAAGAAAAATAATGACTTTTACCATTGAGAAAATGTTTATATTAAAGAAACCAGCATGTTACTGTTGGGGGACTGAAAGGAAACTTACTTATGTTGGTGCTTACCATTGCTTCGGGAACTGAAGCCCATACTTCTTTTCTGTCCTGCTCCTGCGTTAGTCTCCTGGCTGAAGTGAAAAGTACTACTCAGTAGTGTCAGATTCAGAAACAGGAATGATGGAAGAGGTGGTAATTTTCCCAGGGACTTTTCAGAGACTTGAAAATACATAAGGGGTGAATACAAAAGTTAAGGAAGAAGAGCTTAGTTGAGAATATAAAACATTCCTACCTCCTTGTGAAGAGCTAGGGCCTTGGGGTGTTTCTTTTGAGATAAAGCAGGAAAAATTGAGTTTGCTAGACGTGTAACCTTTGTTTCTCTTATATTATGATATCTCTCTGTAAATGTTCGAATCCACTAGTAAATAACTTTACATATGCCTGTGAATTCAAATGGGTGAGACTTTGGGAGGTTTTTCATAGCAGGGCTTCACCCCAGCTCCTCCCAGATTTGACTGTACCCTACAGGTGGCTCTAATCACTGATATTAATGACCTAGATCCTGCAATCATGTTCTATGAGGAACAACCTCTGAACCTTCTCAAGCCTGATAAAGCAGCTTTTGCAAGAGGGCCTCAGTGACCATTAGGCTCATCCCCAAAGATGGAAATCCAGCCTCTGAAGGGCACAGTTCACCATTGTTGCTGCAATCCTTCCTGCCCCTTTTTTTATTGCATTCATTCATACCAATACTGGATTTTCAAAGTGATGAAAACCCGAAATGACAGAAAACAAGAAAACATTTAAGAACCATCTGCCCTTTCTCGGGAAGAAAATGACTTTGAGGAAGAGTTCTTTTTGGATCTTAGAGAAATTTTATATGGTTGAATCATTATAATTTGTGTGTATACATATGTATGTGTGCTTTACAAAGCAAGAATGATGAAGGAAATTAGTTAAATAAAGAAGACAGTAAGGAGTTAATATTAATTATCTATATTAGCTGATTTAATAATTCAACCATGTGTTAATACACCAATGTGAAAGATTAACCAAAATTATAAAGTCTCATAAATATTAGAAAATGTGCCCAAACTCATATAACTGCTCAAGGCAAACCTAGGACTTAATCTTATGTGCAAGTGTAAGCTCCGTGCTACTGCCACAACTTCATGAAACCCTAAGTCAAAATACCCTATGGGAGGTGGGCTCTTGTGTTATATCTTTGGAGAATTTTTTTAGGAAACAGAAAAGAGATTTTTCAAGCTGGCTTAGGTGACTAAATGATTTATGAGTGATATAGCAAGATGCTGTTTCCAAAGTCAACAATAATATGGGGCTGAGGGTATAGCTCAGAGTTTGAATATCCTTAGGTTCAATCCTCAGGACCATAAAAATATAAATATTAAAAATGTCAGTATAAAATAACTACCATGTAACAAGTGCCCAATATATCTCAAGCAGTGTGTTACCATTTTTTCTACAATCCTTGCTGTATTTAATCCTAAAATTCATTATTCTATGAGCTACCCTGTCTTCCCCATATACAAGAGTGTTCAAACTCCACAGCAAATCCCTTTAGTAAAAAACATTCCAACTCTTGGCCAGCTTTTTGCTCAAGCAAACCAATCCTTACTAAAAGAACTCCAGGTGCTTGGCAGGTTACCTAAAATTCTAACCCAGGAGAGATCAAGTCAGCAAAATTTGGGGCCAAAGACAGGTATCGGAGTGTCTGGGGCAGCATTGTTTCCAGGTCTTTTCACCAGGCACTGAGGGTGTCACACAACCCTGCAGTTAACAATATTTAATTGCTAGCTACCAAGGATTCTGGAATCATTAACATACAAATAATTGTTCCACTGTTCTTGTCAACAGCAAAGTGGTGAAAACCAGAAATGATAGGAAACAAGAAGACAATGAACGAGGTTTCTAAATAAAGGTGTGTGGTGGGGGGAGTGGCAGCAGGGAGGCACAGGGATATTTTCTCTTTTTTCCAGAGTGCAACTTAAGATGTCAGCAGAAGACTGCCCATTGTCTCCAGGACCTATTCACTGTCTGCCTTTCCACAGGCTACACCCAGAGACCAGAGGGTAATTAAGAAGAATCGATAGATGGTCTCAGGCCAAACTTAAAGTCGTCAGAAGACTGTTTTCTCCAGTGGTTTAAAAAAAAAAACACTATGGATCCCCAAAGTTTAATGTTCTTGAAAAGTTGACAAAGGGATTATGAAATGTGTATGTCATTAAATGCTTCACCTGATCTTAAGGTTCTAGTTGATTATATTAATTGAGTGGTATTTGGCTAGGTGCTTTCTGTGTTACATAAAAATATCTAATATTCATCACAAAATTTCAACAAGCATTAATATTCTTATTTTGCAATAAAAAAGCTAACACTCAGAGAGATTAAGAACTGAACAAAGAACCAAGTAGTTTAGTAGCAAAGCCAGTGTGTGTTCCCTTAATCAAGAGTTGCTTCAGTGTGCTGGGGCAGAGGGAGAAATTAAGAAACAGAGGCTGGGTTATCTTCAATTTTTATATTAAAACATTCATTAAGCCAAATAAATTAATAGATGCATCTATCATTGTGCATTTTCAAGCATCAATAAGCAATTCAGAAAGTAGTTTCAAGAATAGCAAAGAATCTTAAGATCTCCAAGTGGGAAGTCAACCTGGTCTGAATCTCTTAGACTGTATGAGCTGTACCCAGGAGGCAGAGAGTTAAGAGCCAAGTGTTTGTACAGAGAATAAACTACATCTTTTCCTTCCAAAGCTGATCAGAAAGTTAACAACAGTGCTATCCTCAAGGAAGGCAGCAAAGACTGACTCCAGAGACCACTGAGTTCCATCCTCCCAGTTGCTTGGACCTTTCCCAGACTGAGCAGTCCTCCCACCCCACCTGTTTTCTCTTAGGAATCGATGCAGTTCATGGTTATGTGCTCAAGGTCATGGGGCTCAGGTGGCCCACAATCCCTCTTCCCTATTCTGGAGGACTGAATTCCAAGCACACTCCAAAATAATTATGTCGTGATGCACGCATCCTCTCCTTTTTCTGTTTTCCTAATGTCACATAGGAAGAAGTTCTTGTAGAGATGAACCTGGCCCCATCATCACACTAGACTTCATGCCAATTCCCAAGCATCCTCAGAACCATTAGTTCCTCAGCTTGTGTGTACATGGTTTCTTTCATTCTCTCTATTGCAGATATATTCACTTTCTCTTTAAGCATCAAATCATTAGTCTTATTTACAGCAAATGTTGGATTAAAGAACTTGGCTTGAAGCTATGACCCAAACCTAGACCCTGGGACCCACCCAAGGGGAGAGTCAGATACCACTCAGAAAACTATAACCAAATTGAATGAAAAATGCAGAAAATTACTTTATCTATTATTATACTCTGTGGTAGGGAGAAATAAGATGATTAAATTTTGGAATTGGATTTTCTCTGATAACTAGGGACTAGAGATCGTTTTCAAGCCAGCTTTTTGCATGGAAATCAAGCCTAGAAATGTGGCAGCTTTAGGTCTGCTCATTAAATTTATACACAAGTTTTCTAATTAAATTATACAAAATTTTACTAGGAAAATTATTATTTTGACCTATTGCTTTATAGCCTTAACATTTTAAAGAATACTATTCAGTAAAAATATATAACTGTGATGTTATAAGTGAATATTATACTAAATGCCACACTCAAAAGTTTAAAATAACAACAGCTAACATTTATTTAAGCGCACACTACATTCCAGATTTCATTCAACATAGATTAATTCATTTATTCCTATTCATCTACTTTTTTGAGGTCAATATGATGATTATCCCATGTTATAGCTTTAGGATCTGAGTACAAAGAGGTTAAACATATTGCCTGAGCCGGGTGTGGTAGTGCACACTTGTAATCCTAGTATTTGGGAGGCTGAGACCAGAGGATCACAGCTCACTGACAGCCTCAGCTACTTAGTGAGGCCCTCCACAAATTAGTGAGATCCTCTTTCAAAATAAAAAGTAGGGCAGGGAGTGTAGCTCGGAGATCGAATGTCCCTGGGTTTCATTCCCAGACCTGCAAAAACAAAAACAAACAAACAAACAAAACACTGCCTGAGAATAGCACAGCCATATTCTGAGCTTGCAGTCAGGCCTCAGGTTCGTATCCTGAAGATTCAGGTTTTCAGTTTTCAGATCCTCTGTCCTTAAACTATGATTGATTTTGCTTCTACAAAAATAGTCCGTGTTGATCAGCTTATTGTCACTATGACCAAAAAACCTGACATAATAATTTAAAGGATGAAACACTTATTTTGGCTCCCAGATGCAGAGGTTTTAGTCTTGTAGCTCCATTGCTTTGGCAGAACATCATGGCAGAAGGGTGGGATCTAAGAAAGCAGCTCAACTCATGGAAGCCAAGAAACGAAGAGAAGGGGGAACTGGGCATGAGATATAGCCCCAGTGGCATGCCATACAAGGACCAACTCCCCACAGCCAGGTTCTACTTCCTACAGTTTCCACCAATTTCCAAGTCTATTTAGGTTATGAATGCATTAATAGATTAACCCAAAGCCCTACCTCAGAATATTTCTGCATTAGAGATTGTGCTTTTAACACATGAGCTTTTGGAGGGACATGGCAGATCCAAACCACAACACAATCCAATAGTGTATCCATAACCAGATGTGCAGATTAAATATGGTTTGCTTATTAGTTCTTGAATCTGTTAACATTCATACACTTTATCACTGTACTAATTATATGACAGACAAAAATCAGTAAAGCACAGTTGTAGTTTCAAGAAAATCAGTCAAGTGGTGGACCTCTAAGAAGTCAGAAATTTATTAACAATTGCTTGATTTCTCTTGCTCTCTTCTAACAGCTTCTTTAGCTCTTCTGCTTTAATACCACTCCGATTAACTGGGTCATTTAGTATTGTTATTAATGCTAGAAAAACATAACTGAAAATAAAAAACACAATTATTATTATATTATCAACTTCAATGCACATTCTCGTCTAGTTTTCACTTATTTAATGCCAGGGTCATGGACCTTCATTTGCATGAGTATTCTATGCACAATGATTTGCAAGGGAGGTATCATTAGCTACCATTTATCAAAGGAAGAAGCTTAGTGAAGCTCGGAGAAGTTAGGTGACTTTCCCAGGTCACAAGAAGCACAGCCAAGAGTTATCTGACTATAAGATCAAAATACTTTCCACTAGGTTATAGTGCCTCTACTTTATATAATCCTTATGCATCCAATCTTTTTCTCCCTGATTGTGGTTTGGCTTGGAACTTCTGCTTCAGTTCTTCCTTTGGAAGATAGATTGAGTAAACTTGTATGATAACATATGTGTGTGTGTGTGTGTGTGTGTGTGTGTGTGTGTGTGTGTGTGCGCACGCACACACACACACACACACACACATATATATATATATATATATATATATATATATATATACACATACATATACATTAGACCTAATTGACCAAAAAGGAAACTGGAATATTTCCTTTGTCTGCCTTCCTGTTAAGGCTGGAGTGAGCCTGGAACAGCCAGATCCTTTTTTTCTTTTTTTTCTCATCTGAGGCCCACCCTGTCCTCCTTGGAGATTTCCTAAGCCAAACCCACTTCCCAAGCAGCAGGCAGCCTCAGCCAAAATCTCAGTCTGGGTTAAGAGCATGTGTCTCTGTTTTTGCCCTTTCTGGCTGTTGTAACAAAAGTTCACAAACTGGGTGGCTTATGAACAACAGAAATTAAATTCATTTCTCACACTTTTGGAGGCTGGTAAGTCTAAGATCAAGGCACTAACAAATTAGTGGGAGCTCACAGATGATGCCCTAGCTGTGTTTCATGTGATATAAGGGCTGAACAAACTTCCTTGGATTTCTCCAAACTCATGGCCTATCACTTCCCAACAGGCCCACTTCCCAATACTCATAACCTTGACAGTGAAGATTTCGACATATGAATTTGATGAGACACAATATTCAGACCATGATAGTTAGTGTCTATGTGCATAAAAAGAAGGAACTCCTAAATGAGAGTTCTCTGTTCCCAACACAGGGCATGATTCTACATCCCCTTAGCTCATAGATTAGAACTACTATAGCAACATAGGTGAGACCAACCCCACAGACTGTTCTTCCTTCCCTCTTAACAAAACACACATATGGTTGCCAGTCCTTACTTGAAGGGGATGGATCCAGGAAGATGGTGTGAAACCAACCTACCATGTCCATTGAGCTTCTCAGGCACAATAATGTAGACTGGTTTTCCTTTGGGGGCTGCTTCCTAAAAATTTCAACATCATTTTCTTTTTTTCCCCCACATTTTTATTAGGGGAAGGGGCTTCCTCCTGTCAATGGAGGTTCTTCAGCCACTGAAGCTGGGGCACTGGGGGTCCTGGGGGTGGCTGGGCACATCGGGCATGTTCCCATCATCTTGGACAGGCACTGGGTAGTTGTAGGGTGTGGCTTTGTTGGTCATGATGACATACTTGATGTAGGGGTAATTGGGGGCAGAAATATAGAGAGGCCTGCGGTGGTGAAGGAAACAACCAGCACCGGATAGTGGGCCCAGGCATTCTTGAGGTAGGCGGCAATTCTTGCAGCCATCTTGCTCCTCAACATCATTTTCTTTTATAATATATTTTATCTAAGCCTGGAATACAACAAGCAAATACTATCTTTGTTCAAAGTTCCCACTTAAATATGAGCTGATTGGGCTGTAAAATTCCCTTGCAGTCACATTCTTAGCATTTCACCTAATAATAGGGCTGAGGGCTTGGGAATCTAGTAGTGGGCATCCCAAAAGGATGACTGCCTCTACTTTGGGGGTCATTTTCCTTTTCAAAGAGTGCCAAATGGCCCTTTTACATCCTATTTAGAACTTGAATCCTGAACACAGAATTCCACTTTTCACCATGACATGGTTTTCTTTTTGCAGGACTATCAATTTTAGAGAGGTACTGCCATACTAATTATTTCTATCAGTTTGTGCTTTCCCATGTATGTATGTATACACATATCCTAAATTCTCCCTGAATGCACTCAGTGAAAGAGTACATGTAATAATTAGCTCCAACATTTCTTAAGTACATATGAGTGTACTGATCATTTTAAATACATTATCTCAGCCGGGCGTGGTAGCACATGCTTGTAATCCCTGCGCTTGGGAGGCAGAGACAGGACGATCATGCAGGTTCAAAGCCAGGCTTGCTGGCTTAAGAGACCCTGTTTTCAAAAAAAAATTATATATATATAATAGGTCTGGGAGTGTAGCCCGGAGGTAGAAGTATTCCATCCCCAGTACCACCAAAAAATAATAAATAAATTAAATAATTAAATAAATAAATAAATAAATAAATAAATAAATACATTATCTCAATAAACTCTCAGAGAGATGCAATTATCTTCACATTAAAAGTGAAGAATCTAGATCTCCGGGTGTGGTAGTGCATGCTTGTAATCCCTGCGCTTGGGAGACAGGAGGATTGCGCTGGTTCGAAGCCAGTCTCGCTGGCTTAAGAGACCCTGTTTCCAAATAAAAAACATAAAATGGTTCTGGGAGTGTAGCCTAGAGGTAGAAGGGTTTCCAGGAACCCCAGTACCACCGCCCCCCAAAAAAGTGAATAATCTATAAATCAGCAATGTCAAATAATCTGCCAGTGTAAAAATCTCATGTATCCCAAGTTAGAACTGGGACTGGGGACTTAAATATAAGCCTGTGTTTGACCACCCCAGTGCACTGCCAGTCACGTTGTGAACAGAATTATTTGTTCCAAGTAAAAATATAGTGGAAAAGTAGAAGGTAATCAAGCCTTGTTGAGGACCTACTATGTACCTACACTACTCAACATTTACATGCTTTAAGCAACTGAACTGAATCTAAGTGGCCAATGCTCATAGGTTTTTAACACACTAGTTGGAGCTAATTGGGGGCTTCTACTCATGACTTACTTCAAAGCTTACATTAGGATCAGCATAATATTCTCACAGTATATTTATTCCACACTAGCCCCTAGAATTCTGCATTTCAGTTATAAAAGACAGTCTCTGCCTTATTTTTATTACAAATGATTAGATTATTAACTCAGAAACAACTCCAAGTACAGGGTCTAAAACTAAAATGCACTCACATGAATACAGGATAAATGAATAGATGAATGAAACATATTTCTGAAAAATATTAACATTTTCTATCCTAATACTTTTCTGCATGTTTTTATTAAGTGGACCCTTTGATTACCTATATAAAATTTATCACAACTGTTTCCTTAAATCAATTCATCAGCACCTCTCAGATCCCTTGAATCAAAATCTTTGAATTGAATCACAGAGATTTTCATTTTAAGAAAGTGATTACCAAAGGATATGAAGTTTTTACCTAGTTGTACAGGAAATCAGCTAAGCAAGCAAATTTCCTTTAGGAAATGCAGCCTAGGATGGGCCTGGAGCCTCCAGTCCTTGAAGGGGTAATTAAAAGGGTAAAGGAGAGCAGGGAACAGAACTTGCACAACAACATCTAACTTGCACCCAAGACCCAAGCTGATCACCAGGCTAGAAGTAGGTGACTTGCCTTGATTTCTTCTTAATTCTTTTTCATCTCTATTTGTTATTTGATATTTAAATTAATTGAAATTTTTAGAAGTTTAAAATATCAAATTATGTCAATAGGCTTAGAAATGATTCAATCTCCTCTACTTCCTTTATTACATATGTATCTTCCTTTAATTTGCAAAAATATTTTATTAGAAATTTAATCTCCATTTTTTTCAAAGTATACATATTTACTCTCATATTATGCTTTCACACTTAGAATTCACTAGTGCTATTTTAATAAATGAGAATTTTAGCTCTCTTATACTCCCTCTCCCCTCTCATAGTATATTCATTATTATGGGAATAATGTTCAGTGCTCAGCCAAGTAATATGGTTATACATTTTTTAAAATTTTACAGCTCTTTGTTTTTTCCAGATTTTTTTTTTTTTTTTTTTGCAGGTCTGGGGATGAAACCCAAGGGCATACAACCTCTGAGCTACACCTCGTCCTGCCCTATTTTTTATTTTTTATTTTGAAACAGGGTCTCACTAAGTTACGGAGTACCTCACTAAGTAGCTGAGGCTGTCTGCGAACCTCAATCCTCCGGTCTCAGCCTCCCGAATGCTGGGATTACAAGCGTGAGCCACCACGCCCAGCTAATATATTAATTTTCTAAATCTGTTTATTTAAATCTCAAGTTAAATTTCCCATTACAGGACTAAATTTTTGAAATATGCCTCTTAGTCAGCTTTATACATGATCAAGTCCATTTGATAATTTATCACTTCCTTTTTGCATAATCTAGACAGTCCTATTTGGCTTTTACTTGTACCTGCTCCAGTCTACACAAACTGCCCTCTACAAATTTGCTTTTGTTATCTTGGGGTTTATCTTGTTATTTTGCTATTTTTGAAATTTTTCTTTTCTTCCCATCTATATTGGATCCCAGTTCTGGTATCTTTGTCTCTCTTGATTTACCATTACTTTAGTGGAAAACATCCTACAGTACCTGAGAAAGAGTACATCAGAGTGTACATTTTTGAGATATTGTATGTCTTAAAATGACTTTAGTCTACCATACATCTGATTTGTAATTTTTATGAGCAGTAAATTATAGGTTGAAGATCACTTGAATATTTTGAAGGCACCAGTGTCCCCTGTCTTCCAACAAACCTTTGGGAAAGTTGATTACCATTCTCATAGCAGACTGATACCTGATCCATTTTCTGTGTGAATTTTTTTTTCTATTCTTTGAAAAATTTAAAGTATTTTTTTCATTCCAAATCTATTTTGGTATGGGTACTTGAGGAGCCCTTTCAAATTCAAGAAATTTACCTTTTAAATATCATGTTTCTTTTTTCATGTTTTTCTGCCCTTTATTCATAATTTTATTAAGTTTATCCTCTAATTTTCTTATTCTTTTTATTTTCGTTGACCCATTTTTTATTTTGATTTTTGAAAAATTACTATGTTCTTATCCATGTATTTTAGTGATTTTTATTTAACCTATTATATTTTTAATTTACAAGAGTCCCAGCTCATCTTCAGAATGTCTTTGTTAAAAAAGAGCCTGTTCACGCCAGGCATGGTGGCACACACTTGTAATCCCCGCACTTGGGAGGCGAGACAGGAGGATCGCCAGCCACGCTGGCTTAAGAGACCCTGTTTCCAAATTTTAAAAAAATATTAAAAAAAAACCTGTTCCAGGTTTCAAATACCTCCTAGTTTTCTCAGAGATAGATTATGTATTCCTTTTTTTAATATCTTTTCTTGTTTTATTGGGTGATTTTTAAGAGAAAGATATCTTCAAAACGTTGAAACCAATGTGTTTTAACTAAATAATTACAAAAAGGAATTTTTAAAAGTCATAATTTCATATTTCTATATGATCTACTTTTCATAGCTGTGATTACATAGGATTTTACAAAATCTTGGAAGAAGGGCCTACTTTATTATAACCATAGAAAGCTAAAGGAATTCTAACTTGTTGGTGCTGATAGTAGACACCAGGTATCATAAATCTCTGTTTAAAAGACCTTACCTTAATTAGAAAAATGAATTATAAAATGATTCATTAAGATACTCACCTAAAAAGCTCAAAGAAACTGGGTGTGGTGGCACATGCTTGTAATCCCAGTTACTTGGGAGGCTGAGACAAGAGGATCACAGGCCCACAGCCATCCTCAACTACTTAGTGAGACCCTCTGCAACTTTCTGAGACCCTGTTTCAAAATAAAGACCAAAAAATAGAGCTGGGGATGTGTGTAGCTCAGAAGTAGAATGCCCCGGGTTCAATACTCAGTATTGAAAAAAAAAAAAAAAAAAAAAAAACTCAGAGCAATCCTTGGATTTCATGTCAGATTCACTGAATCAAGAATCCCTTATGGTGAGAGCCATAGAAATCTACTTTTATTTATTTTTTTAATTCTCCCAGATGACTACAGGGGCAAATTGACAAACCATGGCACAGACACGTTGTTTTGCCCTTAACCCTTCTCAGGTGATGGTGACTAACTCTTTTTATTTTTTTTTATCTCTTTCTCACAGTAATATTCCCTCCAGACTAGTTTTCCTCAACTACTTAGTGAGACCCTCTGCAACTTTCTGAGACCCTGTTTCAAAATAAAGACCAAAAAATAGAGCTGGGGATGTGTGTAGCTCAGAAGTAGAATGCCCCGGGTTCAATACTCAGTATTGAAAAAAAAAAAAAAAAAAAAAAAACTCAGAGCAATCCTTGGATTTCATGTCAGATTCACTGAATCAAGAATCCCTTATGGTGAGAGCCATAGAAATCTACTTTTATTTATTTTTTTAATTCTCCCAGATGACTACAGGGGCAAATTGACAAACCATGGCACAGACACGTTGTTTTGCCCTTAACCCTTCTCAGGTGATGGTGACTAACTCTTTTTATTTTTTTTTATCTCTTTCTCACAGTAATATTCCCTCCAGACTAGTTTGTTTGCAATTTGGAACAGAAGGGAAGGATTGCAGCTATGTCAAAGGTCTATTGCATCATTTTGTTATTGGATATACCCATAAAGCTACACCAGTCTCCTTTGCCTTACATTCTGTTTATTACAGACCAAGAATAAAGGTCTTTATCCAGTATAACTACATTTTCTTTTTGTATTTTCAGCCTCATCAATGTCATTACTTTTTTTTTTTTTTTTTTTTTTTTTTTTAGTGGTACTGGAGGTGGAACCCAGAGGCTTTCTACCTCTGAGCTATACTCCCAGACCTATTTTGTATTTTATTTGGAAACAGGGTCTCCTTAGGTTGCTGAGAGCCTCACTAAGCAGCTGAGGCTGGCTTCAAATCTGCACGATGCCCCTGTCTCAGCCTCCCAAGCGCGGGGATTACAAGCGTGCACCACCACACCCAGCAATTACTTTTCCTTTTATCCACAAGGCTCATCCCAAGACGAAGCACATCTATTCTGTAACCTGGCCACAGTGGTCTTCCTGCCTTCATTCCACTGTGACACAAGCTATCAGATCTTCCTGTCCTTCTACATATCTTGTAACAATAAATGCTATTACTCTGCTGTATCTTTGAAAAATAACAAAAATCCTGAACATGTGAATAAATCAGGAAAAGATGCTCTGAAGTGACAGAGATCCCATTTTCTGCTTGTTAAAGCTCTCTAACCCCATACAGAGCTCCCCAGCTATTTCCATGCTGATGTTCACAAAGAGTGTTTATGCCTCCTTTATTTTTATCACAGTCACTTAAATTGATAAGTCCTGAAGACAAAACACTCTCAAGATATTTCCTAAGGGAGACCAATACTTGCACAACTTTAGACTATTCATTTTACTCCCTCAGCCTGGCAATGGCTGGGAAAATTAAGACATGTAGTTATTAATCTGATCTTGAAATTTTATTATAAATCCAATGCAGTGGCAGATTTAATTGTTGAAAATTAAGTCCTTAGTTACTTAGAACAACTAAGTAAGAACTAAGTACTTTTATGGTGAACAAATCTGTCCTACATCACTTCTCCTTGCAGACAGAACTCCAGTGTACATGGAACCTAATGTCAGCCCTTCATCCACTTGCCAGGCAAAATTCCAAGGACATGAAGTCAACGTTGTCATCATATGATACACAACTGAATTACATTTTCCTTTGACACACATAAAAGGGGGCAAAGGTGGAAAACAGGCTGGGCTTAGAAATAAAAAGGGACACTGTCATATTGTAGGGAGCTTGAATTAGAATAGGTTGTCATGAAGTGACACTTTCAATGACCCACTCAGAGTCCACGAAAATACCTGATAGTATTTGTAAAGTAATGGCCTCTTAAAAGGTATTTGAAAGAAATTGCCTAGAGTAGTTTTATGTACATAATTGTTTATTCTCAGAAATGCAGAGCAGTCCTTTCTCTACATGCACTCAGATAACACATTACCCAGTAGCATATAGGTCTAGGGGTAGCCAAAAAAAAAAAAAAAAAAAAAAAGCAAAAATTTTTGTAAGTTAAATTCCAAGGAAAACAAGCTCTGGAAATGCATCTTAATGTTCTCATTAATGTTCTTAAGAGCAGAAACCTTAGAAGGACATGGTCATGTAACCTGGAGGTATCATGCAGAAATACCCCTGGAGCCTGGAGGAGTAACACATTTTGCCTAGAAGAGCTTGAAAATCAAGGTCCTGGGTTAGTCAGCTTTCCATTTCTGTGACCAAAATGGGACACAAACACCTTGGAGGAGAAAAGGCTTATTTTGGCTCACAGCTTCAGAGGTTTCAGTCCATGGTTGGCTGCTCCTTTTTTTCTGGCCCACAGTGAAGCAGAAGATCATCTACAAATGATGTGGCAGAGGAAAGCTGCTCTGCTCATGGCAGCTGTGAAGTGGAGGGAGAGAGAAAGTGTGTGAGAGAGAGAGAAAAAGAAAGAGAGAAAGAAAAGGAGAGGATAGGAGAGGAGAAGGAAAATAGGGAAAAGAAACAGTCCCCAAAGCCACAACCCCAGTGATCTACTTCTCCAACCATGTCCCACTTGCCAACAGTGTCCATCACCTCCCAGTAGTCCACTCAGCCATGAGTGGACTCATCCACTTATGAGGTTAGGGCCCTGGTGATCCATTTGCTTACTCAAAAGTCAGTCACTAAACCAAACAGGAGAAAAAGGAAGGGGGGGGAGGGAATAGGGTGGGAATCAAGGAAGGTCTAAATGGCTAAATGAGTGATGTGTACATGTTTGTCTCTGCCATCTTGTACCTCATTAAGATGTATGACTACAATGCAACAATAAAAATAAGTAAGTAAAATAAAAAAAAAGAAAGCCCTGGCTCTGAGCATGGCTGCACTGGGGATCAAGTCTTCAACACAGAAGCCTTTGGGGTATACTCCAGATCCAAACCATAACAGTCTTCATGAATATGAGATTAATTAACTTGGGAAACATTGAAGTGCTAAGAAATGAGTCAACTTTGGGGCCATAGGCTTGATTAAAAAGGTAGAAGATTTCATAAGGAGTGAACAGCAGACTTGGGTTTTTTACTTGATCTCACCATTATCAGAGTAAATATCATTACTAAAACCTAGTTCAGCCAGGCTGATGTGGATTCCTGACACTACACAGAATTTTGCAAACCAAGAATCAGATATCTCATGGGAATAGAATTAGGACGTCAAGAAGGGATTATGGGATCACATCAATATTAAGTGCTTATATACCCAAACACCCAAATTAATACATTAAAGAGTTAATACATACTCATATTTTAATAACATTATATATATTCTTATATAAGAAGCTATAAAATGAGTGTAAAAATTTAGTATTTATAGCATTTTGTAATATGCTCCTACTGGATCCTAACTTCCATGTAATCTGGACAAGAATTGAAAATTCAAAGATAAATGAATGATGTGATACCTCACAGCTGAGAGCTGAGATTCCAATACAATTTTTTTTGGTGGTTCTGGGGTTCCTGGAAGCCCTTCTACCTCCATGCTGCACTCCCAGACCTATTTTATACTTTTTTTATTTTTGGAAACAGGGTCTCTTAAGCCAGCACGGCTGGCTTCTAACCAGCACGATCCTCCTGTCTCTGCCTCCCAAGCGGGGGATTACAAGCGTGCGCCACCACGCCTGGCCAATATAATTTTTTTATATCTCAAAACTAGTGTTTCTTTTAATCAGTAAGAAATTTTTGGTTCCAAACAATTTTACATTTTTCTGTGCCTCATCTATTTTTTCATTTTCCATATGTTATCTTCACCTACATCCTGTACATGATAATGATCATTGAACTATTTAATCATTTCAGTATTTAATAGGAGAGATCATCCATTCACCCAAATACCAGCACCACTAATGCCATATGTTAGTCAGCTTTCCATTGCTGTGGCAAAATACCTGAGAGGAACAATTATAACAAAGGAAAGTTTTGTTTTGGCTCAGCATTTCAGAGGCTTCAGTCTGTGGTGGCTTAACTCCATTGTTTCTGGACCTGTGGTGAGGCAGAGCATCATGGGAGGGACTTTGGGGAGGAGCAAAAATGCTTACCTCAAAGTGGTCAAAAGAAGAAAGAAAATAGAGAGAGAGGCAGGGGTCAGGAACAGGTCACACTCCAGTAACATACTTTCTTCAACTAGGCACCATCTTCTAACATTTCTACCACCTCCCAATTGCCCATTAAGCTATAAACCCAAGACTGGGGTTAACCCACTGATGAGGTGAGAGCTGTCATGCTCCAACCACCTCCCCAAAAGCCCACCTCTGACCACTGTGTACTGGGACAAAGCCTTCAATACATGAGCTTTTGAAGATATTTCAGATCTAAGCTGTAACACACCACATTAAAAAATATCTGCGGAAATAGCCAATATTGTGCACTGGTGAGGCTTCCCTACCTACTGTATATATGCCTATTCGGTTCTGTGAGAGGTGATAATAGAACACAGAATGCATTTCAAAACCTCCCCCTCCCATCATGAGTTCCAAATATCCTATTCTGATTACATTATATAGAAAGCAAACATGAACGCTGACCTTCTTTAATGTAAAACCCCACACTCAAACCATCTCCAACAGAAAGTGGCCTTTGGGTGCCTTGCCTGAAATAAACAAGTTGGGAGAACACATTGGTCTTTTCTGGCACCCCAGACCAGAAATACGCCTCCCCCAGTGATTTTGTGTGTAGTGCCGAGAGCATGAATCTTGGATGCTGTTTCAGAAGGAAGCATGAACCATTTATTCTTAGACTAAAATTGGCAGGCTTTGCTTTTAGAGGAGAACTTTTAATAGGAGTAGCAGAGGAACGAACATTAGAGATTATTTTCTCAGTATGGGGTTAGATGTGTAATGCATATGTTTGCCCGGAGGACCCTAAACCACATACAGTAAAAGTTTGTTAAAATGCCTTTCTCTTCCACTATTAAGGTTTTCCTGTGCATATTGTTCATTTGTAATAGTTCCAGCCAAAAGTTTATAAAGCTGTGTTCCCCTACAGACCATTATTTTTGTGCTAATTAATTAGCAAAACCAATATCTCCAATATGAGATTCCAAGCTCTAGTTTCTCTGTTTGGCTGAAAATCTGTTTTTCTAATTATTGACTACTTTCTGCTACTTTAAGTCCACCACCTAAGTTCTTGGACAGAGCTGGCTTCTGGGAGCTGGGGAGGTCTCCATTGGCAACAGAGTTCCACATTGAATGGTGGAGTGGGAGGAAAGGATTGCAGCTGTCTGAGCCACTGAGGATTTAGGAGGAAGTAAGAGGAAGAAAAAGAGGAGATTTGTAGGACAGACTTAAAAAGGAAAAAGACTAAGACCTTTGAACAAAATTTCTGTTAAGTTCAGCCCTCTGGAATTACTAATATGCTTAAACACTCTTAAAGGGAAAGTAGTCTTAAAAGACTATATAAGAAAAGAATAATGATTTAGATTCATTGGCAAAAAATCTGCATACAAATTGTTGTGTTCTTATGTTCTTGATTGTCAGAGTTATTTCTGAATTCCCAGAGCTAACTAAATTTTTATATCCAGCTTGATAGAAATTTAAGTGCTTGCTTTCTCATTGCTTCTAATATTTATAATTTACATTGATTATGTTATTATTTACATTTGGAAATATAGAGATAGATTAGATAGATGATAAAGAGATATGCAAATACATAAAAACATACATATATTTCTTTTCTATTTTCTCTGATCAGAATGGTTTTCATCAGAACAGGAGGGAACAGGAATGGTGGCCAATGTTCCTGAGCATAAACAGGCACCTGGCTGCAGGCACCAGTTTTGCATATGCTGTCTCATTGTAAATTTTAACAACCAAAGAAGAAAGAAAAATTATTCTAGGGGACAACATGAGAATACTGGAGCCCAGAGAAGTTAGGTAACTTGACTAGGCCCAATTCCTAGTATGCAGTGGAGATGGAACTTGATGGTACATTACACATCTGACCCCACACTGAGAAAATCTGTCTAGAAGAAAACCTAGCCTCCCTCTTTCCTATTGCTCAGCACACATGTATGCAAAGTTTTTTCTTAAAAGTGAAGTTCTCCCCTTGATTTCTTTATTTTTTATTACTGCATTGTAGTCAGACATATTAATGGGGTACAAGATGGTAGAGGCATACATGTGCACCTCCTTCATCTAGTCCTCTTAACTTCTTATGAGTATATTGACTTTCAGCTTAACTCTCAAAACCAGTCTCTGAGTGTATGTGGAATTATTATTATCATTAGATACTTTTATATCTCTTTAATAGAGGAGGCATTCCTTAGCAGCCCCTAGCTCCCATATGTCAGGGCTTTAAAATGAAGCAGAACTTTGGGGGGGGGGTTAAGAAGCAATAAATAAGGCGAAGGAAGGAAGGATAGAAACAACACAGTCCAAACAAGAAGAGCCAGGGACCAAAGGCATAGGACTTTTTTATGTTAAGGGAAATTTTTCCAGGAATCCATTTCACTCCCCAGTATTTGGTGGTATCCCTGGCACACATTAGCCCCTGGCAACCAGAACCTCAACTTCTAGAGGCTGTCTAAGCTCACCATATTGAGTCTACAACAACCAATTCTTTAATAATCTGATATTGAATAAATTAGTATTACTCAGCAAAGACTTCAAAGGTTAACCCTTCTCTGCCTCACTCTCAGATGCTTTATTTAGCTTTTGATAGACTCTTGAATGCGTTATCTCAAGAAAAATAGTTCAACTGGAACTAATCTTAGGCATCATGCCAGAAATTTTATCATCATTTGCATTTTAAATATTTCCTCAATTTTAATGGCCCTTGTACTACCGGTGTGAATTTTTGTCACATTCTATTGAAAGTTTAGTACTTTTATTTAATATTTGTTATTATTGATTCCATTTTTTACTGATGAATTTTGCTTTTGTTTGTTGTTAGGTGATAGCAAAATAGTTTTTTGAATAGCCTCAGTGCGGTAGGCTAAAAACATGAAGCAGTTTCATTTTTCTCAAATCATTCCTCTCCTGCTATATGAAATCTCCCTATGCTGTGGACAGATTACTGAATCACAACTTGGGCAGATTTCAAAATCTCTCAGGCACTTTCAGTAATTAAAGTTGTAATTTTTCCATTTTCAGTTCTGAGCCAGTTTAAAGCTTCTTATCTACCACATTTAAATGTATCAATTTGCCTACTGCAGCCCAGGTTAGTGGCTTCAGGCACTTGACAGAGGAGAGGGCAGAGTGGACCCCTCTCCCTGCTTCTTTGCTTTTGACCTTTTTGGCTTGGGATAGGGACAGGCATGGGCTGCTCCATGGTTCATACATCACTCCCTGGTCTTAAGGTCTTCTTTCATAGACATTCTTGTGAAGTTGGTTGTTTCTGATCTGTAGTTGTTGATAGATCTCTATGTGCAGACACCAAGCAATACTACCTCAATCTCTCCCAAGCCCTTTAAACTCTGGTCCCTCTCAAAATACTATATTACTTCAGTGTTTTGTTTTGTTTTGTATAATCATTATATCCACAATCACCTCCACTGTGTGTGTGTGTGTGTGTGTGTGTGTGTGTGTGTGTGTGTGTGTGTGTGGGTGTCTACGTGTCTGTGTGTTTTAAGAGAAAGTTTTATACCTCAATAAATGCTTTTTAAAAACATATTACTTGTTAAAATTAAAAAGTAATAGTAGAAAAAACATTACAGTGAAAATAAAACTGTATTGTTTAGATGTTGCTAAATAGAACTGTCCAGAGAAGTCTCTGGGCTTGAGATTTGCTCTTTTGCTAAGGAGAGAAGTCATCACAGGTTACATTAATGTTGAGGACATACTAGTAGCAAAAGAGATTTTTCCATGTCTCATGAACCATAAAAAAAGACTTAAAGGTAAAAATATTTCTAGTACACAATTTATTATCAGTCTTAGTCAATGTCAAGTAGACTTCAAAATCATGGCCGACTTGTTTTGTACACTTTGGAAGGCATTGTGCTACCTATTTCCTGCTCTGTGCAGGCATAGACTTCTTTTTGCAAGGATTCCTATGCCTTCCCAGTGTTCATTAGCTTTTCTTGTGTCTTATCTGTAGAGCTATACCATTCTAACTATAGCAAATTGCACATGAATAATAACCAAGGAACCAGAACAGAAGTCCCAGATATATATTCTCAATTAAGTTATCCCAGCATCTCCAGCCATTCCAATATCCCCCCAAGAAAAGATTCAATCATTATGAAAGAGAGTCAAGTGACCATATGGGCCATCTCTGAATTACAGACCTGCAAAGTTTTAAGTATGCTAAAATAATTATTACTTTTGGCACTAGATTTTGGGGTGATTTGTTTTACAAAAGTAAATACCAGAAATAAAAGTTACCCAGAATAGTCCCAGCATACAACTGTTGGCCCAACATTATTTTGAAGAATGATCATTTTGCCCAGTCATTCTGGGTTGGATGACAATTATATGCCTCCTTTTTAATACACCAGAATTAACTGTGGCCTTAATTGTGGTCTTGCTAAACTGTTTTATATTATCTTAGAATGCTGTATAAAAGAGAGCCAAATATCACCTGTTTCACAAAGTCGTGACTCAGCACACTTATTACTCTCAAAAATTCATAATTCCTTAATTGTGCCTCAAAGAAGAGAGCCATTTAAAAGATAGTCATTCCTCCATATCAGTTAGTTCCATATTTACATATTCAACCAACAGTGGATAAAAATTATTTGAAAAATACATTTATCCTGAACACGTACAAACTTTTTCTTGTCATTATTTGCTAAACAATATCATAGGACAAGTAGGTACACAGTATTTGCAGTTTAGTGGGTATTATACATAATCTGGAGATGACTTAAACTATACAGGAGGATGTGTAAGTTATATGCAAATGCCAGTTTGTATAAGTGATGTGAGCACCCACAGAGTTTGGTATCCACAGAGGATTCCTGGAACCAATTTGTTGAAGATAATAAGCAGTGACTATATATCTCAAAGAAAGCTTCTCAACTGCTGACACTAAAAAGACTACATACCAAAATTTAGTTTACGTTCTGAGATCAGGTAACAGAAAAAAATAGATGTAAGAAGAAGTGAAATTGCATTTTTCTACATTCAAATTTTTAATACCATACATTACTGAAAGAGCATAATACAATAGCCATTAGTTTTAAGACTAAATGGTGAGCTATATGTTCAAACAATGAAGGACAGTGTTGGTCATGTTTACGAATAGCTATTATTTTTAAATGCATCTATATTTGAAGTACAACTACATACAGTATATATATATATATTTTTAATTTTTATTGGTGCATTATATTCATACATCATATTGGTGTAAAAAACTTGTATGTACAGACATATACAGTATATATTTAACACAGCAACACTTTGAGGTTGGTATTATTATCATCCCCATTTTATAGATGAGGAAATTGAGGGTTAAAGAGATTAAGACATTGGCACAGACATCCAACATCGATAAAGAGCCAGAATTAGTACCCAGAAATCTGATTCCAGAGCCTATGCTTTTAGCATTTAGCATTCAATGTCTCACTATTACAATTTGTGAGTACCCAACATTATTAAAGGATAATAGATAAAATACTTGTTATTTTTTAAAGGAAATAAATCTATATTTTCTGATTAATTTGTTTCTTTCAGATGAATCTATTTCCCCTCTATTATGGACCAACAAGTTTCTCAGGAACAGCAAAATCAAAGATTATTGTGCATCTTGTCAATGGTAACATCAGTTTTGAGATGCTTGACATTGCCAGGATGTTCATAACATTTACTTGGATTAAATACTAATTGTAACTGCATATTATTGTTCATAGAATGAACACTATTCCTAAGAGCTCATTACGGCAGAGTACTTAGTATCATGTCAAGTTTGCAGGGGCTGGTCCTCAGCCTAATAAGTTTCAACATTTTAATAAAACAGCAAGTTAAATGATACAAAATTCTCCCCATATTTCCTATGGCACTAAAGCAATAAAAACATCGTATTTCTGTCTTCAAGTGACAAAGATAGAAGTGAAGCCTCAGGAAACTGAATGTTTGGGGGAAAAAAGCAGATACTGGTACATACACAATTTGTTCTATTTATAGCCTACCTCAGAGGAAGAGGACCAGGCTATAGTAATGGTGTTTATTAGTAAAAAAAAAAAAAAAAAGAAGAAACACGGCCTTAGCGTCTTTCCTCATTAGGGATAAGAAGTTCAACGTGAGTCAAATCTGTACAGTCTTTTTTCCAATACAAAGAACCAAATGCACATCTCCTTTCATTGCTATAACACAGGGCTGTCCTTTGGCCAGAACGAAAAGATAGAACACAGACCACTTGCATAAAAGAGGCACAACTGACTTCGGGCTATGTAGATAGAAAAAGAAGCCAGACATTTTGCAAAGTAATACAGCTGAATAATCATGGGTGCTATTAACATAGATAGCCTTCTAAGGCCAGGTGCAACTCTAAATGCTTGATATATGATCACCCACTCAATCCTTCTAACAAAGTCTTGGTGTTAGGGATGATTTCTACCCCCATTTTATAGAGTAAGAAACTGAGACATAGAGAAGTAAACTATCCCAAATCACAGAGCTGGCATTTGGCTGTAGATAGTCTGAGCTCATGATCACAACGTTATACTGCTTGTCAGGAAAATATTTATCTGTTTTTTTTTTAGAGAAATGTAAGCCAAATATGAAAGCTCAGCAGACATAAGCAGAAAACAAAACCAGGTAACAAATTCAGAAGATCAACATATCCTAAATAGAGAAAGAAGAGGAGAGATCTGGATGAGAAAGAGGAAAGCTATCCTCTTACCTCATATGAGAGGTTTTTTTTTTCTTTTTTCTTTCTTTCTTTCTTTCTTTTTTTTTTTTTTTTGTGTGTGTGTGTGTGTGTGGGTCTGGGGATGGAGCCCAGAGGCAATAGACCTAATTTTTATTCCTTATTTTGAAACAAGTTCTCACTAAGTTGCAGAGGGCCTCACTAAGTAGCTGAGGCTATCTGTGAACCGTGATCCTCTGGTCTCAGATACTGAATGTTGAAATTACAAGTGTGCACCACCATGCCCGGCTGAGAGGTTGTTATTAATTGTTGTTGTTCTTGTTTGTTTTTAAATCTTAGTTCATGGGTAATAAGGCGTAAGGTAGATGTGGGGGTGGTGAGTTAGAAATAAATATCAAGGCCTCACAAGATCAACTCTATAATGCATATGAAGGATTATACTTAAGTAAATCATAGTTTGTGTCCTTCAAAAAATGGGTTCTGTTACTCTCAATAAATTCTTTTGTGGCCTAAATAAAATGATGAGTTAGAAGTCCATCATTTCTGGAGATAGATATTTAGACTGGGCAACTCCTTATGGCTATTGGAAGTCCAAATGGGAGAACATAGTTTACAGCTGTTGAGGGAGTACAGACAGGGATCATTTCTCTCTTTGGTTGTGCTCTGTGTTTTTGAAAGTGACTCAGAAGGATCTCTAAGTCATAATAGTACTAAGCTTAAAGCAAACCTACAATTCAGCGTGGTTTGCTTTTAAATCTGAATGGGTAAATAATATCAAAGACTTGGAGGGGGAGTAATCATTTTATTCATTGTAGTGATAGATCCATTAATTAAGTTGTAAGGAACTCAGAGGTGCTAGGAGAGAACTAGCAAGCTTATAAACAATGATTAAACAGAACCCCCAAAGCAGCAAAAAATAAAAAGAATCAGCTTTCTAAACAAAATAGAAGGCTACAGAGAAACAGTCTTCAAATATGAAAGCAAACATATATGCAAACTGGTGACAGTTCAACTTCAGGATGAATTCCTAACTGCAGGTATTGTAAAGCACTGAAATGCAGTGACTGTATTTTTAATTGTTTCAAAAAAAGAATACATAGGCCTGGGGTGATTTTAACAAAGTCTTTCTTTGAGACTGGGACTTGATTAGATGGCATTTCAGGGCCCTGCAAGTGCTGACCAGGAGCAAACCTAGCTCCTATAGAGCCACGGCAAATGTTGGCAGGCACTCTGACTACGCGCTGCTGCTCCACACAGCACCATGAGCCAATAGCACAGCCCCAAATGGTGCCAGGAACAGATGTTTTTTTTTTTTTTTTCTGTTGTCATCGGTGGCATGGAGTCCTGTGCCCTATAAATGAAAACTAGGCTTAATTTGGACTTTTATTTCGAAAAGAAAAAGTTAGTTCTTAAGGGGAAAGATTTCTAAGGACCTCCTTCAATACTGTATGGCAAAAACACAGAACATGCCATATGAACCCCACTTGGGAAATTTAAATAAGAAGCTTTAGAAACATAACGTGATTTGGCAAGAGCATGATTTGAATGTGGTTGTGAGGTCCCACTAGCAACATATGCTTTTACTAAGCTGCACTATTTCTTTCTTTCACAGTCTGAGCTTTTATAACATTATTTTTTATTTTCTACGATTATCATTTTGAACCCAAACCAAAGTAGTTAACTCTGAATAAAACTATCCTATTATGAAATTAGAGTCTATCCTGGGGAAGAAGGTAAAAAGATGTTTAAATGGGACCCATTTCTCTTTGCTCCACCCCATCCAAACACACAAAAACTGAAGCAGGGTGGAGGGGGAAAGATGGAGAGGTCTGCTTATGATTATAAATTGAACTCTGAACCACTCCTATTGTTCCTGCCAAGGATTTTTTGAATGCTAATGTAAAAAGATTATATATATATATATATATATATATATATATATATATATATATGCATGCTAAGGTATTTTAAGAGTCTACTGTAAAGACCCAAGCATTTTTCCTTGCTTCATTGTTAAAGATAATATGCCTTTCTAACAAAAATGCTTTCAAGATGTAACCATATTTTGAAATGAGTATCATAATACATCCTTTACAAGCCTGGAATTTGGAAACAAAGACCTTGCTTTAATCTGTTTTTCTTCTTACCTGATGAGCAGGGTGACAGTGCCGCTGGAGTTTAGACATGTCTCCAGTCTCATTTGCTTTTCTTCATCGTGTGGGCCCTGACAACCTTTCTTTCTGAAGCTACATAAATTAAACAGGGTTAAGACTATCAGCTCTTGTACCCGCTCCAAAACAAGCCAAGACAAGAAAGGATCCTGCAACTGATCGACAGACTTCCAGGATGTCTGCTAAACCGGTAGAGCGGTAAAGTCTCCATGTCTTCTCCACTGAATAACAGCTCTGCTGTTCTTTCTTTTTTATTTTTCATTCTTTTTTATTTCTTTCTTTTTTATTTTTTATTCTCTTTCTTTTCCATAGCTAAAGGGCTATTTCAAAAAAAATTTCAAAGAAAAAAATGAGCCAAGCTTTTTCATTGTTAATTCCTCTTTAATTTTACAAATGCTTCTCATCTTGCAGCTTCATCTCACTCAAAGTCAGACCTAAGGAATCTTAGCATGGCGAGTCTGATGTGGCTTTATGGGTGAAGATGGCTTCAAACACTAATGACTGATATCTTCCTGATGAGATCTGGGTCAGCAGAGTATGTGTGATTTTTCAACTAGGTGCCCCAAGAATGGCAACCAAAGGATACAAGTGGTATGCCCTGAGCTGCAAGGTAAATGGTACCTAGGATGAAAAGAGGATAAAACCAAGAGTAACTTCATGATATATGAGATCTAAAAGCTCCTAGGAAAAGACTCATCAGGTAGAAGTGAGGCAATATATTGTAGCTGAATTTGGAACTTGCATCTGATTTTAAAAACTAGATTGAAATGAGTATCATAATACATCCTTTTTTTTGGTGGTGCATGCTTGAAATCCCCGTACTTGGGAGGCTGAGACAGGAGGATCGCAGGTTCGAAGCCAGCCTCAGCTACTTAGTGAGGCTCTCGGCAACTTAGTGAGACACTATTTCCGAATAAAATATAAAATAGGTCTGGGAGTATAGCTCGGAGGTAGAAAGTCTCTTGGTTCCACCCCCAGTACCATCAAAACAAAAAACAAAACAAAAAACTAGATTTCCATGTGGACCTTAAGAAAAATTTGTACTGGTTTTCCCAACAAGGGTTTTGGCTAAGACTTCTAGCCTTCAGAGGAGGACTTAAGAATCTATTTTATTTAGAGAGAGCATTAGTCACCCTACAAAACTTTCCATTGTCAACACCCTTCAATCCTCTAGAAAGAACACTGTTATGAATTGTAAAATCTACCAATCTTCTGCAACAGTGTACAGCATTGCATTAAGGGAAACCTGATCTCAAACAGAATAAATCTCTATTATTTTCAACAGACATAGGGACTTATATATAATAAATTTCTAAAAGTATTTTGGGGTTTGGGGGCTTTTCTCCTACATTCTGTCTAATTAATGTGGGATCCAACAAAGACCCTTTCCATAACAAGCCTACGGGCCCCTCTCTTTATTACAGCCAGAATGAAAACACTAACAATATTATTCCAACATTATGGAATTTAGCAAAACCATTGCATTACCAGACAGTTATGTATGCGATAGGGTCTAATTGGCTAGCTGCAGGAACAATAGATGAAAAAGTACATGGTTATACTCTGATGGCTTTGGGGCTGAATATGACTTGAATCAAAAAGTATGATGACTCTAAAGTTATAATATAAAATTTCAGAAAACTAAACTAATGATAATGTATCTCCTTTCCTCTCATATATGTAGTCCTTAAAAACAACAAAACATTTTTGCTATCTGAAATGGCATAGATTGAAGAAGATTTTAGACATTTGGGACTTAGTGGAAAAAAATATTACTGTTAAATGCATTAAGAAATTTGCATACATTACCAAAACATCATCAAGACAATTCTACGAAATAATAACCTACTTTACATGTGGAAACACTGAGGTTTAGAAAACGTAAATGAATAGAGAAGATAGCATATAGCTGTTCATAGAAAAATGGGCAATGACAGATAGCTATTAAATCGCAAAGCTATATATAACCGAGGTTATCTTTATGCCTATGACTTTATAACTTTTAAGCACAGTGAGCTTGAAAGTGTTTTCATGCATATGTGCACACGTGCAAGACAAGATTAGAGAAAAGAAACTGAAAGATTATCTTGCCTTTCTTAAATTTCCTGTTACTAGTATTTATAAAACATCAAGTCTTTAAGGAATTAAAACCCTGGGCTTCCAAATGATTTCCAACATTGCTCAACTAATTCTTGTCCCATGTGGTATAGTATTGTGATTTATGGTAGCATATTCTTTAATATCTCCATGGCTGAATGAAACCCAAAAGAAGAAAAATCTCTTTCCAAGAGAGAAAAAGAAGCCATACATCATCAGAGGGCGTTAGCAGACTCAACAAGATAAAATGATGTCTCAGCGCTCTCCTTGGAAAACCCCGAAGTCACACTGTGCATTTCACATTTTCTTATTGGGGACAAGAACTGAGTTTTCAGTACTTCCCATAATTTAATTGACAGGAATGAATATTTAGGAGGCATATTTTCACCATTGTATCCAACCACAATGAGAAAAAAATAACCAACAAAATAAAAATAGAATATTTAAAAAGTTAAAGAAGAATATGGTTTGAATTTTTGACTTACATTTTTAAGTGACAAGTTAAACAAAATTCAAAATGATATAACTCTCATTTTCTGAGTTAATGCATTATTATATTCAAATGTCTAGTTGGTAACAAAAAGTCGCAAGCACAAAAACAAACAGCAAACAAATGGCCCATTCAAAAGAAGGGAAAATGCAAAAGCAGAAATGATCCCTGAAAAAGACTTTGCAGCAGATATACCAGATTATAGATGATAAAGGAAGATATGAAGTAAATCAATAAAATACCAACAAGATAGAAATACTGATAAAGAGGAAATGGATAACAAAGGAAAAATAACTGAAGTAAAAAATCCATTGAGGGATTCAAAGGCACATCGGAGCAGACAGAAGAAAGAATCAGCAAACTTGAAGAAAGGACAATAGAAATTTCTTTCTGAAAAACAGAAGAAAAAAAAAACAGACTGAATAAAAGAGAACAGAGCCTAAGGGATCAGTGAAACACAAGTGGACCAAAATGCATTATGAGAGTTCCAGAAGAAGAAGAGTGGGAGAAAGGTAGAAAACACTTGAGGAAATAGTGACTGAAAACATTTCAAATTAATGAAAATACAATGTGAACATTTGAGAAGCTCAAGAGATTCCAAAAGAATTCTAAAATAAATTTAAAAACCCACACTAAGACACATTTTAATCACACTTTTGAGAAACAAAGAATCTTGAAAGCAACAAGAGATAAATGACTCATCACATTCAAGAAATCATCAATAATATTGTCAATGTGTTCCTCATCAGAAGTTTTGGAGGCCAGAGATAATGGGCCAACAGTCAACACTCAAAAAAAAAAAATAATAATAACCTCAACCATGAATCCTAAACCCAGCAAAACTGTCCTTCAAGAGTGAAGAAGAAATTAAGACATTCCAAAAGTGAAAGAATATTAACATTAGATCTGTCCTGCAAGAAATGTTCAAGGAAGTCCTATAAGATAAACTGAAAGGACACTAGACAGTAGCTTAAGGCTATCTTAAAGAAATAAGAATTCAAAAAAATTAAATACATGCAAAATTATAAAAGATAGTATTATTGTAAATGGCTTGTATGTAACTCTACTTTTTGTTTCCTATATGATTTGAGACTAATAAAAATTATTAATCTAAAAGATCATGTTATTGTAACTTGGGTCTATAATTCAACAAATTGATTTCTATATAATTTAAAAGATTAATACATTTAAAATAATTAGTATTATAGATCTATTTTGAGATAGGCAATATATAAAAATGTAATTTTATAATGTTAACAAGTACAATGGGTGATATAGAGCTGTTAAAGGACAATAGTTCTTATATGTTATTGATGTCAAACTGGCATAAATTCAAATTATAGTATTATAACTTTAGAAAATTAAATATACTACCCATGGTAACTATAAAGGAAATACTTGCGGAGTATACACAAAAAGAATTGAGAAAGAAATTCAATTAAACATCTTACAAAAAACTACAAAAGATAGTAATAAAGGAAATGAGGGGAAAGCTGTAAGGCACACACAAACAACTAAATAAAATATCAAAAATACTTATAGCAAAAATGACATAAAATCCTTCTTACCAGAAGTAATTTTAAATTATATATAAATGGGTTAAACTCTATAATCAAGACTTATATTGGTATAATGAATAAAAACACATGATTCAACTATATGTTGTTTCCAAGAGTCTCACTTTACATCCTAAGGCATATATATTGAATGAAACTAAAAGAAGGAAAAAAATATTGCATAAAATTTATAACCAAAAGGGGACAAAAATGGTGGTAATTCTCATATCAGACAAAATAGACTAGAAATTTAAAACATTTACAAGATACAAATAGGATATTATATTTAAATATGATTATAAGATAGCAAGATATAAAAATTACAGTCACTTGTGAACCTAATACCAAACAACAAAAATACAGGAAATAAAAACCAGTAGTCAAAGGGACATCTGGCAGTTGCTGGGTCTCCCTCACTCAAACTTCTAAGGCTGTATTTCCATCTCCTTCTCCCAGCCTCACAGACAGGCCTGACTTACAGTTCTGATCATTGATAGGAAGTGTACAAGGGAATACTGTCAGTGCTTATTTCTTATAAGGTCTTACTCATTTTACTCAACATTTTTTCAAGATTTAGAAAACAAAAGATACTCCTTTTCCACTATTCTAAAAACATGTAGCTTCTAAATATCTAGCCCTTAGCAAGTTAATTTTCAAATCTTGATCTGAATTAAATTTCTGGGTGATTCTAAGTTAACTCTAAAGTTTTAATCTTTTTCATGTAAACATCTACTTAAGTGTTTACACTGGTGTTGTGGCATTAGTTCTTCCTTTTTCTTTTTTTTTATAAATTCACCAAGTTACTTGTCTCTAAGTGTGTACAGCATTGCTATTAACTGTGCAGGCAGGTGCCCTGGCTAGCACATGGCTAGACCCCCATTGGCTGGATGTACTTTGCCAGTCTGCTTTTTTAGATATATTTTGTTTACAGTAGACTGATGTCAGTTTTTGTAAATGTTTTTTTCTTAGCACTTTAACTGTGAGTGTACAAACTGATTTTCAATGTAGTGGTTGTATATTTTGGTTATAAATTGGAAATTTTTAACAAAATTAAATAATTTGTTCTCTTTTCTGTCATTAAAAAAAGATAAGTACAGCCAGGCATGGTAGCACATGCTTGTAATACCAGCACTTGGGAGGCTGAGACAGGAGGATTGCGCAGGTTCGAAACCAGCCTCAGCTACTTAGTGAGGTTCTCAGCAACTTAGTGAGGCCCTGTTTTCAAATAAAGTACAAAATAAGTCTGGGAGTATACCCCAGAGGTCCCTGGGTTTCACCCCAGTACCACCAAAAAAAAAAAAAAAGAGAAAAGTACACTTTTTTTAAGTGTCTTTTCAGACTATAATCAAATGAAATTTGAAATAAAAACAAGCATAAAACTCCCATACTTGTAAAAAATCACAAAGTTGTAAAATTAAACAACACAATATAATAATATGAATCAAAGAAGAAATCACAAGGGAGGTTAAAAAATACTGAGAAATAAAATTAAAATTATACCATATTTTTGTTTGTTTGTTTGTTTGTTGTTTGTTGTTTTTTTGGTGGTACTGGGCTTCCTGGAAACCCTGCTACATCCGGGCTACACTCCCAGACCTATTTTATACTTTTTTATTTGGAAACAGGGTCTCTTAAGCCAGCGTGGCTGGCTTCGAACCTGAATGATCCTCCTGTCTCCCAAGCCTCTTGTCTCTGCCTCCCAAGCACGGGGATTACAAGCATGCACCACCACACCCTGCAAAATTATACCATATTTTAACACATTTATGGATTCTGTGAAAGTAGTGTTCAGGGAAAAATTTAGAGCCATACGTGTTATGTTATAAAACAAAGAATATTTCAAATCAACAACAAATTTTTAAGTTATAGACCCAAAAGAGAACAAGCTAAACTTAACCCTAACAGGAGGGAAATAAAGATTACAACCTAGATAAACAAAAGTAATAAATCATTAAAACCAAAAGTTGTCCATTTGAAAAGAGCAATAAAATTGACAAGCCTTTGGCTAGCTGGACTAGAAAATAAAAGAGAAAACTCAAAGTTCAAAGCAAAAGTACAGAAATCCAATTTTACAGAAATAAATAGGACTATAATAATGTAATGTGAATAAATATATGTAAAAAATAGATAATGTAAACTGCAAAAATTTCTAAAAACACAAACTCTACTAAAACTAACAGAGAATTTGAGTATCTGAATAGACCTATAATTATAAATGGGAGTGAGAATGAATCAATAATGAAATATATACCAAAATAGAAAAAGCCCATACCAGACAGCTTCACTAGTGAATCCTACCAAAGAACTAACATCAGTCTTAAACATTTTCAAAAAATTAAAAAAGAGGTTATATTTCTTAATTCTATGAAGTCTGCATTACCGTATAATTAAAGCCAAAAAGAGACACTGCAAGAAACAAAAATCAGCAATGTCTTTTGTGAATATTGTTGCAAATATTCTCAACAAAATACTAGAAAACTGAATTCACCATCATATTACAAGGATTATACACCATTGCAAAGTGACATTTATACCTGGAATGCAAGGATGGTTCAACATATAAAAAAATCAATATAACCAAATTAACAGAATGAAGAGGAAAAATAACAATTAACACAGAAAAATAATTTAATAAAACTCAATACCTTTCTTGATAAACAGACTCAACAAGCTAGAAATAGAAGGAAACCACCTGAACATAATATTGTTTCCATCTATGGAAAACTCAGAGTAAATATACTCAATGGTAAAAGATTGGACATGTTTCCTCTAAGATCAGAACAAAGCAAGAATGTGCCCTTTTGCCATGTATGTTTCTGAATAAAAAAATGGAAAAAAATAAATCTATTAGAAGGAATAACTGATTTCAGCAAAGTAGCAGGATATAAAAAATCAGATGTATTTCTCTATACTAATAATTAATATTATGAAAAGAAAATTATGAAAAGTCAATTTATAATAGCATCAAAAAGAACAAAATACTTAGAATGCATTTAACCAGGTGAAATATTTGTACAATAAAAATTACTAAATAATGTTGAGAGAAATTAAATACATAAATAAATAGAAAAACAGCCCATCATTATGAATGGGAAGACCTAGTACTATTAAGATATCAATATTACCAAAAGTGACCTGTAGATTCAACACAATAGCCACCCAAAAATCTTAATGGTTTTTATGTATTTATTTATTTTGCAAAAATAGAAAACCCAAATTAAAATTTACATATAGTCTGAAGGGATCCCAAATAACAAAACAATCTCAAAAGAGAACAAAACTGAAATTTATGCTTCCTGATTTCAGAACTTAATACAGTTGAAGCAACAGTGTGCTTTTGGCACAAAAACAGGCCTATATAGCAATGGAATAGAATATAAGAATGGAATAGAATATAGCAGTATAAATAATGCTGTGAATGTATACAGAATTTTCAATTCAATCTCAAAAACATGTGGGGGGAGGATGGGTAAAGAGGAGGTCCCTGTGGGGAGAGCACCAAGAGTTGTGTGTATATATATTTCTGACATTCTTTACCCTAATATGATATAAAATCACAATGCACAAAAAAGCAATATATGGTCAAATATTGTTTGATAAGGATGTCAGGACCATTTGATAGAAAAACAATTGGTCTTTTTAATAAATTATACTGGGGAAATTGTATATCCACATGTTAAAGAATGAAGTAATACCCATACCTAACACCATTTACAAAAATGAACTGAATGAATAAAATATCTAAACATAAGACCAAATGCTATGAAACATTTAGACAAAAACATAGTAAAAAAATTCATGATATTAGATTTGGAGTGATTTATTAGATATGACATTAAAAGCACAAGCAATCAAAGAAAAACTAAATAGGGCTTTTGGAAAAAATAATGTGCATTAAATGACACTATCAATAGAGAAAAAAGGCAACCTATAAAATGGGAGAAAATATTTGCAAATCATGTGTCTCAATGTTATTAATATCCCAAATATATAGAGAACTTCTAAAATGCAACAACAAAAATTTTTAGATAGTCAAAGGAGCTGAATAACCTGAAAAAAACACTTCTTCAAAGATGATATGCAAGTGGTCAATAGTGCACAAAAAGCTGCTGTAAATAACTAAACATTGTGGAAATGAAATCAAAACTAAATGTCATACTATCACCATACTTCCATTACATAAATTTAACATTCCAGTAGAACTGTGTTCTTTGATACTTGTTTAATTAAATACCATTTTTACCTAATGGCATTTAAATGAATTAGATTCATTTTCATACTACTAATAATTATATTTATTAGTTGCCTACAATTCACAATACTAGTTATTAACCTTCAACCCTTATCACAAACCCAGAACAAAGCATTAATACAACTGACATACAATCAGAGCAATTGCGGCTCAGCAAGAATTTTTTCTTCCAGGGAGATTGGGATCCAAATACACTTCTATCTTGTTCCAAAGATTCCACTTTTTATTGAAACACAGTTACAATATATTTTTCCATTAAAGGAGAAATGTGTTTTATGGATATTCAAACATCTCATTTTCAAAACTCATAGTAATATTTTTCATAAAATAAGCCTGACAGAAACCTGTACTATATATCGGAAAACTGTCTGATGAAATACAGTCTCTTATTTATTTAAAAGTTATGATCAGAGGCCCAAATAGGAGAGTTTTAAAATATGTTATGCCCATCACCATTTGCTGATGAGCTATTTCTATAAGTTCCCTCACTCTACTTAAAATTAATTGAAGTTTCTTAACAGCAAATTACATTTTTCAAGGTAGAGTTCTTGGCTCAGTCTTCAGAAGAGACTGCACAGAGTCACTAATCCACAAATATCCTTTTTTTTTTTTTTTTTTTTGATGGTGGTACTGGTGTTCCTGAAGCCCTTCTACCTCGGGCTACACTCCCAGACCCATTTTATATTTTTATTTAGAAACAGGGTCTCTTAAGCTAGCGCGTCTAGCTTCGAACCTGTGCGATCCTCCTGTCTCCACAACCCAAGCGCGGGGATTACAAGCATGCGCCACCACACCCGGCCACAAATATCCTTCCAAAGTTGATACTGGTTGTTTGCCTTGTCCATTCATAAAAGACACCTTTGGTTTATTCTAGCTTGAACTGCTTCTTTTCACCAAAACATGTTTTCTTTCCCTAAAGATATAGTTGGAACTTTATCCCATCTTATTTAACTTACACCAAACCTTTCCAATCCATTCTAGTATTTTACATTTATAGGCCATATTTCAAAAATATATGTGAGATAGAATAATTCATTGGCTTCACAAATCTAAAACTTAAATCTGAACAGTTGAGGTAGACACTTATTGAAGAGGGTTTCTGGATATCAGTGAAATCAGAGGTCTCTATTTACATGCCCTTGATTGAATGGTTTATAAATTCAAAGATGACATTTCATACACACACACACACACACACACACACACACACACACACGTGCATGCACACACACACACACACACACACAAATTTTTGATAACATTTTCATGAGACTGATTGAGCCACTGACATTTCTAATCTCAGGTTAAGATTTCTTGCTTTAAAATAGAAATGACAATAAAACAATTTTTTCCCATTCACCCTTTTATGCTGACTTCAAGGTAGGAAGTTACCATGTTTAAAGAGTGACTTACAAATGACAGTTTTATGAGGATGACTCTCCTATCAGCTATCACCACTGCCACATCTAGGTTTTGGGTATATATACTTTCTATGCCATACTAGTTCAGAGTTTGGTGGTCTCTGTAGGTTACCAGGAATGTTTGGAGGAATATTCATCCATTAATTTATTCCACACATCAAATGACATTTGTGGCTGGGCGTGGTGGTGCACGCTTGTAATCCCTGAGCTTGGGAGGCAGAGACAGGAGGATCGGGCAGGTTCAAATCCAGCCTCACTGGCTTAAGAGACCCTGTTTCCAAATAAAATATAAAAATACATCTGGGAGTGTAGCCCAGAGGTAGAAGGGTTCCATCCCCAGTACCACCAAAAAAAAAAAAATGACATTTGTAGAGCTTCCATATACAAGATCTTAAATATATTGAGAATTCAAAAGTGAATGAGATATCTCTGAATAACTTCTGCTGCCAGCTTCTTCCTTTCTATACTATTTTGTTCAGCCTTACTTTCCTCTCCTACAACTTTAAAAGCACACACACACCACAAACACACACACATACACACACATATGCATAAATATATGCAACATATAAGTTGACAAATATGTGCATATATAATATTTGTAAATTTCACATAAAATAAAAGAAGGGCAATCTTAAAAAAAACTCACATAAGAATACAGAAAAGGAAGCAACATTTGTATTCATTTCCCTACAGCCCATTACACCCAGCAAAATGCCATGAAGAGACTTAAAAAAATTCACAGTTGGATCTGTAAAGTCTGAGGTGTGTGTGGAACTCATGAGGCATGATGCCTTGAAGAGCAAGAGGCAATCTACTGGACTTGTCACACCTAGATACACATCTAATTCTATGGGGACTGCTTCTTCTTTGTCATAGGATGTATGGGACACTTACTATATGGATGGCACTGTGTTAAGTAAATGTTTTTCATAAATCATCTAATTTATTGTTTACAATAACTCTGAGAAGTAGACATCATTTTAATTGTTCTGAATTTACAGAAAAACAGACTCGCCTAAAAATTTGAACAGGTTGATGAGGAAGCAGAGATGCATGTATTAGAATAGGAACTCCAACCTAAAGCAGTAACCCAAAGTCAACGCTCTCATCTGTACCACTACAATATTTTTTGTCATTTTCAGAGCCCAGAAAGAACCTAATACCAAACAGATAATCTCTTTATGCATTAGAAACTAAGCACAGAGAAAGAGTTACCCATATGACGCATGTATAGATGTTTTTGTGTGTACATGTGTGTGAGCAGGAGTGAGGGAAGGGAGACCATGGTGATCTGAATACTAATAACACAATGGCTGGTAACAGAAGGTTGAGTAGATCCACAGAACTGAGATGAGAAAATGAGCACAGGAAGACTACACCTCCCCAAACACACACACACACACACACACACACACACACACACACACACACGTCAGTCTCACAATCATAATAAATTCCACCTCATCAAAAGGAACCATACTAAAACCTGGGAGGTCATCCTGAGACTCCCCAGAAGTTTTTGGTCACCCTAAGACCAAGCCCATTGCATCCAAATCATCAAAGTATAACAGGCATTCATATCTATTTGCATCTGAAAGACAACTTCACAACTAAGAGAAATTGTTCTCCAAATGCTCTCTTGAGCACAAATACAAAAACACATGTACAGTATCATCTCGCCATTGAATGAAAGCCAAGCCTCACTATAAATTCTTCAGAAAAATTAGATCAGTAAACAATATTTAAAAACAGATACCAGAGGCAATGATCCAGAAACCCTGGGATTGGGGAGAAGAGTGATCACAGCTAGATTTGAGAGAACAAAGGAAACATTTTGCTTAAGGACACAAATTATTGTATGCGATTAATTTTCCATGAAAATTACTTGTTGATAGTGGATTCTGACACACCAGATAGGCTGGAAACTGTCTAGGGCCTAGTCCGTCCTTCCATGATCCAATTCCCATCTCCAAGCCCCTTTATGCCCTTGAGAAAGGGCTTAATTCCATGTACACTATTCTAAGTTCAAAACACAGTCCTCATTTCCATACCCTAACACTGAGGTAATAAATTACTGACTGGGCCTCTTTAACTCCCCCTCACCCAGTACCAGTGAGCATATCACATTACAGTGCATAGAAGAAACTAAAGAAAAGTTGGGAGAAACTTCATTCTAATGCCAGAATCTAAACAAAATTACAAATCCCCTCAGGGGTGACAATTTCTTAGGGGGTGAAATTATTTCTTAGGAAATTTCTTGGGAAAGATCAAGTCACAAAAATTCAAATGGTAGTCTTAAACTCTCTCTGTGGAAACTGAGGGACCTCTGTACTCTGCAGGGGTCCTCATTTGTCAGAGTGGGCAGAAAGGTTAGTCAAAGGCCTTGGGTTTTTTTTTCCTTTGTATTTTCTAAAAAAAAAAAAAAAATCTTGATGGGTAACTTGATTAACATTTTTCTTCAGTGTCTTTCCTCAGTCCTAAGGGTAAAGGTATAAGCTTCAACTCTCAACTCCCCTGAGCACTGTTAAAGCCACGTGGACCAAGTTGGAAAGCAGCTCCTTCTTTGGATATAATAAGTGAGTTATTGCATGTTCAATAACAATCACAATACTTATTAAAGTCTACATAAGGAATACCAAGTAATATTAACTGCATATAGTTTTGAACCATCAGTAATTATGTCATTTTTAATCAATTGCCTTTTTCATTAGTCATATTATTATTACATTCTGTAGCTGGTTTCTATTACATAATTGTTTATATTCAATAAATATGTTTTAATAAGCAGTCAAATTTATACTACATGAATTAACAGTCTCAATTAACCTGTGGTGAATACTCAGTTGGGAAATTAAATTCAAAATTCTGCCAAAGATTCTATAAGCATGATTCATATCAAGTTGAATAACAAAAGATGTGCAATCTTTTAAAAGTATATGTTGTGGTGACTCCATTTTGCAGGAAGTTTGTGAAGCCTTTTTTTTTTCTTTTTGTACTTGTGATTGAACCCAGGGATGTTCTGACTCCAAGCTCCATCTCTATCCCTTTATATTTTTTATTTTAAAATATATTCTCATCAAGTTAATGAGATTGGCCTCAAATCCACAATCTCAGCCTCCCAAGACTAGGATCACAGGTATGTACCACTGCATCCAGCCAGTAGCTTTTTTAAATTTTAAATCTTATGATATCTTAGAGACAGAAAACATTTTTCCTAAGACTTGATGATTGTATCTTTGAAGGTTGTATATACACTATTTTGCAGAAATGTAACACTAAAATGAGAATATTCTTACTTATTATTTTTTCTTTTCCAACAACCAAACTAGATAGATCTAATTTATAATAGCACAAAATTAGAGTGGGTTTTACCATATGATTGTTTTGGACAGCATCATTTAAATAGTGTCAGAAGTAAAATATCAAATTTTATTTAATAGAGAAACGTGAACCAGAGGCAAAAGCATGAGGTTCAGTTTTTTTTTTTTAATTTCTCAAATCTATAAAACTGAAATGTCTGACTGGCAACACAGATAAGTCAAAAAGCAGTTTTTCTGGTAACTAGACTAATTTTTCTCAGACAATCCTGGGAAATTAAAAACTAACTCAAAAAGGGTAAAAGATATCTTTTGGGAGAAAAAAGAACACAGTTACAATTTTTATTTTTCAGCAGATAATCAAACACCCCTTTTTGCTGCACTCTGAAGAAGTTCAGGATATTATGAGATGAGGAATGTTCTAGAATTACTGAACCAAAAAAAGAAATGTCAGAAATATTCCCTTGGGTAACATATTTTAAGTTCATTTGATACGTATCCTACATACATTGACTTAGTCCAATTACACACAATTGATGGCAAAATCAGCCTGTGCAAAACCTCAAAAGAGCCAATCCAAAGGACCAAGGAACATGACCAGACTAGAGAGAGGTTTGCTCAGGTGAGAATACATGTGAGCTTAAGTACACTGAGGTCTGGGTGGAGTCGAAGTTCTTGTGCAGATCCTTCCGCTCTTGGAAACTCATTTTTTAATTCATGGCATTTCTGAAATCCCCTGATGCACGGGACCATTGCTTTTCAACACATATTTTTAAATCTCTAGAACCATCAAGTAACTTTCAGTGATTTTCATGAGGTCAGGCTAAGGTTAGCCCAGAAAGAGGACCACCCACATAGCCAAACTGGCATGACTCTTTTCAATTTTCATTGTCAAAAGGACAAAGGAACTGTTTTAATGAAGTGTTTTTCGGTTGTCTTTTGTTTCATATTTTACACAGGAAAAAGGAAAATGTTTCTTCAGTTCAGGGCATCTGAATCATATTTCCAAGGGGACAGGCATTTGCAGGACAGTAAGTACTAAATTATAAATAACTTTCAATAAATTAAACCATAGTCTGGCTCCCTCACTACACACCTTGGAAACATTTAGCCTTCAGAAGACTTAATAATTCTAGAAGATAAAATGATCCTAAAGGGTATAAGATGATTTGGCACATGTCCGTTATAAAGCTTTGATGAGATAATGTGGTACAACAGCAAGAAACTCCACCACAGCAATGAATGCAAATGTATTCCAGCTTGCTGCTTCCTGTCAACGAATCCGACTTGCAAAACTAGAAAGCTCTCTTGGAGAGGCTCAAAAACCTTAACAGGTCATAATTCTGTGCCATCTCTCACAGATACAGGGAAGGGGACAAATGACGTAGTTAGTTATCCCAAAAGTCAGAGACCAAAATAAAATAAAATAAAATAAACCAGCCCCTCAATAGTTCAGATATTTCTGGCAAACATGTCTCGGGTCTGTATCCTTTAGTTAAGAGTTCCTTTTACTATTTACCTTGCATTGTGGATATGACCCAGAGTTCCTCAAAGGAAGTGAAATGAATCAACAGTCTGTACTTTCCTAGTTTTCCAGCGTCAAATGACTGGAGTTAGCATCGATTTACAAAGAACAGAACTGATTTGCCCGTCTTTCCCAACTCTAAAGGAAGCTGATATTATGAGACAGTTTCGTCAAAAGTTGGGGCTTTCTCACATAATCCTATCCCGGAAAGGAGCATCTGGGGGAAAAAAATCAAATAGGACAAGAAGACTAATAGTAGTAGTAGTAGTAGTAGTAGTAGTAGTAGTAGTAGTAGTGGTGGTACTGGGGTTCCTGAAAGCCCTTCTACCTCCGGGCTACACTCCCAGACCTATTTTTTTTAATATACTTTTTATTTGTAAACAGGGTCTCTTAAGCCAGTGAGGCTGGCTTCAAACCTGCGCGATCCTCCTGTCTCTGCTTCCCAAGCGCGGGGATTACAAGCGTGCGCCACCACGCCTGCCTAGAAGACAATAATTAAAACATAATCAAATTAAATTGCTTCCCCTCACTCTTCAAGTCCTTTTATGCTATACCATGCACATAGCAGCCCACCCATAAAACTAGCCATCAGTTGAAACTTCTAGACGTCAAGAACAGAGGGAAAATAATATTTATTCCTTTTCTATAATCAAATCAAATTTACTTCCATGTTATAATTTTAGAATATGTTTCCAACTAGTTTTTTCTGAACTGTGCCCTTCCATGCCTATAACTCAACCTAATAAAAGAGAAATTATTTCTTTATACTGAAATTTTAAAAATGTTTTTAGATGCAGGCTAAGATGCTTACATAGAAAAAGGAACTAAAAACATACAGTAGCAGCACGTAAAATCAAAAGGGTATATTTAGCTCCTAACAGTATTAGAAACACATAAAGAAATAGAGGAAAATTTGAAAATCTACCTTCTCTGGCATTTTGAGAAGACTACACTCCTTCTATATTGAGCGATAGCTTATAGCTGGGAATTCCTGGCCAGGATGACAGAGACAAGTAAGTTTGCTTTGTCTTCTTGCTTCTAGCAGTACTTAAGTACTAAGACTAGGCTGATGACTAGACAAAAGAGTGAACAGAATAGCAACTCACATGAAAGAAAACGGAGGGAGAGTTACAGTAGGGGAAAGAGAGAGTAAGACGAAAGCTTCCATCATCCCCACAAAGAGCAGGACAACTTTCCCTGATAACACCTGGCCATAATACAGCACATCCACGGACAAAGATGAGCACTGCTTCCCTCTTTTTCCTTCTCCAAAAGCCCTACCCTTCTTTTCAATCTAGGAAAGTTTGTAACAAGTCCATTACAGCAACAGACCACTGGGCAAATGGCCAGCTGCCCTCTGGGAAAAGCCAACCCTGATTCCCATTTTTAAATGGTAACTGATTTTATGGCTCTAGGTGACTTGTAATCAGAGAATGGACACTGAACTTGAACTCTCTCAGACATGTCCAGATTTTTACACTACAGAGCATGGGTTTTTCCAAACTGTCATTTTTAAGTCAATGTAATTGTATGAATCCTATTGTCAAAATATTAAGAGTACAGGAATGTGCACCTCGGGGCCTTCGTCTGCAAAGTCTTCTCTGATTTTCTTCAACTAGATTATCATCATCCCATCTTAGGAACTCCAGGAGCATTTTATCCGTCATATAGGCTTGCCACCTTCTTTCTGTATTAGTGTTGCTCAGGTACAACGCACAAAGCATTTTCATTGCATTTTTTCATTTATAACCCTACCTAAATCCCTCTCAGGTAGTATTACACTCTTTACCAGTACAAAGCTGATGCCTAAAGAAGGAAGCAACTTGCCCAAGCTCAAATTTGACTCCAAATTCCATATTGCTAGCCACTGTATGAGCCTGCCTCCTGGTCAGCAGACTTTCAAGGCCTTTCAGGTCCTTGTCTGAGAATCATTTCTTAGAAAGAATCCAGGCCCAGCTTACAGATAAGAAGCCAACTGCTCTGGGCTGAAAAAGCAAGATACTTCCTCACAAAAATAAACCAATTCTGAAAGTTTCTAAATGTTCCTACTCACTGAAGTCCCAGGACCACTGAAGAGAGAGTGACAGTAAGTCAGGCTTACACCCAGCACAACCTGGAAGGCCAGATAGACAGCAGGCTCCTGTGATACCCCAAGGCCTATTGTGCTAGAAATTTATCGTCTGGGAAGCTGAGTTTTTGTTTTTGAACAGGAAAAGGACTTCAAAGCTTCTGTTCCCACTGGAACAGATCTTTTATAACTCAATTTACCTAGATTTTTTTTTTTCATGAAGCCCCTACTTTTTTCTAGGGAGATACTTTTTCAACATTTCCTTATAAGTCATTTTCTTCAAGGGGGGAAATGCAATTAAATATGCAAGGCCCTGAGCTATTGTATAAAAAGAATTCATGCTTAAGTGTGGGTAGTGTACATTTAGGCTCACAGTTAACATTGAAACACAAGTATGAATCATTACCCAATCTTTCATGCTGTAACGTGTCTTCTTGCTTAATTGGAGCAGTAAGTCCTAGGATTCACTGTTGTTGTCCCCCCCCACCCCCCGATTGACGTCACCCTTCATTCTTGAAGCAAGATACTTAGGAAGAAATCCTCAAAACAACAATGGAATATTATTCATTCATGTGCACCAACTTATCCTCAGGTGTCACTTAAGAAATGTGCAGTTCTGGGAATCTTCTTTTCCTGAAAGATGCCCCATGGGCTGCCATTCCTTTCTTGCCCTTTCTTTATTCAGAGTTTTGGATGAGTGAAATATTTGTGGCACAGGGAAGTGGTGAAATTTTGAGAAGGTTCAGTTGCTTTGGTGCAAAGACATGCCATGTTACTTTCCTCCTCCCTCTCTTCTTTTCTTCTGACTTTGTTCTCACTCCCAGGAAACAACTCAACTCTGGATTTTCAATGTCCAAAGTTGTTCTTTCTTTCAAGTCTTTTTTGGAACTAAGACCAGAGTCAGAAGAGTTGCCTTTTAGGTGTTAGGGAAGTGGGAGGTTTTGTTCCCTGTTAAAGGCCTTTGCGGTGTTACTGAGTATAAAGTATTTAGGTCTTGGGTTCCTTGTCAGGACCTCCAACAGAACATTGCCCAGGCAGCAATACAATCTGCTTAAGTGTCAGACAAGACTGTCAAAAATGGCAGGCCAGAGTCTAAAGAAAAGTTATCTCAAAGAAAAGTAAATAATAAAATTATATTTTATCATTTACTATGTGTGAGTCACTGTCCCAAGGACTCTACTTATATTATGTGGTATAATTCCAGTAACAACTCTTTGAGAGAAGGACACTTACTATTCTCATCTCACAGATGGATTAAGGCACCTGACAAGGATACACACTAGCAAAGGGTAGAGCTAAGACTCAAAAACAAAAACAAAGAAGATGCTATATTGGAAGTATGATCTGATTGGTCTCTGTCATCCACTAGGTAACTCATTCACTGCAGAAGGAAGAAAATATATGCAGTGAGATGTGAAGCTATCTCAGTGACTCAGCCCCCATTCTTCCTTCTTTCTTTTTTATATTTAGAAATTGACTCTCCCCTTTCTCACCCTAAGAGCCACTTATATCTTAGATAACTTGTATTGAAGTGATTTATGTTTTGATTTTATGATGACTAGAAATTATCCAATAGCCAAGAAATAATTATAGGTTATTTTTTCCCAGGATCTCCTTTAAGGAGGTGCAAAGTAACTGTCAGATAACACCTAAGAGCTCTGCCCAACATCAGTGTGAAAACAGAAGTGCTGATCAGTGTCATCCCACCCATCTTGCTAGGGAGGATGTTAAAAACTTGAGCTCATGTCCACAAACAAAGGACCGAGCAATTGGCTAACACTATTGGAAAGTATAGAGTATAGTGCAAGGGTTTAGGAAAGAAAGGAAAAAATATGGATAAAGGTAGTCAGTAAGAAAGAAATGAGGAAGAGAGATGAAGGGGGAAGGAATAAATTGGACAATTAAGTGAGGAAAGTTGGGGAAAATGGGGTAAGGAAAGAAAAGCTCCAGTTTCCATGAATAACTGAAATACCCTCTTAACTCATTGCTACTCCTTTCATTGAAAATCATTCTAAAGTTCTTCATTATTCTTATAAATTGTGCTGTGATTATATAGATTTTATATACTTACATGGCCCATTATTAATGAACACAGAGAGGCAACAGAAGACAACAGATGCAGTTAGACTTTAATCTTTAAAGATCATTTCAAGTCCCTAAAATCATATACATTCTTGAAATAATCCAAGATTACCTTAAAATTCTTGTAATTTTTCTATGAAGTCTTTCAATATGGTTTTTAGTCATAACATATAATGGCTCTTTTCTTTTGTGGGCATTGTATACAATATATTGTATACTGACATAAATATATATATATGTATAATTTTCAGCTATGTCTTATATGATTTATAATATTTTTTATTTTATTTTATTTTATTTTATTTTATTGGTGGTACTGGGGTTCCTGGAAGCCCTTCTATCTCCAGGCTACACTCCCATACCTATTTTTTTTTATATTTTTATTTGGAAACAGGGTCTCTTAAGCTAACGCGACTGGCTTCGAACCCGCGCAATCCTCCTGTCTCCGCCTCCCAAGCGTGGGGATTATAAGCATGCGCCACCACACCCAGCTGTAATTTATAATATCTTTGATTTTTAAGACTTTGATAGGCATAAATGCTTTCAGGTTGGTGGATGACCTTTAGCCCTCAAAAGCAAGATGGCAGCTCTCCTGAGGCTGAATATCCTCTGCGGTGTCCAATAAAATCGAGCTCTGCTCCTCCCAATCCCAGTGGTCAGACCTGCTCCTGTTTCAGCACTTCTCCAGAACAGACCTACCCCAGGACGGTAGAAAGCACAGAACATTCACCTACCACCAAGCTACAGTTCTGATTCCAAGATGGCATCTCTTCATAGAACTCGTGAAAATGTTGTCAGTGCATGCCTCCCGCTGCATGCTGGAATCATTGCTCTGCAGTAAAAAAAAAAAAAAAAAAAAAAAAAAAAAACTGTCTGCAACCCACACATGCCCTGAAGCCTTGGGACAGTTATTTCTGTATTTCTGACCTTGTTCATGGGAATCCATTGCACAAATCTACCAAAGTGGATCTTTTAGCACTCCTGGTTCTATTGAGCTTTGTTATTTCAACTATCATGCTGTGGGCATCTGCATGGCTGCTGCCATGCTGTTGGAGCTCTGACCTTTGTGATTTAAACCTTAAGAACTCTATCAGAGTAGTAGGTGCCAACAACCTTCTCCTATTCTTTTGGCTCTCGATTGAGGTTCTTGATAGTTTCCTTTGCTTTACAGAAGCTCTTCAGTTTAGTGCAGTCCCACATATTGATCTGCCTTTCAGTCTCCTGTGTCTTTGGGGTCTTGTTGAGAAAGTTTCTATCTGTGCCTGTAAGTTGCAGTGTTGGACCTATGCCCTCTTTAAAGGAACCTCAAGGTCTCTGGTCTGATTTCCAAGTCTTTGATCCATCTTGAATTGACTTGGGCAAGGTGAGAAAGTTGGGTTTATTTCCATTTTTCTCCATATGTTTAACTAGTTTTTCCAACACCATTTGTTGAACACGCTTTTTTCCAGTGTATGTTTTTGGCCCCTTTGTCAAAAGTAAATTGGCTGTAAGTGTGAGAATTAGTTTTTGGGTCTTCTATTCTGCTCCATTGGTCTATGTATCTGTGTTTGTGCCACTACCATGCTGTTTTTATTACTATGGCTTTGTAGTTTAGCTTAAAGTCAATTACTAAGCCAAACATGAGAAGGAGGAAAGGAGAGGGAATAGGTCAGGAATTGGGTAAGGGCTAATCTGGTCATGTGTGCATGTATGCCTCCACCATCTTGCACCCCATTAAGATTACAATGCACCAATAAAAATTTTTTAAAGAATTTATTTCAGACTTCTTTGCCTCTCATCTGCCATGCCATCTAGCTCAAAATAAGGAAGAAATAACAAACAAATCTATCAGTGGACAAACCTCCCAATCACATGGTCATTGTCAGAAATTTGTTTTTGAGGAAAAGGTATGAGAGAAAACGAGGATCCAAGAATTGTGAAATTTAGTTTTATATTCTATTGAGTTAACGGGATTTTCTCCTAGCCCTCAAGATTCAGAGTGTAACTAAACTTTACTTATGAGCTTTTGCCTTTTATCTGTCAATCTCCTAAGGAGAACTTAGCTTTGTTATTATCAATACATGATCATACTTCTGTATTTGTCCTGGGAGTAATAGACCAAGGGAGAGACTGTTCATTCATGAGTAGAGACATTGCAGAAAATTAGACAGTGTTTAACTTTCAGAAACTTCCCTTTCTGTTCAGTTGACACCAACTAATGGTGGTTACATTGTCTTAGGGAAAATTTAAAATTAGACATGCTGACATCTCATAAGTTGCAAAATTCTAGAAAGGATAGCTTGTCTTGTAGAGCTTCTGAATTCAGAAAAGATTCATTAAATAAGAGGTCTGCCTTACAGATGTATCAAAATTTTTTATACTTTTAATGGTGTATTGTAATTATACATCATGCTGAAGTGTAAAGTGATAGAAACATACATGCACATAACACTTGGTGTGTTTCCTTCCAGATCCCATCCCCCTCCTGCCTTCCCCATATATGTCATTCAAATTGGTATCCATAGTTACTGGTACGTACAAAGCATTATTGAAAGTATTAGCTTAATATGTCTCTGTCTCCCCCCTCCCTCCTCGAATCCCCCTCCATCACTCCACTGGATGTTTCCTAGTTTCCCTTTGGTTTCCACATATAGCTATTCCCTTTCTGAGTCTGGAAATCTCAGCATGATATTCTCAAGATCCATTCATTTTCCTGATAAAGGACATAATTTTGTCCTTCTTGATGGCGGAGTAAAATTCCATTGTGTGTATATATAACAGTTTCATAATCCATTTATCTGTGGATAGACACCTAAACTGGTTCCACAATTTGCCACTATGAATTGTGCTGCTATAAACATGAAAATTGGATATGCATGTATCTCTATAATGTTCTGATTTCAATTCCTTACAGATTCAAAAGAGACTTAACTACAAATTGTTTTTACTTGTCCTAAAGTAAACTGTTCAAAAATATAAATCTACAAGCAATACATTATTTTTTCACTCTGGAATGAACTGATAAAAAATATATTCTATGAAAAGAAAATAAGTTATAAAGACATTGTATAACAACAACAAAGAGTGTGATTTGCTGCCCAGATTAGGAAACCAAAGCTGAGTAGATTTGAAAGATTTTTTTCCAAGATTGTGTCTCTAAAAGGAAGCTGAATTATATCTTGATTCTCTTCTGAATGAGTATCTGGACTGAGTTTGTCTCTACCACATTTCTAAGATGTGGTAGCATTTAACTTTCTGATTATCCATAAATGATGGGTGCCTTCTAATTAGCACAAAAGAATAAAGTGAAGGGAATCCCATTACTACCTTTTAGGCATCTATACAAAGTCACATTTTAATAATACATTTAATCAGTGTTACTATTTATGGTACTTTATAGCACAGTATAATAATAGATTTTTATTTCATCTCATCTACCACAAGGATTTTAATGGTATCGAATGTTTTTGCCAGTGGCCCTGAAAGTTGATTTCACTAGAGCCCAAGAATTACCCCACCTACGCACATAACTTAGCACTGGCAAAACTCAGTGTGTTTTGTGTTTCTTGAACAGTTCAAACAGGCTAACAGATAAGTGGCTTATCAGTTCTCTGAAGAGGTTTTTCATTTATTGCAGTCAAGTCCTGGTGAGTCTTTTTTTATCCAGCTGTTACTGTTAGAGAACCGCTTCTGTTCATAGTCATAGCATAGCAAAGACTTTGGTGCATGGTAGGAGAACAGCAAATATCTTGCAAACACATTAAGTTATGATTTGTATTATATGGTAAGATAGTAGATAGATCATTGAACATGAAGTCAAACTTACTCTTTGACATACTAGCATTGTGAGTACATGGAAACAACTTTATGCCACTGTATTTGACAACTTAGATAAAATTTGAGAATTTTTATTGCGACTCACAATAGTATTCCAAGAAAAGTGAACCAAACTAAAAAAGTACAACTTGCTTTATATTCAGAGGATCAAACTTAAACCAATTATCAAATTTTTTAAATAAAATACAAATCACAAAGATTTTAGATCATAAATACAGCCTCCTAAACCCTGGCGTGGTGGCGCACGCTTTTAATCCCTGCGCTTGAGATGCAGAGACAGGAGGATCGCGCTGGTTCGAAGTCAGCGGCACTGACTTAAGAGACCCTGTTTCCAAAATAAATTTTTTTTAAAGTATAAAACAGGTCTGGGAGTGTAGCCCAGAGGTAGAAGGGTTTCCAAGAACCCCAGTACCACCAAAAAAAAAAAAAAGAAAGAAAGAAAAAAAAGAACAGAACAGAAAGGTAAATTTGGCACAGAGCCTCAGAAAAAAAGGAGAATTTCTGGCACTGAATCATTATAACAGTACAATTTTCCAGTTCATGCCTACCCATTCTCAGGATTAGAGAGACATTTATTTTTAAAGCAAATCCAGAGTCTTTTTAATGAGAAGTGGTAATGCTGCATGATAAATAATCAGCTTAAGGATTAACCCTCTAAGCAAGTGGTTTATGGTAAGTGAACTGGCAACTTGAATATAAATGTAAGAATCATATAGTTTATATTAAGTGATTTTCTTTTATCATTGAGATTTTGACATTTTGACATAAGTCAAAAAGTGAAGAAGATAAACAAAGGTCTTAGAAATCTGAGACTCCCTTCTGTAGGTTCTGTTGATTCTACCTTAGAAATGTGTGAATCTCCCTCTGTCTTCTTCAGTACTTCTCCACTCCCCACTTAGAAATCACTGTCACAGTTTCCAAGTGGTTTGCACAACCCTAGTTTCTCCAGCCTCTGATCCCATGGTTTCAAGTTAGTTTTAAGAAGCCTTGTGTTTAAGTAAAATGTTATGTGGAGGTTCAACATAAAAATGAAAAAGGAGATGCTTTGTTTGAAGTGAAATCCTGGAAAACCTGGACCAGAAAACAGGTTGAAAGCCAAAACTCTACTCCAATTTGTTTTCAAATCTTAGTATATATCACAAATCACCTGAGGGACATAGTAGACACATTTCCTGGCCAACTTCCAATGATTAGGGCCAAAAGTAGATTTAGGAATCTGCATTTTTAACAGACTTCTCCAGGTGATTCTGATGCATCTGGTTCCAAATGCAGTTTTGAGAAACAATGCCAATACTATCCAATGTCTGCATCTGTACTGTGTCACGCCTCTACTTACACCCATTGGCTTTCCAGATACTAACTAGCAGGCACGTACCACTAGCTCTTCTAAAGTCTTACCCTGTCTATTTCTTAAACTTTTTTTCTGAACACATCTCCACTAGCAGATTTGTCATTCATCCCTGAGAAAAACCTGCCTTTCACTTTTTACTACCTGGCATTATTTTCTACCTGGGAAATATCTGTGGCCCCTGTAAGGCCAAGGGTAAATATTGCCCTCTTTCTAAACCCTTCTCCAAACTTTCTATTTCTAGAGGTAACCAATCACTTCCTCTCTGTGATATTCAACTTAAAATAGTTCTTACCACATTTTTTTTTAAAAAAGAGCTATAACCTTTAAGTTTATCTGCTTCAATAGACTATGGTATCTTTAACGTAAGGATATCATCTTTTTTACTTAATTTTTAGTTTTTAATTGGTGCATTGTAGTCATACATCTTAATGGAATACAGGATGGTAGAGGCATACATGCACACAACACTCATTTAGTCCTAGCCCAATTCCCACCCCATTTTCTCCCCCCTCCTTCCTTCTCATGTTTGGCTTAGTGATTGACTTTGATATGTTTCTGAATGTTCATCATGGTCACAAGGGAACTTCATTCACTCTTTCCCCACTCTTCCCCCTAGTTAGTCACCTTATTTGCTCATTTATAGTTTCTCCTTCTTTGTCTAGAGTTCCTCCTATGATCCACTTTTTCCCTAGCTTCTGCATATTAGGGAGAGCATCTGATTTCTTACTTTTTGTGACTGACTAATCTCACTTAGCATAATGTTTTCCAATTCCATCCATTTCCCTGTAAATGACTTAATTTTGTTCTTTGTTATGACTAAAATTCCATTGTGTAAATATCCAATAGTTTAGTAATCCATTCGTCTGTTGATATACATCTTGGCTGGTTCCATAGTTTGGCAATTGTGAATTGTATGGCTATAAACATAGGTATGCATGCATTATTTTGGTAGTTTGTTTTCCATTCTTTTAGGTAGATAACCAGAAGTGGTATTGCAGAGCATGTAGAATAAACTTAACCAATGAGATAAAAGACCTCTACAAAGAAAATTATAAAACATTGAAAAAATAAATAAAAGAAGACATTAGAAGATGGAAAGATCTTCCATGTTCATGGATAGGCAAAATAAATATCAAAATGGCCATTCTTCCAAAAATGATCTACAAATTCAATGCAATACCCATTAAATTACCAAGATCATTCCTCACAGACATAGAAAAACCATTCCTTAAATTTATTTGGAACAACAACAACAACAAAAAATTAGCCAAAGTAGTTCTTAGCAATGAAAACTATGCAGGAGGAATCACAACATCTGACTTTAAAATACACTACAAAGCCATAGTAATAAAAACAGCAGGATAGTGGTACAAAAGCAGATACATAGACCAATGGAGAAGAAAAGAAGACTCAAAAACAGATCCACACACTTACAGCCAATTGATTTTTGACAAAGAGGCCAAAAACATACATTGGAAAAAAGATAGCCTCTTCAACAAATGTTTTTGACAAAACCGGTTAACCATATGCAGAAAAATGGAAATAATCCCATTTTCTCACCCTGCACAAGAGTCAATTTAAGATAAATCAAAGACTTGAAAATTAGATCAGAGACCTTGCAGTTCCTTGAAGAGGGCATAGGTCCAACACTGTAACACATAGGCATAGGTAAAAACCTTCTCAACAAGACCCCAAAGGCATAAGAAACTAAAAGACAGATCAAAACATGGGATTGCATTAAACTGAAGAGCTTGTGTAAAGCAAAGAAAACTATCAAGAACCTTAACAGAGAGCCAACAGAATGGGAGAAAATTTTTGCAAACTACTCCTCCAATAGAAGATTAATATCTAGAATATACAGAGAACTCAAGAAACTCAGCACTAAGAAAACAAATAACCCAATCAAAAACGGGCAAGTGAACTAAATAAACACTTCACAAAAGAAAAAATTCAAATGGCCAATAAATGAATGAGAAAAGCCTCAACATCAAGATGCAGATCAAAATGACCCTCAGATTTTACTTAACTCCAACTAGAAGACAATCATTGAAAACACAAACACCAACAAATGCTGGCAGAATGTGGAGAAGTGCAGACTCTAATACATTGTTGGTGGGAATTGCAAATTAGTGCAACCACTCTGAACAACATTATGGAGGATTCTCAGAAGAATGGGAAAAAACTTAACATGGGATCCAACAATACCACTTCTGGGTATCTACCCAAGGATATCGTCTTAAGCATTTTTATTTTCATAGAATACCAAAAAAATGATACATGGTAGGAGGTAATATATTTTAAATTCATTGTTATGATTTGCATCATATGGTAGGGGGATAAAACACTGAACATGAGATTAGGTTTATTCTTTGCCACTCACCCATTTTATGAGCACATGGAAACAACTTTAAACCAATATATTTGACAACTTAGATAAAATTTAAGGCTTTTTCTTGAGATTCACAACAGTATTCCAAAACTTAATAAAGAAAAATATACATTCATATATCTTCATGTATGTGAAAAGACATAGATTAGAAAGAAATTGATTTAGTAATTTTTTTAAGAAAATTCCAAGTCATGATGGTTTTGCCAGTGAATTTTATCAAATATTTGAGGAGGAAATATTGTAAATCTCACACAATCTATTCCAGAAAATGAAGTGTGGGAAATGCTTCTTGATTTATTTTATTTCCTAATACCAAACCTTAACTAAAACAATATAAGAAAACAGTATTTAAGACTTATATACACACCATTCAGAACTAGAGATTGAACCTTGGGGCATTCTACCTCTGAGCTACATCCTCAGCCCTATTTTTTTATTCTTTATTTTGAAACAGTGTCTCACTAAGTTGCCTAGGGCCTCACTAAGTAGTTGAGGCTGGCCACAAACCTTAGATCCTCCTGTCTCAACCTCCCAAGTACTAGAATTTTAAGAGTGACCCACCACACCTGGCTATACACGCCATTCTTGAACAAAATATTAAAACACCAAACTCTGTCATATATTAAAAGGATGATATACTATGCCCAAGTAGGTTTTGTTCCAGGAACATAAGAATAGTTTAACATTCAAGAAAACCCAATCACTATAATACACAATATTAATAGACTAAAGGGAATAAAAAAATCACTCCATGTGATTAACTCAGTAAATACACCAAAACAATTGACAGAATTCTACTTCCATTGAAGATGAAAACTCTCAGAAAAAGTAGGAAGAGAAAATGACTGTAAATCAAAAACACAATCTACAGAAACCTATAGTTAGTATAAATAATAACAAAATATTGAGTGATTTCCCTCTTAGATTGAGAAAATGTCTAGAAAGTCTCCAATGGCTTCTATTCAACATTGTACTGGATGTGCTACCTAACAATAAGGCAAGGAAAACAATTAAGAGGCAAAATATGGGGGGAAAGGAGTGAAACTGCTTCTATTTCAGTGTAGGTCTTAGTCTCCATAATTGTAAATCAAGAGCTAGTATTTTAATATACTTTATGCTTCAATAAATTATAATTAATTTGTTGATAAAATTAGAATTGTCAAATATGGCATATCATAATCATTTTTATAATCTCTCTTGCAAAGTGTCTCCACTGAGAACCTGCTACTAGATTTCTGTGTGAGGCATTCTGCACGAGAAAGGATAAGGTAGAGATAAAGCCTCTTCCTCTTGTGCCTAACTACCTCAGTACAGATGCAGACATAACACAGTTTATAAATATCTGCATTTGCATCTTTGTGCATTTAAATATCCATACGTCAGTTAGGGTGGCTCTAACAATTATATTGGATCACATCGCATATTTCTTTGCATTAAGCTGTCCAGTGTATTTGTTTTCTTCTGCTTCATACTTATCGGGTTACTTCTCTATCTCCTCTTGGGCTTTATATATACATTTAAAATGAAGTAGAATGTAAGTTTAATTGTTATAGAAACATAAGAGGGTACGACTGTGGAAGTTGAAATAATTGGATTTAAAAGGAAAGCACTAAAGTATGTCTGAAGCAAATACTATACAAGTGAGCAATATAACTAAAATATTTTTGAGCTCCCACTATATGATATAAATATTTATATATACTATCTTATGTATGCCTCGTAGAAACACTGCAACCAAATTCATGTCTTTATATTATTATCATCACCATCATTATCATTACCATTGTGCAGAAGAAGAAATAAGAATTCAAAAAGATTTCCAAGAAGTTTCCCACAATTGCACAACTAGTAAAAGACAAAATCAATTAGAATTTCAATATAAAATTTTTATCTTAAGAACATACAGGTGGAATAAAATAAAGTATCAAGTTGCTTTTGAGTACTGAGGTGGTAGCATAAGGGGGAAAGAATGAAGAAAGGGGGAAATACACAAACCCAAATCTGAAAAATGTTTATAAAGGCTGGATGTCAACTGTTGATGACCATTTATTATTTTTTACTTTTATGTGAATGTGACATTGAAAAAGTATACTTTATAAAAGGACCAGTGTTTTGCTCTTTGGTCCACTTCTTTGCTTTGCCTTCCTAAAGGCTTGAGCTGAGTTTGGAATGATAAGGAAAGTTTAAATAGACAGAAAAAAGAAGATACAGTTAGGAATCGAATAGAATGAGGAATGGGTTTTGTGTAAAGTAAAAGTAGATGGCTTTACTCTTCTCTTGCTTAATTTGCTGTTATCCAAGGCTCATATCCAGCATGTTTATGCCTTCTTTTCCAGGACATCAAAGGATATTGCTTCTGCAGCTAACAAAAGGACCTGACCATCTTATGTCTCCTTTAGATGAGTCTGGAGGAGGCTTTTGGTCCTTGTCAGCTGAGAAGAAATGACAAAAGTCTGACCTTCGTCCTTCAGCATTTCTTAAGATGAAGGAAACAAAAGTCTCAGTGAGGGGAATTGATGAGGTAGAATAGAAGAAATAAAGTGTTAGGTAGAAAGGAGAGGAAATGAAAAGGAAAGGAGAACATAGTTTTAGGGTGGGTCTTAGGCAGATGCCTCAGTGGGCCCGCACTTTTAATAGCAACAACCACTTTTCTCCTGTAGTTTGTTTACACTTTTAATCACAAAGGCCCCTTTCATCACCTGGGATTCCTAGTAAACAAAGGGTCCTTGAGGAGGAGGACAAAGTCAGGACACCAGCCAAACACCACCCCTCCCCAAACCTGAAGATTAAGAGGAAGTTCAAACCTCTACTGTGGGACCCCAACCACCAGCTCCAGGAAGTTCTATGAAAGAACTGAAAAAGCAGCAAAGACCCCTTTTTCCCCTTTTTGCCTTTTTTGCCCTTTTTGCCTTTTTGCCTTTTTGCTCTTGCTCTTTCTCTGGTTCAAATGTCCTCCACCCATTAAGATGGTCTCTCTTACCCCTCAAATCCCTCTTTTCTTTTCTAATTAAAACTTTTGCCCTTTCAAGCCTGGTGTGGTGGCACGGGCTTGTAATCCCAGCATTTGGGAGGCTGAGACAAGAGGATCATGGGTTCGCAGACAGCCTCAGCTACTTAGTGAGGCCCTTTGCAAGTGAGACCATGTTTCAAAATTAAGAATAAAAAATAGGGCTGAGGGTATAGCTCAGAGGTAGAATGCCCCTGGATTTCATCCCCAGTACCGAAAAAAAAAAAAAAAAAAAAAAAAAACTCAAAGAAGAAGAAGAAGGAGAAGAAGGAGGAGGAGGAGGAGGAAGAGGCAGAGGAGGAGGAGAAGGAGCAACAGCAGCAGCAGCAGCAGCAGCAGCAGCAGCTATGAGTTGTGGGAGAGAGGGAAGATATAAAGTAAATTTGGGATGTGGTGTTGACTTCAGTTATTAAGAACCCTGAAAGCCAAACAAAGAACAATGAAATTTCTTTATTCTAATTCTAACCTCCTACTTAATCCTCTATTCAAGTGTTTATTGAGAACCATCCAAGGCCTAGAACAATTATAACAAATACTATAATAGCAAATATTATTTGAACAAAAACAAACATATATATCTTTTCCAAAAAAGAGGGGGCACATCAGAGTAACAAAAATCCTGTTAGGTCTAGAAATACTGCACTGAAATACAATACAAGCTGTTTTCATACAACAGGAGTTGAACCCCTTTCTCTAATCTTGCCTCTGAACTAGTTTTTGGTCATCCTTTAGGCCTATCAGCAGGCAAATTTCAAAACAGAGCTTTAACATTGTCTGGCTTTGAAGAGCACTTAAGCTTATAAAAGAAATAAACTGGTACATTGCAGTGTCAAGCTAAATAGATGATTTATTGACACGTTTTCAGAACTACTCTAGGTTATTTTTTGTGGCATGTATCCAAATGGAATAGCATCAAAGTATTTATATAGGCTCCAATTTCTACACTACTCCAATATCTGGCATGAAGTATTTTTATGGTGTATAACCTCTCCTTCTGAACTAGCATCTGGTCATCTTTTAAGCTGAAAATGGATCAGCTTATATATACTTATACCAAGCAATTTACATGCTGCAGGAAAATGACCACACAATCACTTTGCATTGTTCTACTTTGAGCAAATTTAGGAAACCAGATAACTCCCATGTATAGGTGAGTATACACAAGAGTTAAGAATCTGCTAGGTGTGGTGGTACACACCTAAAATCCCAGTATTTGGAAAACTAAGGCAGGATTGCAGATTTAAGGCCACCCTCAGCAACCTAGTGAGACCCTGTTTCAAAGCAAAAAATTTTTAAAAGTAGTGGATATAAGTCACATTTAGTGGTACATGCCTATAATCCCAGAACTTGGGAGACTGAGACAGGATGATCACAAATTTGAGGCCAGCCTCAGCAACTTAGCAAGACCCTGTTTCCAAATAAAATAAATAAACAAAATTAGTCTGGGGATGTGGTTCAGAAGTAGAATGGCCCTGGGTTCAGTCTCCAATACCACAACACACACACACACACACACACACACACACACACACACACACGTGTGTACAGCTTAGAGGTAGAATGCCTTTATGTTCAATCCCAGTATCAAAAAAGTAAAGAAAAAAGAATATAAAATAAAAGAAGAAAATAAAAATATATCTCACTATATTAGTCAGAATTCTCTAGAGAAACAGAATTAATAAAATATATATATATATAATATATATATATATATATATATATAATATACATGTAAATATCCCTAATGTCCATGTATATTATTTAGTCAGCTTTTCCATGACTGTGACCAAAATACTTGACTAGAACAACAGAGGAGGAAAGGTTTGTTTAGTCCAAAAGTTTCAGAGGCTCAGTTTATATATAGTTGGCTGTCTCTATGGCAGAAACCATGGTGGCAGGGTCTGTGTGGAGAAAATCACTCTAAGTCATGGCAACCAGAAATAGAAAGAGTAAAAGGAGAGGGGGATGAGGGGGTTGGCTCACACTTGTAATCCCAGCGCTTGGGAGGCTGAGACAGAAGGATCGCACAGGTTCGAAGCCAGCCTCAGCTACTTAGTGAGGCTCGCAGCAACTTAGTGAGACCCTATTTCCAAATAAAATATAAAATAGGTCTGGGAGTATAGCCTGGTGGTAAAGCCTCTGGGTTCCACCCCCAGTATCACCAAAAACAAAAAGGAGAGGGGGCAGGGAGATATATAGTCCCTAGGGCCCCAATGCCAGTGAACTACCTCCTCCATCCATACCCCACCTTTAAACCTGGCTGCTTTGCTTAACACATGGGATTTGAGAAACATTTTGTTAAAAAACAATATCATATATATGGTTATTTACAGCCATATACAGATATACTGAAATATAGATATATAGCTAGATAGGGAGATATCTATTTTGCTCTTGCAATTATGAAAGCTAAGCAGTCTAGCAATCTGCAATCTGCAGAATGAAGGCCCCAGAAAGCTGGTGGTATGGGTGGTATGGTAACAACAGTCTAAGCCCCCAAACACGAGAGTCTGAGAGTTAGGCATACCAATGTCAATGGACAAGAGAAGATTATATCCAAGTTCAAGCAGAAAAAAACCAACAAATTTGCCTTTTCTCTTCTCTTCCTTAACTGAGTCAACAGACTCACCAAGTTCATCTTTTCTAGAAACACTCTCATAGATGCACACACACAAAAAAATAATGTTTTACCAGCTACTTGGGTATCCTTTAGCCCAGTTGTGTTAACACATAAAATTAACCAACATACTTGCTGAATTGCAAATGTGCTCAAGATTCTGCCCAACAAAAATGCCCATGTTGCTCCATTAAAATTTACTTTATTCTTGAGCACAGGTTTGTCTTTGCTGAGAGACACCAGCCTGGAGGCAAGAGGAGGGCGAGATTTAGATAACTTTCTTTTTGCCAACGCATGGGCTGCATATGCCCAAATTAGTCAGTTTTCTAAATTTGCAGAAATACAACAGCTAGTTTTCTCTCATTCATCACTCATTTTCTCAATCAGTTAAAATTGACAACCTATTAAGCGAAAGCCACTGCTGTAGATATGGTAGGATAAAGATAAAAAAGACAAAATGATGCATCCTTGGGATACTAAGCATGCAGGAATAGAAATTTTAAAAGAGTCAAAGAAGGAGCCAGACGTGGTGGTGCACGCTTGTAATCCCAGCATTTGGGAGGCTGAGACAGGAGGATCCTCAGCAACTTAGCGAGGTCCTTTGCAACTCAGTGAGATCCTGTTTCAAAATAAAGAATATAAAATAGGGTTGGGGGTGTAGGTCAGAGGTAGAATGCCCCTGAGTTCCACCCCCAGTACTGAAAAAAAAAGAGAGAGAAAAGAAAAAGATAAAAGAAAAAGAGTCAAAGAAGCACAAATGAACCATTAAGAGCAGCTATAGATTCTGTGCCCCACCTCTGAATTTATCTTGGTAGGCCCTTTTATTTTCACTATTTATTGATTTTTTTCTGGCTTGCAAATAAATTATGTATTTCATCTCCTAATTCTGATTACCTCCTCTTTCTCATAATTACTGATATCAAAGATTACAAATCAGTTGGGGGTGGTGGCACACGCTTGTAATCCCAGCATTTGGGAGGCTGAAACTGGAAGATCGTGGTTCGCAGACAACCTCAGCTACTTAGTGAGGCCCTCTGCAACTCAGTGAGACCCAGTTTCAAAATAAAGAATAAAAAATAGGGCAGGGACTGTAGCTCAGAGGTCAAATGCCCCTGGGTTCCATCCCCAGACCCGCCAAAAAAAAGATTACAAATCTGGTCTCACCTTGCCCCTTTTTATTGCCTATTCTTCCACATTTACTGCTCATTTTTCATAGTATTATACTGCAATATAGGTTTTCCACTATCTTATGACCTAGTCCAGTGAGCTGAAAACTTCCTACAAAGAGCCAGATAGTAAATGTTTTAGGTCTTATGGGCCATGCTGTTTCTGTTGCAACTGCTTGACTATTGAGTTATAGGCAGAAACAAACATAGACAATGTATAAACAAAAGAGCTATATTAAAACACAAGCTTTATGGTCTCAAAATTCAAGTTCCATGTAATTTCATCATGTTATGAAAAATAATCCCTTTTATTTCCTTTTTACTAATTCAAAATGCAAGAACCATCCTTATGGGCCATTAAACATAAGTATTGGGCTGGATTTGTTCTGTAGTTTGCTGACTGCTCTTAGAGGATATTGAGTGGACCCACGACTGAACAATACCGCAGGGACACAGGATAGGGAGAAGGAGGGAGAAATAAAGAGCAATGGATAAAAAGTTATAATTTTTAAATCTTCTGGAAAACTAAATCTCACCATGCCATTTCTTGGGGTTTATGGAATTTCATAAATGCAGAATTGGTGTGAAAGAAAAGACAAGGTCCTTTTCTCATAAAAATTAGTTCTAATTTTGCATGTGAGAGTTCAAAGTTTGTGCTAGTTGTTACTCACCAAACCTCTGTTATAATTTATTCTTGGTTAAGTGAGTAGATGACCTTCCTAGCCTCTTTTACAGTTGCACTAGGCAACCAGTTGTCATGATGCTCAAGTGAGCAATTACTTCCAAGAAAGTAGATCCCTTCTGTGTTCCCTCCCCCCATCCACTAGCTGTCAGTGATGGTGGAACCACAAGAGTGAAGGAGTCTTCTTCATATCTCCAAGACTGTACATGGAAGAACTGCTCACTAACCAGGACAGCATCCACCTTATACAATTATAAGAGGGGTAAATACACTTCTTTTGCATTTGAACATACAGATATGTTTTATAGCCATCCCTCTAAAACCATGAGCTCTGCTGCCATAGATTCAACCAGCAGCAGATTAAAAGTATTCCTCCCAAAATTGTGTCTCTGTGTAACATGCAAAGACTCTTTTTCTTGTTATCATTCCTGAACAATATAGTTTAACAATTATCACATCATATAGGTGCTTAATCTAGAGAGGAGTTAAAGTAGATGGGAGGTTAGCACAGATGATGTGCAAATACTACATCATGGTATATAAAAAACTTGAAGATCCATAGATTTTGGTAACTGCAGGGGTTCTGGAATCAAATTTCCTAGGGATAGCAAGGGATAATTCTCTGTGTGTGTGTGTGTGTGTGTGTGTGTGTGTGTGCGCGCGCGTGCACTTAGAGTCTTTTTTACTGTATCCAGTGCCACTCTAATTAATGTAGTTATAAGGATGGGGTTAAGTTTTATTAATATTTTTGCTGCTAGCTTTGGCTCAGTAATTGGCACATAATTATAAAGGACTAATTAACCAAAATAAAGCCATCACTGCCCATGATATTTTCTCATCTTCCATTGAGTTGATTTTAACTTCTCTTGTAAATGGCTACCATTGCCCACATGAGATCATTTAGCCACCCAAGTGTACTGCATTGTACTGACCCCTTTCATTTTAACCTAAGTAATATGCTGACAACATTTTATTCCTTTCCTCTAAAGTTCAGCTAAACTCTGTACCTACTCAGCTGAATAGACCAGTTAAACTAAGTTATGCTAAGGTTTATAACTCAGAATGGTTTACTCTGTGACTATTATTTGCTGAATATAAAATATGTACTCATATTTTTAAAGGAAAACATAGCTTATTATGAAAAAAAATCACAAAATTTTTATGACAGTGAAAGGTTCAAAGAGTTCTATTTTGGGAAAAACAATGTAAATGATTGCCTTCCAGCTAAATAGATCTGAAATCACAGGAAAAAGGAAAATCTATATTTTCAAAATATACAAAGAACAAAAAAGTCAAATATCAGGTTATACTAGCATTAGGTCCTTCTGGTTCTGAAATTTCTATTTCAGTACTAACTCTTCCATTCTTCATTTTCATAAACAAGTGAAATTTTAGATTTTAAAAGGACTTGGATGTCAACATGTCCAGTGTTTCACCTTTAGATAAAAGTATGTTGCCACTAACAATAATACAGTCTTTGACATAGCCAAAAAATTATATCCCCCAGTCTTCTCTCTACAGGCTAAATAGTCCCAAATCCTATAGGAATATTTTTTGCAAATATATTTTAATCCATTAATCTTTTTTCATTTTTCCTTCAGTTGTTCACTCTTTCTCAAGTTACAAGGTTCAAAAAGGGACATGAGATTCTAAATAAAGACATAACTACCAAGGCCAGCCAGACCTATGTATAGACAGAACGGGAAGCTGCCAACCTGGTTTGATTTGAGATGCAGAATAGCTCCCAGTTCTCCACTTCTGCAGCCTTGCTCACCCAGCCAAAAATAGCTGTCCCATCTTGCCTGCCAGTGCTGAGTTTCCCATCAGTAGGGGGAGGGGAGGCGCTTTGGGAAAGGGGGCAGAGGAAAGGCAACTCGTATTTCTTAAGAAACTGTACTTGACTGTATGCTAGACATATTATTTCATTCCAAGTCTACAAGTATCTTAAGAAGCTACTAGTACATACAACACAAAGGGATCAATTGGTATTCACAAAAAATTAAGAGCATAACCTCTGTCATGCGGAAGATCCAGGATTGAATTTTATTTCCAACATTCACTGGCTGTGATACCTTAGCTAATTGTTTATCCCTTCAAAAGTATCATGTTCCTTACCTATGTGCACTATAGCATAGAATGTCATAGTATATGAACACATAGATAATCTAGTAGCCTACTGAAGTGCCCTGCCCTGCAAAAAATAAAAAGTACTCAGTATGTGTGAGCCACTACTGTTATTATCCCCTTTTACAAATAGGCAACTTGAGAGTCAGAGAAGTGAAATAGTTTGCCTCTGAACACAAAGCTAGGAAGTGGTAGAAAAAGCAACTGCCCCTAATACTACCTTCATAGCTTCTGTTTCTTCCATCACTATTTCCAAATAGCTTCTCATTAGTTCCTTTGCATCCCCTAGAGTGGTGACAAAAAAATTCCAATGCTACTATATTAGAGGATCCAACTTTGAACTAAGAATACAGCTCTGAGAAGACAGAAGACAGTAGGTAAGTCTTTAGAGTTGGAGAGAGTGAGTCAGAGGACAAGGTTCCAAGAAAACGTGGCTCAAAAAAAAAGACAAAAAGACGAGAGCAAAAAGGGTCCCCAGGGAGCTGGGGGTATGTGCAGAATTGTGGGCCATGGACATTGGGGACATTTGAAAACTGGATCAAAAGCAGTTTTGGCAGAGTTAAAAGAGGAGGTCACCTCATTGCCAAGGCTCTAACAGCTGTTCCCACTTTAACCTGGTGCCACTTTTAGAAACATCATGTCCAACTGATAGAGGGGGAAAACATCTAAGAAATTCAGGTCAGTAGTCGAGAAAAAAGAAGATAAAGGGAGCCTTGAAGGTTAGCCATCAAAGCTGGAGTCTGCACTTGGAGTTGATATTTATTCTATGCTTTGTTGTATACATTGTACAGTCACAGTCATATAAAACGTAGTGATAACTTCCAGACTTCAAAGCTCGGACATGCACAATTCAAATCCTCCTTCCTCCCCCCAGTGGTGTGAGTTTGTGTGAGTTGTACCACTCTCAGTGCCCCATCCATACAATGGGGATAATAAGATACCTTTCCCAAGGTTAGAAACATATATTACCTATGGCTGTTCTCGCATTTAATCCTCACAATCAGTCAAGAAACTGAGAGTAAAGATAGTTCAGTGGTTTGTGCAAGCATTCCCCAGATAGTGATCAGAGGGATCAGGCCAAATGTCACCACTAGTGACCAAAAGGCAAAACATCAACCTAATTTTCATTATGCAGAAAAGAACGTATGACATAAAAGAGGAGGACAAGTGCACAGCACCCTAATTTTTTCCTAAGATGCACTAGACAAAATATTTGTTGAATTGCATCAGCTAAAAGCAATTACTTGTACTGAATTAATGAAGGCATTACCATCCTCTCTTTAAATTCTTACCCCAAAACAGAAACTAGAGTGGAAGATGGACCTTGTTAATGTCTGATTCAGATGCAACAACACCAAATCTTTGGCTGGGTCATTGTGTAGCTAAGAAAAGACTATAAAGGCAAAGAGTTGAATAAAAGAAACTAGCACAGTTCTATCTAAAGACATTAGGTACTGGCTTATTTGTGAAAGAATCTGCCTTTTAAATTATAAGGCAGAGCTGGGTATAGTGCTGCACCCTTGTAATCCCAGCATTCAGGAGGCTGAGACCGGAGGATTGCAGTTCGCAGACAGCCTCAGCTACTTAGGAATGCCCTCTGCAACTTAGTGAGACCCCGTTTCAAAATAAAGAATAAAAATTAGAGCAGAGGGTGTAGCTTGGAGGTCGAATGCCCCTGGGTTCCATCTCCAGAACCGCAAAATAATAATAATAATAATAATAATAATAAGAAGAAGAAGAAGAAGAAGAAGAAGAAGAAGAAGAAGAAGAAGAAGAAGTAGGGCAGGGGATGTAGCTCCGAGGTTGAATGCCCCTGGGATCCATCCCTAGACCCGCAAAAAAAAAAAAAAAAAATTATAAGGTAGTTTGAAAACTGTCTCCCATGCTTCTTGCTGCCAACTGAATGAACACTTGTTCATGTGGGGGTATGCAGACCCGTGTATGCCCAAGTGTACCTACAGCTATTGGCTGGACTTAAATAAGCGAACAGGCAAGTAAGCATGTCTGCATCTGGCACTGGTAGGGATATCTCCAAAAAAACGTACACTGGGGAAGGGCACAATCACCTGAGCCCTTTGGGATATTGAACTGTTCCATGCAACATCTGGGGCATTACTCTGGACAGACTAGAACAGAGTTCAGGAATTATCAAATTTAAACATCTGAGACTGCCATTTTCATAGATCATAACTTACTATATCTCCCATTTCCTGTGGTACAGTTACATAGTTTGTTAGGATAATGGAGATGAATCCTGCTATTTCAGTTAGATAAAGCAGGTCACCTAAGCCAGGCATGGTGGCACACACTTATAATCCCCACACTTGGGAGGTGGAGACAGGAGGATCGCACAGGTTCGAAGCCAGCTGTGCTGGCTTAAGAAACTCTGTTTCCAAATAAAAAGTATAAAATAGGTCTGGGAGTGTAGCCCAGAGGTAGAAGGGTTTCCAGGAACCCCAGTACCACCAAAAAAAAAAAAAAAAAAAAAAAGAAGAAGAAGGTCACCTGAAGAGCTTATGTATTAATGTATTAATGTTCAGAACTGATATAATTAAGTCACAAGGGCTGTAAATATCATCAGTAGACAAATCCATTGTGATAGATTTATCATGGTCTGGGTGGTAGCCTAGGCTGGCTGGGTGTGGATGGAAAAGGTGGGTCCCTGGGGGTGTGGCATTAAGGATTATGCTTTTGTCTTTGAATCCCCTTGCTTCTAGCCTCCATGATGTAAGGAAAGGAATCTTGCATGCTCCCTCTCTCTGCTTTTCCCTGCACTCTCTGAGCTCCTCGGATGTAACACATCCTGAAATGAACTAAAACTTTGAGATCTCCAAAAAACTATGAACAAAACAAATCTTCCTTATTGTGTGATCAGTTGTTTTGGATTATAGCAGTGATGATGTTGACAGAGACATGTGGGGAAAAATCAGTTCCATCGAAAAGGGAGGACAATTTCCCAAATGAGAGATTATTTTTCTTATTTTCTTCCATAAAGCATTAATAAAATATTTTAATAAAAAAAGAAAGAAAAAAAAAACAAATATTTTTTTTGAGGGGGGATGGTACTGAGGTTCCTGAAAGCCTTCTACCTCTGGGCTACACTCCCAGACCTATTTTTACATTTTTATTTGGAAACAGGGTCTCCTCAGCCAGTGCGCGTATCTGGCTTCGAACCTGCGCGATCCTCCTGTCTCTGCCTTCCAAGCGCGGGGATTACAAGTGTGTGCCACCATGCCTGGCAAAACACCAAATCTTAAGTCTCAATGTTTCTACCCAAAGACACTCAAAACTAGTGTTTCCCTGTCCATCATTTCTAACTATAACTTTGTGACCATATAATAAAGGACAGATTAAAGATTTTTTTTAAGTTTAAACCTTCTTAAAAAAAAATTTAACAACCGGGCTAGCAAAAAGGTACTCAATCTTTCCTTAAATCAAACAAGCTAATATTGCAATACAATGAAATTATACATAATATATACAATACAGAAAAAAATATAGTTCTGCTACAGAGAAGCATGAACCTATGAGTACAAGATAGGGATTCAATGTAACTGGTGAATATCCATGAGAAATTCTGCACAAAAGTTTTCATAATAGGAGGATTCCCTTGGATTTTAGAAAAGTTCAAATGTGGTATAATTTTGAATGTCTCTTTATATATTAAAATTTTCATCCTCAAAGCCTCCATCTACCTCAATATGTATGTCCTTTGGGTTAAAATGAAGAATGTATATGCTGGGCGTGGTGACGCACACTTGTAATCCCTGCGCTTGGGAGGCAGAGACAGGGGGATTGCACAGGTTCGAAGCCTGCCTCACTGGCTTAAGAGACCCTGTTTCCAAATAAAAAATATAAAATGGGCCTGGAAGTGTAGCCCGGTGGAAGAAGGGTTTCCAGTTACCCCAGTACCACCAGAAAAAAAGTAAAGGAGGAGGTCTCAAGGTAGGAGGAGAGTTTTCTTAAGTGATCATCTTTACATGATCAGATACATAGATAGATAGATAGATAGATAGATAGATAGATAGATAGATATAGATTCAATTAGACCATTCTTATTGCCCAGCACAGTACAGTGAATACATTCAGTCATACTCAGCCATTGGAGGTGAGTAATCATGCACTGAAGTGGCTTGGCTTTGAAAAGCCACAACATAGGGGGAAAAAAGTTCAGGCTATCATTGGTGTTGCTTTTTTTAATCACATAAAGTTAGTCCAACCCATGCATCTAAACATTTATAAAATCTCTGCCTTCCAGAGAGCTGTGATGGGAAGTTTCTGCTCACAGTGAAATCCAGGGCAGGGACAGTGAGATTAGCAGGTGCCAGGGAAAGTGACCACTCTCAGGAAATGGAGGTGTAGATGTGAGAGCCAAATATTTCCTAGTGGAGGAAAGCAGGCATTCCCAGCTACCGCAGCAGCCTCCAAAATGACAGAGCATCACCTTTGTGATCATCTGAAGCCCTAAAGAGGAGACAAACCAAGCTGGGGTTTGCCCATGGGCCACAGACCCAGAACCACAGCCAGTGTCAACAGCAGTCTGGTGGCTGTGATGGCCACAGGCATGAGCAGGGATAAGTACATCCACTGTCTCAAAAGCACCCAGTACCACAGACCTAACAACCAATACTCCAAACCTGTCTGGTTTTGACTGAACCTTGAAATAATGGATTTAATAAATCATAAGTAATCTTCCTCAAACTGGAGGTGGCACAGGGCACAGGGCAATTCTTAGATGAACCTGTCAGTAGAGAATACTCTGGTACCTTTCAGAAAAATATACAGACAGAAATATATAATCTTAAGAATACTTGTTTGTCCAATTTTGGGTTCATTTCATTGTACCGTGATTATATATGCACATTTCTCCTTCCCATTTTTTCAAGGAGATGCTCAAAACAAAAACAATGTTTTAAACATTGTCATCATGCCTGTAGTAGAGCCTGATACAGACTAAAAGCCCAACATATGTTTATTGAGTGGGTGGATGAAATGAATAAATGTTCAACTTTAGAGCAGTAATGAAAAGATGTCTTGTCTTAACATGAAATACTACACATTACTTTCCTTTTCCTTTAAAGTTACAGAGAACTACCCCAAATAACAGACATTAAATGTACTTATAAAAGTCTAAAATTTACATTTGGTACCAGGAAAATTAAGAGAAGAAAAAATGGAAAAGGAAACAAAGGTAAATACTTTTTTCCAAGCTATATGATGCATGAAAAAAATATTGCTCCATCTTACAACAATAAACATTGCAGCTGCTCCTATATGGTTTCTGCTTAAAGAACATAACAAATGATTTGAGGTTAAGCAAGGTCTCCAAAGCTTTTAGTAATACAAGTCTCAATAGAGTCTTAAGCAGCTTTATAAGATAGAAACAGTAGACTCTCTCCCACTTTTTATGCAAATTCATTTTTCAAGAGTCAGAGCTTTCTGAATACAATGAACACTGATACCAACGGCAACATAGCAAGGTGACAAGAATGTCACCTAGGAACCCAAAGGGGGGAAAAAAGGTATACACTCAAAGGAAAAAACATCATACAATAGGAAGAATGTGTTGCTTTCAGTTCATAGAAGCTAAAATGTGTTCAGGGTAAATTTTTCTAAAAAACCAACATGAATAACAAAGAATTGTTTAGAATGAATAAACAATTTGGAGATTCAGATCTTATAGTTAAGAAAGTTCCAAAATGCTAGCTAAGTAAAGATAAGAGGCTGCTAAGGAAAAAGAAAATCCAATAATAGTAAAGAGGGGGAAAAATGTGAAAACCAGGTACAGGAATTTATTGTGCCTGTCCCTACTGGGACTTTTGTAGAACTTTATAAAGCAAGCTGGAGAAAATTTACCTTTGTTTTCTTAATTATATAATTTTGGAGAGTCAGTCACTGTCAGCAGTACCTGAAGGCATTAAGTTGGCAAAGTCTGTAATAGAAATTTAAAGGAAAGTTTTTAAATGTCTGGTGAGTTTGGCCCCAGATACAGAAAGAAAAGATCATTTCAGCTTCAAATATGATATATTATTATCAAATTACAATTATATCACCTGTGTGTATGACAGATAATATGAACCAAGCACATTAAATAATGTATTCATATTTCTATACTTGTTGACTTTTTCTGAGTATTTGGGGGGAAAATGTTATATATATAATTCTTAATAACTCTGATCTCCCCACTTAATTGTAATAGAGTCAACCAAACAGTCTACAGTCCTGCCCTTCCAAGCACATTATTATCTGTTTCTATGAGGGACTGAAGTAGTGAAGATTGATTACTTTATTGTTTATGTCAGTGATGTTAAACACATTCAAAATGGTGACCCTAAACTAAATACAAATGTCAACACAATCACACCAATCAAGCCTGATGACATGAATTGTGCAAAATATAAAACTTAAACATGTTTTTATATTAAATAAGTTGACATTCAATTATCAATAGTATCAACAGTAATCCAAAAGACAATTCATGATAGTTAATGTAGTCTAAACTTTAGAAAAAATCAAGAGACATTTCAAAAAGTGAATTATTAGAAAAGTATTAACAACAAGCTGGGCGTGGTAGTGCATGCTTGTAATCCCAGCATTTGAGAGGTTGAAATAGGAGAATCATGGTTCATGGATAGCCTCAGCTACTACTTAGTGAGGCCCTTTGCAACTCAGTGAGACCCTGTTTCAAAATAAAGAATAAAAAATAGGGCTGGGGGTGTAGCTTGGAAGTAGAATGTCCCTGGGTTCTATCCCCAGTGCCACAAAAAAAGTATTAACAACATAAAAATGACCACACCCAATTTATTTGTAATACCCTTTGTTATTAGCAAAAATAACTTGGGCTAGAAATCTCGATTTAGTGATAGTAATACCTGGTAAAAACAATAGCATAAAAAATAAAACTAGAAAGCATAGAATAAAAATAAGAAAAAAAACAAGAAAATCCCTAAGAGAATATTATTTAAAAAACTGACACTTGTCAGTAGCAAAATAGATTACAAGTTTTACTAATTGTTTTGTTTGCCTTTTAGTATCTTTTTTATAACATCAGAAAGCAAGATTTAAATCTATTAACTCATGTTATGCTCTTCAAGAAAAATCTTTTTGTCAAATATTATCATTCCTTTTTCAAAAGAGAAAAATTTAGAATTGAAGACCACTCTAAAGATCTAACTTTATATTCTGGATATTAGCCCCCTATCGGAGTGGTGACTGGTAAAGATCTTCCCCCATTCTGTGGGCTTCCTCTTTAGGTTCTTGATGGTTTCCTTTGACGAGAAGGAGCTTTTTAGTTTGATGCTATCCCACTTGTTGATTCTTGCTTTAATTTCCTGAGTTGAGAAAGTTACTGCCTGTGCCTATTTGTTGTAGTGATGAGCCTATGTTCTCCTCTAATAACTTCACAGTCTCTGGTCTGATTTCTAAGTCTTTGATCCATCTCGAGTTGATTCCTGTGCATGGTGAGATATAGGGGTTTAGTTCAATCTTTCTACAAATGGATAGCCAGTTCTCCCAGCATCATTTGTTGAAAAGGCTGTCTTTTCTCCAGCATATGAGTTTGGACCCTTTGTCAAAGATTAATTGACTGTAGGTGTGTGGATTTGTTTCTGTATCTCCTGGGTATTTTTCCAAAGGGGTTGAAAACAGAGAACTACAGCAACATATGCATAACTATGTTTATAGAAGCACAATTTGTAATAGCCAAAATTTGGAAACAACCTAGGCCCCCATCAACAGATGAATGGTTTACAAAGTTATGGGAAATACACACAATGGAATTCTATTCAGCTATAAAGAGGAACAAAATCATGTCATTCATAAGAAGATGGAAAGGGCTGGAAAGCATTATGTTAAGTGAGATCAGCCAAACACAGAAAGAGAAGGGACTTATGTTTCTTCTAATATGCCCAAATGAGTGAGCACTGGGGATACCAGAAGGACTCCAGATAATGGAAGGGAAATCTCAGCAAAGTTTGAATGGAAAACTAAGAGAGGAAGGAGGCTGAACTTAATTGATGAGCGGCTATTTCCAAATAGGTGTAAAAGTACGAATATAGCAAGGTTAGCCTGGCTATTAAGTATCGGGAGGGGGTGAAGGAAGCGAGGTGGGGAGAGGGCACCAAATACAGATTAAATGTATAGCATTTACTTTCAATAAAATAAAAAAAAATAAAGTAAGTTGAACTCTCACACAAAAATTATAGCTGTGTGAGGTAATGCATTTGTTAAATTGTTAGATTTAACCATGTCATAATACATATATGCTTCAAAGCATATTGTTCACGGAAAACATAGCATTATATGTCAATTAAAACATTTAAATAAATAAGTTGAAAATTAAAAAAAATAATAATAAAAAAATAAACCCCCCCCCAAAAAATGATCTAACTTTAAACAACCTCGGTACAAAATAAAACTGGTTTTAGTCCTGACAGTTATCACATACTGAATTTACTTTTTTTATTGGTAAATTAGGCAAATTTCCTGTACATCTTTGTTTGAAAGTACTCTTTGTTCTAAGAATAAATCTAGATATTTTCTGAAGCTAGTATTATTAGAAATACTTTCTTGTTTTATTTCATGGTGTCTGTGATTCCTTTTAATACAAATACTAGTAACATCTATATCATGAGAAGGCTGAATTTGAAAGGAAAATTACAGGCCTCATACAATCACTTAAAGACTTTTAAATTAAGCTGTCAATATTTTCAATAATTTATTTCACTCAGGTTTTAAATGTTTAGTTAGATAAGCATTTCCTTTCTCCACTCGCCTCAGCTACTGCTGATTCAATATAGTTATTGAATAGGGTATTTTTAGGTTTTGTTTATCACTCTGTCTTTTACACTCACTGCATTTAAGATTCTTTCCTTGGCCTCAATATTAGTCAACTTGATTATTATATGGCATGGTAAACCTTTTGTCTGATCTTGTCTAGTTGGAGTTCTATATGTTTCCTGTACCTGAGTATTGATGTCATTTCTGTGTTTGGGAAATTATCTGATATTATTTCTCTGAAGAGATTTCTGATTCCTTTGGTTTCAGCTTCTAGACTCCCTTCTAAGTCTATCATTCTTAGGTTTGCTTTTTTAAAGTTATCCCAAATCTTGGATGTCCTGTTCATTAATTTTATATACTATGGACTATGCATTCATTTTTAATGTGGTCATCTTCTAGGAGTAAGGCTCTGTTTTCCATGTGGCTATTCCAGGATTCTAGGCCTGCTCACCACAATGGTGGCATTGATGAGTTGCAGGTGTTAAAGATGGGGGACCTGGCTGCTGCTTCCCTTATAAGGAGTCTCTGAGCTGCGCACTAGTGCAGTTTGTGCCCTCTGTGTTTCTAAACTTGTATGTGTAAAGTGCTGGGAGGCTCACCCTATTAGATGATATTGGCTTATACTTTGTGTCCAGAAGTCTGTCCTGTTGGTTCATCTATCTGGTCCAGACTCAACAGTAAGGAATTAGAGGAGTCATCTGGTATATACAAGGAAAAACTGTACCATAAACTATAGTGAAGGGTGAATGGAGAAGAAAAGTATAGAGTAAAGGATGCAAGAATATAAAAGAAAATAGAATAAGTACAATAAGAGTTTAAGAAGGGATGAAAGATGATAATAAAAAATAAAGATACTGAAAGCAAAAAAAAATTCTAGTAAACAATAGAGAATACATGGATATAGTGGTAAAAATTTAAAAATACAAGGCATGGGCAAACAAGTGCACTGTGAATCAAACAAAACAAAGCACAGAGAATCACATGCACAGACACACATGAGAAGAAAGAAAAAGAAAAAAGAATAAAAATAAAGGAATTTTAATAATTGTTTAACAGAGAGTGAGCAAAATTTTCTTGTTGGAGAGGAGTTGAATGTTATGACTTTGGATGGTCCCTTGTTGAGTATTTTTTACCCCTTCTTTTTCTCCTCCTAGATTGAGGCTTGCTTAGAAGAGATGTGAATGCTGTTCCAGAGCTCTGGTCCAAGTCTATGCTCACCTGCATGTTGGGTTTTCTTCTTTGTAATTAAGGCAAAGTGGGGTGAGAGAGTGGGGAGGGGCTGGCTGTGAATGCTGGGTGCTGCGCAGACTTTTCTGGGCTGGTGGTGTGGCCCAATGGCAGGGTACTTGCCTAGAGTTCACAAGACTCTTAGATTCAATATTCAGCACCACTAAAAGGAGAGAGAAGTAAAAGAAAAGAAAAGAGCAAGAAAAGAGAAAAACACACAATAGGAAAACGAGAGGAAAAATTTACAAACAAATACACAAGGGTTAAAAAAAAATGGAAACAAACAAAAAACCTCTCACACTTGGCCTATTCAGCTCTCTCCAGTCTGTGTTTAGGGCCCACTTATTACTGTAGGTTCTCAAACATTTCTGCTCACTTGGAAACCTATAAAAATGAAATTAATCTGCAGCCCCAGCTCTAGGTCTTTCAGTGAGAACCTGGACCAATGTTTCCCTCTGTCTGCTAGGCACAAAGTGCTGGAAGCCAGGTCCCGGATCCTTCCTGGAGTGTTGGGAGTCCATGTTCTCCACAGAAATGGCTGCATTGGTCTGTGACTTTAATGCCCAGTGTGTTCCTCAGAACTTTTTGTAAGTCAAGCAGCCAAGGTCTGCATGTATTCCCACCCTGTCTTTTTATGGTCTCTTTATAACTACCCACAGCATGGGGCCTGCACTCACCTTCTCGGGATTGCTACCAGGGATGTGATGGGTTCAAGGAGGTAAAGATGGATGGGGTCTTAGGTTCAGTAACATTTTTCTCTCTGTTTTGGCCATGAGAATGTGTGATTCTGTATCTGATACCTTGTTCCCGCCTATTGGAGGTGCATGCTATTGTTTCATGTCTCCATTTGCTTGGAGATTTGGTGCTTCTTTTTCTTTCTTTTTCCTTCTTTTTTTGTTTTTGTTTTTGTTCCTGTTTTTAAATTAGCCTTGGTGTTTAAATGTGTCCTTGTAAATATTCTTGAGTTTCTTTGTCTTTAGTTCCCAGTTCCCATCAAGGTAGTACCCTGGGATATGGGTTGCGACTCAAGCTTGAAGTTTCCTAGATGTTAGAGGCACGTTTCATCTTAGGATCTCACTCTGTCACCATCTTATTATTCACCTTCCCCTAAAGCTATTCTTCTTATTCCATGGCAACTTTCCTCCACGTTTCTCAAAATCTAAGCTGATGACCCTGGTTCTGTCTGTGAGGTGGCATTCACTGTTTTCTTGTGAAATCAAAGCAAACAAACAAAAAAAAAGTCCAAAGGGTCATTGTCACTACATTTGTGGTTAGAGTGTTCCAGAAGAAGTTTGGCCTTGATGTAATTTCATCAAGATAATACATTGAGCCAGGAGTGGCAGTGAACACTTGCAATCACAGCATTTGGGAGGCTGAGACAGGAGGATCAAAGTTGGTGAACAGCCTCAGCTACTTAGTGAGACCTGTTCTAACTCAAGTGAGAGCCTGTTTCAAAATAAAAATTAAATGTAGGGCTGGAGGCATAGCTCAGAGATAGAATGCCCCTTGATTCCATCCCCAGTACCACAAAAAAAGATAATAATACATTTGACATAGATTAATCTTGATATATATTGGTGGTACTGGGGTTCCTGGAAACCCTTCTACCTCCAGGATATACTCCCAGATCTATTTTATACTTCTTTTTTTTTTTTTTGGGGGGGGGGACAGGGTCTCTTAAGCCAGCGAGGCTGGCTTCAAACCTGCGTGATCCTCCTATCTCTACCTCCCAAGCGCTGGGATTACAAGCATGCACCACCACACCCGGAAATGCTGATATATTTTTTGAGGAAATTATATACAAGCATTAGTACTAGCTACATTTATCCAGTTTGATCTTTCCATTTACACCATTATAAATGTAAGATGCTGGAGCTTCCATTGAGCTATATATTTACCTGTGGTGTTATGTATTAAATACTACTTGAAGAATAATAGTAGATAGCAGAATTCTTAAGAATTAAACCAATATATTTTGCAAAAAAAATCACCATATTTACTGTTCTGAACCTTAAGTTTGAGCTCTTTACACTAACAGACTCATTCTGAGTCTCAGTTTCTACATTTTTTTTTTTTTTTTTTTTTTTTTTTGTGGTACTGTGGTTCCTGGAAACCCTTTGCTGGGCTACACTCCCATACCTATTTTATATATTTTTTGGAAACAGGATCTCTTAAGCCAGCACTGCTGGCTTCAAACCTATGTGATCATCCTGTCTCCAGCTCAAGCCTGCGCCACCACGCCTGGCCTCGGTTTCTACATTTTAAAGTGAATAAGTTGAACTAGATGTCTCTGGAATTCCCTCCTAGTCTTTTTTTTTTCCCCTTTGTTTAGAATTGAGGATGGAACTCAGGGGCTTTCTACCTCTGGTCTACACTCCCAGACCTAGTTTATATTTTATTTGGAAACAGGGTCTAAGTTGCTGAGAGCCTAAGTAGCTGAGGCTGACTTCAAACCTGCACTATCCTCCTGTCTCAGCCTCCCAAGTACTAAGACTATAAGCATGCACCACCATGATGCCAAGCTCCCTCCTAGTCTTAACACCCCAAAATAATTTAAGACTCTGAAAAGATAAAATTATTTTTCTCACAGTTCATTTTTCATGAACCCCTCCATTGAGACCCCCACCTTCAAAGAAATTTATTTCATTATATGGTTAAGTCCTCCCATTTTTTTAGGGAATAAAATTTTATAGTTTGGATTTTATATATCTCCCAAAGGCCAATAAGTTAAAGGCTTGTTCCCCAGAGTGGTAATATTGAGAGGCAGAACCTTTTTTTTATTTTTTATTTTTGGTGGTACTGGGGTTCCTGGAAGCCCTTCCACCTCAGGGCTACACTCCCAGACCTATTTTATATTTTTATTTGGAAATAGGGTCTCTTAAGCCAGCAAGGCTGGCTTCGAACCAGCATGATCCTCCTGTCTCTGCCTCCCAAGCGCGTGGATTACAAGCGTGCACCACCAAGCCCAGCTGAGAGGTGGAACCTTTAAGAGATAAGACTTAGTAGGAAGTCTTCGAGTTATTGGAGGTGTGCTTTTGGAAAGAAAAATGAAATTCCATCCCTCCTCAGTCTCTTTTACCCTGGCCATAAGGCAGAAGATTTACTGTGTCACATGTTTTCATTGTATCCTGTTGCTTGGCCACAAACCCAAAACAACAGGATCAATCATGAATTGAAATATCCAAAACTATGAGCCCCAATAAAACTTTTCTCTTAGCTGGGTGTGGTGGCGCACGCTTGTAATCCCCACGCTTGGGAGGCTGAGACAGGAGGATCGCACAGGTCCGAAGCCAGCCTCAGCTACTTAGTGAGGCTCTTAGCAACTTAGTGAGACCATGTTTCCAAATAAAGTATAAAAAATAGGTCTGGAGGTATAGCCCAAAGGTAGAAAGCCTCTGGGTTCCACCCCAGTACCACCAAAAAAAAAAAAAAAAAAAAAAAAAAACAACTTTTCTCTTTATAACTTTATTTTCTCAAATGTTTGATACAGTAACAGAAAGCTGACTGAGATAGTTTATACAGAACAATTGGTATCTATAATTTATTAATAGTTGGTTTTAAAAGGCCATTGGAGAGAAAACTTTGAATAAAAGTTCAAGACTACAAAACTATTTCAGTTTTCATAACTTTTTAAATAAACTTCACTCTTTCTGGGGCTGCACTATTGATGGAAATCTAAGATCTATCTAAATGCGTAGGCATAAGAGACTCAACAGTGAAGTGGACTGAGGCCGCTGTGCTTTCAAAATTTGAGGCTAACATTACTTTTCTGATTATCTTCACAAATACTTTTTAATAGAATTCAATGATAGATTAGCTAATTTCCTGAAGTCAGTGGTAAGTACTTAGTAAACTTTGGCCAAGAAAAAGGAAGGGGAAGTGGGAGGAAGGTTAAGGGGGAAGAAGAGGAAAGACAAAATAATCACATAAAATAATCAATGTCTCAGACATTGGTAGTACAATATAAAATTGTGCCAATTTGTAGAAAACAGTACAGTGGCTCCTCAAGAATTTAAATATATAATTACTATATTCAGCAATTCCATTTCTGAATACATAACCAAAAAGTTGAAAACAAGTTTTCAAATAGTGTTATACATAAATGTTGAGAGTCAAATTATTTGTAATAGCCAAAAGATGGAAACTATCCAAATGTTCATAAACAAATGAATAGATAAGTAAACTATGGTGTGTCTATATGATGGAATATTTTCCAGCCTTAAAAATAAATGCAATTCTGACACATGGTAATAGTGGATGAAGCTTGAAGAAATTATACTGAGTGAAAGAAGCCAGTTGGAGAAAGGTAAATATTGTATGACCCCATTTATATGAGGTGCCTAGAATTCTAGATTCATAGAGATATAGAGTAGATTAGTGGTTACCCGAATTTAGGGGGAGTAGAGTTATAGTATAATGAATACAAAATTTCAATCTGGAAGATGAAAAAGGTCTTTGGATAGTTGATGCTGATAATTATACAACACTGTGAATATACTTAATGACACAGAAATGTACACCTAAAAATGGCTAAAATGGTCAACTTTATGTTGCATATATTTCCCCAAAATTAAAAAAAATTCAAAATAACACAAAAGTTTTCTTGTTATTTGTTTTTATTACTCTCATCTGGGAATGTTGAGTACATGCTTTTTTTCAATGTTGCCCCATGCCAGGAATTGCCGGGAAATAAATTGGACGTTCCAAGCAATTCCCTAGTGGTTTTCCAAAGAGATGAAGGAAAAGAAACGGCTGGCTTAGGAGTCATAGCATCCTCCACAAGAGATCTCAATGAACTAACACATATAGGCCACACACTTAAGATGCAACCAATAGGGTACCAGAACAAGCAGAGCCCTGTGAGGAAGTGGGCACATTCATGTTTATGGTTGTTGCCAATTGCATGAGTTGATCGATTCAGAATAATTGTTAGTGTCAAAAAGGAAACCCTCAGATCAAGTCTAGCAGCCAATGAATTGAAATGACAATAAGGTAATGAGGAATTTGAAATTTAAAATTCTGCTGCAAAGTAGTCCTGGATAGAATTCAAGCAATTATCCAGCAAAAAGGGAAATGAGTTCCATCATACTATTAGTAATAAAAGTGATATTGAGATGAATTCTACTGGTCTCTTTTATATTGATTAAATTGCCTTATTGAGTATGAATATTGGCCTACTTCATCTAAGTGAAAACAAAAATCACAAAATGTCAGAATAGAATGAACCAGGTAGATCATCTTATTCCATCACACCATTTTGGAGATAAGGAGGGAGAAAGTCAAAAAATTTTAAGTGATTTGCTTGAAGATGTAGAGCAGAGTCCAATCAGAGCCCAAGCCTTTGAATTTCCCAGCTAGTTCATTCTACATTCTACATTAGTTAAATAATTGTTCAGAAGGAAGAAATATTACTATTAAGTGATTAAGAATCATGTTGAAGAGCAAAAGGAAACTGTAGTTGATTCATTTATCTAGTTGAATTTCTTATGTTAAATATATTTAGTGTAAAGTACTGCAAAGTATAATAAAGTTTTATTTATGTATTTATTTAATTAATTAATTTATTTATTTATTTATTTATTTATTTTTGTGGCACTGGGGATGAAACCCAGAGGCATTCTACCTCTGAGTTACACCCCATGCCCTATTTTTTATTCTTTATTTTGAAACAGGGTCTCACTGAGTTGCAAAGGGCCTAAGTAGCTGAGGCTGGCTCAGCTTACCAAATGCTGGGATTACAAGTGTGTGCCACCACGCCCAGCTTAAAGTTTTAAAATGTATCATAGTGCCACAAAGAATCATAATGAGTACGTTATATAAAAGTTAGTCTCTAGACACTGACATATTTAGGTCTTTCCTCTGTTTTTTTTTATTATTTTTTTAAAAAATCAGTTGAAAGGAAGACATAATGAACTCATTAGTATCTAGGGTTCTGATTTTATTCCACTAATATTTTATTACAAATACACAATTAAACCAAATAATCTGTTTTTAAAACGTATCCTTAAATAAAGTCACAGACAAACTAAGGCACCTATTTACTTATTCCAATTAAATTTTCAATTTTTCCTAACACATTTAAATGAAGCATGGATAAAGGACATGGCTATGTGGTTGTATATGCTACCTCTAATGTCTGAATAATGCATTTTCAGATGTTTGATAATGCCTATGACTTGTTGGTCTAAATTTACTTGAAAGAGGAAATTATGCTATCTAGAGAATAATTGCTATACCCAAACATTATTTAAAAAAAAAATCCCAAGTTGCCAGGAGACATCAAAGAAAGCAAAGCATTCTATCTGGCTGACTCCAAGTATCAGTTTTATTATCAAATTTGTCTATGGATCCTCACCTTGTTGGAGATCTTTCATATCAACTCAGAAAAAAATTCTTCAACATCATACTCATCACCCTAACTGTACAACTGAAAAGATATTTACCATTCACAGCTAATTATTAACGGCCCAAGGACCAAAACCTAGAGCTGTTGTCACATAAGACAAACTCAGACTTCACCCAATACATCTTACTCTCATTTAAAAAAAAAAAAAAGTAATGCCGGGCTTGGTAGCGCAGCTTGTAATCCCCACGCTTGGGAGCGGAGACAGGAGGATCGCACAGGGTCGAAGCCAGCCGCGCTGGCTTAAAAGACCTTGTTTCCAAAAATAAAAATAGGTCTGGGAGTGTAGCCCGGAGGTAGAAGGGCTTCCAGGAACCCCAGTACCACAAAAAAATAAATAAATAAATAAAATAGTATCATAAATTCTTGCAAGTTGGGAAGAATGTTTACATTACAGGCAATTTTGATTTTGATTTTTTATTCCATAAAAAATCTGACAAAACTAAATCTAGTTTTTGGTCAAATACATTTCTATATCATAAAAAGGGCTAACATAAAAATATAATGTTATGGTTGATATCTAGCTTTGTCATGTTGAGACTCAAGTCTTATGCCTTTAAATAAAATTTCTCTTAACTTCAAAATACTAGAACTTAGCATTTTATACTAGAACTTAAAAAATACTGTTATAGTATTTTTAAAGTAGAACTTAACCAGGGACTAACTATAATGGTTAAGCGAATACATTTATGTCCAATGGTAAAACTTTCTCCTTGGTGAGGTTCTCATTTTTATTCTCTCCCTTGGTTCTGTACCTTATCACTTTCCTCCCACAGTTATAAGACCAGGCCTCAGCTACTTAGTGAGACCCTATTTCCAAATAAAATATAAAATAGGTCTGGGAGTATAGCCTGGAGGTAGAAAGCCTCTGGGTTCCACTCCTAGTATCACACACACAAAAAAATTTATTAAGATCAAAATTATTGAATAAAATATATAAATAAATTAATGAAATAAAAATAAATACAGGGAAGAGAAGAAAATACTTTCTTACAGTACAATGCCACTTGATAACAGTATATAGAATTAGAAATTATATATGAAAATATTTATATGCATATGTAACTAAAAGCTATAATATATGCAGTTAGAAAATCACCAATGAATGGGGAAAGTGTGATGAGAAACAGTATATTTATATGGATTCAAAGCACTGCTTCATAAATTTCTTTTTAATTATAAAAGGTTGGATAACAAGTTTAGAGTTGAGAAAGTTGGCAGACACCACCTTAATCAGGGGTGGAAGTTAACACCAATGACCCTGGACAGATTGATGTATTTTGTCTCCTGACAGGTGCATATAAGAAGACAAAGCCTCAGTCATCACTTTTGTGGTATTTCAGCAAAACCTTGATCTAATCACAGAAAAAATCAAACTCAAATTGAGACTCATTCTATAAAACAACTGGCCTGAACTCTTAAGAATTGACAAGGTCAAGAGAAACAAAGAAGGGCCGAGCAGCCATTTCATTGAAGGATACTACACACACATAAATAAGAGCATGACCTGAGTTAGGATCCCAGGCCAGGAAAAAAGTCGTTATAAAGGATGTGATTGAGACAATAGAGAATGCAAGAATGTGAACTCTGAATTAAAAAATAATATTATGTCAATATTAAATTTTCTGACTTTGTAATATAGTAGGGTTGTGTAAGAGAAGATCATTTTCATTGTGAAATACAAATTTTTAAATATAAGAGGAGGAAATGTCCCAAACTTAAACCCAAATAGTTTATAAAATACACAAATATATGTAAATTTGTAAGGAAAATGATAAAGCAAACAGGGCAAAAGGTAATAAGTTGATTATTATATATCAAAATAAGTTATAAAGTTTAAAAATGTATACATAGTAGTAAAGGGTTTACTTTAATTGCTATACGATTATTAACATCTTTAATCAACTAAAAAATACAAGTTGGGAAATAGAAACAACAAAGTAAAGTAAAACAATTAAAAGTATCAGAATCAAGTATGTGAACCTGAATAAAATTAAAATCTATATATAGGCATGATGAATACACTGTCAATATTTGACATTCTCATAGCAGATATTACAATTTTTAAATCATATTCTTTTAATAGCTTTTTTGGCCCAAGACACAACACAGGAAATTATCTGAACCATTGAGTGGGACATCCCCAAATGAACAAGCACATCATCACTGATACTGCATCTCATTTTTTACTTATGTTCGTAGAATGGAAAAGTAATTTATCTCCCCCAATATATTTCAGAGGAAAACCAGAACACTTCTAGTTATTTTTCAAGTAATCCTGTAGCAATAGTAAATTCTGCATCCAAAATTTGAAAGAAATATTTTTTCAACTTGACATCTCAAAGTCAAAGCACACCCTGAGAATTATTTACCTCAAACTAAAGGTAAAACAAATAATGTCCAAAACCAAAAATCTGTTCTGACTATTCTCCAGCACTAGCCAAGCATCATGAGGTGATACTAAACGCGTGGTATGAAGACACTGCAACATCATAAAATGCTAAGTATGTGGGAGGATGAGACAAGCATATTGCAGGTTCAAGACTGGCCTCAACAATTTAGCAAGATTCTGTTTCAAAAACAAAAAAGTACAAAGGGGTTGGAGATGTCATTCCAAGCCAAGAAAAAAAAAAAACTTTCTAATACAATTACTCTCTTTTAGAATATAGTGCTAAATATATCCATGCAAGTCTAGTAGTAGTACATTCTTTTTTCATAAATATCAGGATACAGAAAAATAACTATAAAAAAGATATTTGAGGACATTTCTCAAGGTTCATTCACCTGGGAAAAAGTCCCAAACTGAACTTCATGTTAAGACCCTATAAAAATGATGAAGTTCTTTGTTCTCCTTTTCCCAGTAAGACCACAGTAAGGACCGATCCCTATCTTGAGGGAATGCACCATAGCTCTGGACTGGGAAGTTTACATCCTCTTCTTGGCTCATGATCTCAATTACCTGGTGTTACTACATTTGTAATTATTCTGAAATATTTTCTCTTTTTCTGTATAAAGTAAGCATATTACATGATCATTTCTCCTATTACATTATATCTGATTCCATTAGCACTTGCCATTAAACAAACTACCCACACTATAACCTGGCCTTAGCCTCCTTTCAATATTATCTGTATGGTTAAATATAGAATGTCTCCTTAAGAGTTCATGTACTAAAATGCAGTGTTTATATAATTAAATCATGACAGTTGATCTGCTAAAGAGGATAAATCCTTTGTAATGGATTTACTTGGTGGCAACCTAGGCAGGTGGGGTGTGGCTGGGGGAAATGGGTTTCTGGAGGTATGGCCTTTATAAATTATATATGATTCCTCCTCCCTTGCTTCCAGCCTCCATTATGTGACAGTGGAGACTTGCTCTTGCCCTCTCTCTGCTTCCCACTGCCATATTCTGAGCTGCGTAGACTTGCCTGACATAGACTAAACCTCTGAAATCTCCAAAAACTGTGAGCAAATAAATCTTTCTTTCTCTAAGTTACATGGCCAGGCTCATTGCGTCAGAGCAGTGAGAATGATGACCAAAACATTATCTCCTTCTTGTTTACCACATATGCTGGTTACTCTGCTTTAGCCATTGCTGCCTAAATGACATCTATTGGCCTCTCTATCTTTAAGTAATTTTTGTTCCCTACACATCTACTGATCTCTGTATGTTGAAATTATAGACACATATATACTTAAAGATCTTTGTTGCCTTACGTCATACTGCCAATTAGAATTACTTTTTCTTCCTCTGGTCTCCCAAAACACTTTGTCTTGTTGCAATGCATTTTCTTCTTTCAAGCTGATGTTATGTTTCTTTCTTCCATTTTTTTCTTTTTTTTTCTTTCTCTTTTTTTTTGTTTGTTTGTTTGTTTGTTTTGTACTGGGGATGGAACCCAGGGGCATTCTATCTCTGAGCTACACCCCCAGCCCTATTTTTTATTCTTTATTTTGAAGCAGGATCTCACTGAGTTGCAAAGGACCTCACTAAGTAGCTGAGGCTGGTCACAAACCACAATCCTCCTGTCTCAGCCTCCCAAATGCTGGGATTACAAGCATGGACCACCTCACTTGGCAGTGTTATAATGTTTCTGTTTTATGTGTTTTAAATGATTCATTCTCTACAGAAAAATCTTGAGGGTATGGCTATGTTTTAGTATTTTCTGTTCCCATGCAATTTTAAAATAGTATGCTATTCATACTAAATGTTTGTGAAATGAATGACCTGATGAACTAAAATAGGAAAATATCAAAAGGATTTGGACAAGGTATACAATGCAGAGTATGGGAAATCTGGTATACTGTGAATGAGCTAATAATTCAGAATACCAAATAATATAGCTGAGATAATTGTGCAGTTAGGGGTTTCAAGGGAAAGACAAGCATGCCTTGGTATATTTTCATTTTGTCCTAAATTTTAACTATTTCCAGAAATAACATTGGTCCAGGAAACATCAGCTTTGCAGTTCTGTATTGGCTCCACTTATTATTTAAATTCTTGAGCCGGGCGTGGTGGCGCACGCTTGTAATCCCCGCGCTTGGGAGGCAGAGACAGGAGGATCTCACAGGTTTGAAGCCAGCCGCGCGCGCGCTGGCTTAGGAGACCCTGTTTCCAAATTTAAAAATATACAAAATAGGTGTCTGGGAGTGTAGCCTGAAGGTAGAAGGGTTTCCAGGAACCCCAGGACCACCAAAAAAATAAATAAATATAAAATTAAAAATAATAAATTCTTACTCTCCAATGCCCCCGTGCTGGAGGGGCTCTGTGATTTGCAAGTCAAAAATGTGGAATTCTTTGTTTAAAATGATTGAGGGCTTCAGGATGGTGATGGCAGAGCAGTTCCAAGTGCAGGGCCCTTCTGAGCATGAAACATTTGTGACTACACATGGCACAATCCTGCACTGTCTACATAAAATGTCTGCAGTTTCTCATTCTTTCTACTGTTAAAAACCCAAGATCTCAAACAAAATGAATAATAATTTCCATATAAACTCTCACAAGAAATGAAAAAAAAAGTAGGGCTCAAAATTTAAAATTCTTCTCAGATCTATTATTTCTTTCTTGTCTTATACACAGACTTCTCTGACTTATAGCTCCTTTCACATCTACTTTTTTTTTTTTTTCAGGTTCCCAGTCTTATTAAAGAAAAAAAAAAAAAGCTGCTTGTAAACTTTTTTCCAAAAGAAGAGTGGGGGATGCTTTATTATATTCCACTCTGTCTATTGAAGAATGTTTTACTTTTTTCACCGCGGAATCTGTTTATCTTGGTTTTACCTAAATTTAAAGGGATAGGGAATCTTTTCAAACCATTTCACCCTCCATCCCATACACCCCCAAATTTTCTTGGTAAAAAAAAAGTCAGAAACATAAAATTGACTCTGGCCTTCCTTGCAAGACCCATTATTTAAAAAAAAAAAAAAATTCATCTCAGAATGCAGCCTGCAACCTGAGCCTTCCATGGGGTGAAGACTGAGGGGGGAAGTGGGAGGAAGCGAGGGAGGGAGGAAGAGGGAGACCCAGGCCAACAGGAGAGGCAGCTAGAGATATGCTGGGTTATAATTAATGGCATGAGGTTACAACTTGCAGCTGACATCAGTTACAGTAAAAGGTCAGCATCCTGCTGCAATTTGCATTTACTGATTTGGAAGGAGTTGCCGCAGCCTTCCCTTCCCACTGTGCCCTCAGGATGACTGGCTAACTGATCCCTGTTGCATTCCTTTCTTTATACCAGCAAAGATTATTTTTCAGCCTTTACACCAAGATTCACCCACACCTCACCCACACACACTCCCTCACACATGCTCCCACAGATGCACATGGACGCAAAGACGGAGGGCATTCCCATGGCTTGTGCAGCAGGGAACATGTGGCTCCTGGACGTCACTGCCAAAAAAAAAAAAAAAAAAAAAAAAAAATGCTATTCTGCCAATGCCCTCTCCCTTTTCTGGTGACATTTGGAAGGACAAAAACGTTTGAGTTCGAATATGCCTTATTTCCTGCAGATAGGATATTTGCTACTGAGCATTGAACAATTTGGATATCAAATCATTTTATATAAAGTATTTCAGGGCCAGAATAAGCTCTACCTCTGTTGGAAATGAAAAGAAGAAAGAATGGTGGAGTGGAGGAGTTCCCTGTTGAAGGCTGGTGTAGCCATCCCTTGGGAAGCTGAGTATCTAGGAGAGTGGACATTCCTCTCATTCTACTAGGCTGCCTTGTCATGCTCCCTTCCCCTCTAAAACTCAAATCTCCACCTTCTACTCAATTGCCAAGTCAGTCATTTATAGGTATTATACTTTATACCTTGACAGTTCAGTTATCATCGGCCTCATTGTTTACCTAATAATTTTCCTTAAATAACTTGTTTTTTCTTAAATACAAGTTGAACACCAACTAATCCAATTATCCAAAATCTGATATGCTCCAAAATATAAAACTACTTCTCGAGCCAACATAATGCCACAAGTGGTAAATTGCACATCATGAGATTTTATACAATAAATTATTTAAAATATGGATAAAATAACATGGGGACTATGGTGTATAATGTATTGTAAAACATAAATAAATTGCATTTTTAGATTTGGTTCTGTCTATACAATATCTCATTATGTATATCAAATATTTCCAAATCCCCAAATATATGGAATCTGAAACCCGTATGTTTCTAAGCATTTTGGATAAAGAATACTCGAACTGAACATGCATTTAATGAAAACTTTTCAACACTACTAAATGGCAACTAATATCACTTCATATCAAGAGAAGAGAACATATAAAGCAAATGCTAAGTTAGAATAATAAAGCACTCATTCAAGGAATTCTAACAGACATCTTGCTTAAACTTTGTACTCTTTTACTTATCTGGGTCTACTGGGCATGACCAGCTAATATAATCAATTTATTTGAGATAAGGCATAGCCATTAGAGGTCTTCATCTAACATCCATCCCAGATAATAGATGCATGTTTCTGACTTCCTTCATGGAGACCTAGTGGGAAAATAAGTAAAATTTTCTCCAAGCTTGACGCTGAAAGACTGGGCGAGAAATGAATGTATATGTGAAGACATTTCAAATGAGGAGCAGGGTCAATAGAAAATACAACTTAGATTAAATCAGTTTTTGCTCAATTCACCTAAAAAAAATCTTGCCAGGCAACCTACCCATAACTTTGGGTTCATTATTTATTCTGCAAGTATTTCCCAAGTTCAAATGAGGATTTAGACTTGGTACTTGGGATCTCAGTAAAGATTCAGAGTGAGAACTCACAATTTAGCAGGGAGAGAATTAGACTTAGGGAATTCCAAGTCCCTTTAGTTTGGTCAAGTTTGATGATTTCCTTAAGAGGAAAAAAAAAAAGATCATTTCAAAGCTCAATTCACTTGAACTTTGAAATTCACATCTCCACCCATCTCCAAGTCTCCTTGTGCACTGGGACTCAACACATGAATACCAGGGACAGCCCATATCTCCTCTGAGCATCCAGACCCTCCTGTCAGGGGCTGGAGTTGCTGGCTGATGGATTGCTCAGGGCTAGAAGAGGTGGCTGCACATAAGCATAGGATACACAAGGTGGCTCGTAAAACTTATGAGCCATGTTCTGTGGTGTGACCCCAGTGAGGGATGGTTCAGCTTCAGTGGAGGGATAATTAAAAGCAATTAAGTGTTGCTAGAGAGATGGCAGGATTCTGCTCAGACTTCAGGAGTGTGTAAACTTGTTCTGGAGGAGGGCTAGCTGCCCAAGACCCTCACCTTGTTTATTTAAGGAAAACACAACAACAACAACAGATTGTTGAGCCATGGAAGCACTGGATAATGACGAGTTGATATCACCAAGAGGAAACCATCCAATGGGACTTGAAAAATATAATTTTGCCCTCTGTACTTACCAAGGTGCTAGATTTTCTGGCCCTCAGAGGTATACCCTGAGATTCCTCCGCTATATTCCCCAAAAATCCCCATGCAAAAGAAGAGAAAGCCATTCACACTTACTGGGAAGGGGGCATAGAGACTAAATTCAGGAGTTATACTTCCAAGCTATGTCCTTTTTTATTTGTGGAGGGTCTTGGTAAGTTGCTGCAACTGACTTCAAACCTGTGATCCTCCTGTCTCAGGCTCTCGGGTACTTGGATTACAGTCCTACACTACCACACCCAGCCTGTTCACACCCATTAATGAATTTCTTACTCCAATATTTTGGCCATCTCCTTAAGCAGAAGGGCTCAAGGGAAAGGGGTTCCATCAGAAGAAAGTCATATGGGAGGAAGGGTAAGAAAGTATTTAAATATAGTTATAGGTGGAAATATAAGAGGCAAACAGTTGTAGGGTCTAGGGAGAAATAAAACCAGGAGAATCCTGCAAGGCCAAAGATGGATGCTGCTGTAGGATCAGGGCCAACATAACCCTAACATATTGCCTTGGTTTCCTAGGAAACGGGATAATTTGTACTCAGAGGTTGTTGCAGGCACCCAGTAGATTGTAGCCTTTCTAACAGTCATCTATAATTGCCACTTTATTATGTTTTATGCTGGACAAGGTTAAGTCCCTGTTGTACATACTATAACTATAGTATGTTTCCTCTTGGGAAAATTACAATTCCTCCAAAATGAGATAAAGAAGAGGAAGACCTGGACCATGGTTAAATATGCCCAAATCTTTTTTTTTTTTTTTTTTTTCTGGTCTGGGGATGGAACCCAGGGGCATTTTACCTCTGAGCTACGGCCCCTGCCTTAATTTTTATTCTTTATTTTGAAATCGGGTTTCACTGAGTTGCAGAGGGCCTCACTAAGTAGCTGAGGCTATCCGCGAACCGCAATCCTCCGGTCTCAGTCTCCTGAATGCTGGGATTACAAGCATGTACCACCATGCCCGACTCCAAATCTTTGTAGAAAATGAAAACAAAAACAAAACATAAAAGCAACCACAAGGGATTCTAGATACCTGGGCTCTTCACTGTTCACATCCCCAAGAGAAAAGAATAAGGATTGTACACATGGGGTGGTAGCTATTCTCTACCTGCTTAGTGTTGAAGGGACAGAAAAAAAACCAGGAAGACTACATTACAGCTATCAGAACATATTGCTTGTTATATTCCTTCTGACTATGGAATGCAAAGGTAGAATTTATCTACCTAGCCCCAGGCACCTCGAAGAATTCCAAAAGCACCTTAAAACTTGTCAACAGAAAAGAATGGAGCCTTTGTCTTTTATGCTTAAATGAATTTCCTTATGAAATAAATAGAAGCAGGCTTAAGAGGAAAAGATATATACAATAGGAGTTATACATAGATCTATGGGAGTGTCTAGAGGGTCAAATATGAGGCTAAAAGAAACTTGTGAGAGTAAGTGGGTCTGTGTCTACAGATGGAAAGAAAAATCTAGAGATAAAGTCACTTTTGAATTTCTCTTATTATCTTAAAGAAAAAAGAAAAAAAGCACAAAATATTCAAACAGGACTCCATCACCCACCAAGCCCTCCTGACTTCACTTGCTAAATAGTTCTCCCAACTCATCCACTTCTCTTTATCTTTCACTGTCAACATCGTACAAAGAGCTGCAATTGATTCTTTCATATCGTCCTGCAAATGCTCTCTAACTGGTGTCTCCACATTTGCTCTGATTTCACTTCCAACCTACTCTTCATGTACCTACTGGAGTGATACATTAGACATTCTAACCTGCTCTCATCATTTCCTTCATCAGACCCTTACAGACACTTCAGAGTTCTTAGATTGTAAGCCAAGACATTGCATCACTTAGACCCTGTCTACTGTATCTCTCCCCCTTTTCTGCCACTTGCTGGCTCCAGCCCTTGGACTCAGATCTCCCCTCAATTCTCATTTTCCCATCACCCGACCTCACTTGGTCATGGGAGATTTTTTGACTTCCCAGCACTGAGAAGATCATCCTAAAAGCACCTTGTACTTCTGCATCCATATCATGTACCACAATCTAAAGTCATTAACAATACAATTAATATTTATATTCTCCTGATAAGATAAAAACCTGTTAGGACTAAGATGTGTTTTTTTGTATCCTTATTTTCCCAGAGCCTAGAAAAATGTCAGATACCTAGTACTAGTCACTATTAAAGAGTGCTTACTACCTGCAAGGCATTGCTTTAAGAACCTCATGCATTAAACAGAGCTCTCATCATAGCCCCTTGGATGAGGTGTTATTGCTATCTAGAGGAATACATGAGTACAATTCATAAGCATATGAACCAATGTATTTACTCAACAACAAAGAAACTTTTGGGAAATGTAGATCCTGATTCACTAGGTCTTCTGGGCCCGGGCATTTCTAATTTGAAAAAGGCATAGGGAGAGTAAGATGTTTGCCAAAGGTCCTGATAGTGTTAAATGGTAGTGCTGAAATTGGAACCCGGACAGACTGGCTAAAGATTCCTAACTCTTTTCTTAATTGCAGTGCCACATTTCCATGGAGTTGGCACTTCATTAGCATTTATTAGATTGATTTATCTACTTGGCAAAAGATATTTACCAAGCAGCCACGACCAGGCAGTGTGCTTGCTGTGGGAGCGAAAGCAAAACCAACATAGAGCACTCAGCATTCACCAGGTATGCCACAAAGCCCTTAGTTTTCCAGGCTAACTGCTCACCTTTTACTTTTCCATCCTTAATGGTCCTTTCTTATCTTTCCAGCAAAATTGCTATCCTCTCTACATACCATTCATTAATTTGCTTACAGAAATTATCTACTCCAGAAATTTTACCTTTGGAGAATTTTCTACTTGCATGCCATATTTAGCACTGAGCTGTCTCAAAATTCCCTATGTATACATATATGTATATATATTTACATATATGTGTAATATGTATATATACATATAATATTACATGTAAATATATTTTCTATATAAAATATATATTTTTAAAGGAGGGGTTGAAGAGATGAGACAGAAAAATCAGAAAATTATATGGCACTCATGGTCTAACAAAAAGAAATTATAGCTCATCAGAAACTTTATTTAAGTGACCAAAAGCTCTAATAAATAATATTTAACACCATTTACACCACTTGAACAACTATTTACAGAATATGAAAAAACAATTTAGCCTCACCTACAATTCAACAGAAGCTGAGAAAATGTAATTTAATTATAATTTTGTACCATCATCATGTTTGGAGTTTGCACCAAGTATGCTACCCAGAGTAGTACTTGTTCAATATAAAAAAGCAGTTCTTTATTTCATATTTTGCAGCATTTTTGAAAAGCTGAAAATTGATGAACCTTCTCAGCCATCACCATCACCAGCAACAACAAAGATAGAAGACTGATTCTCTCTGTCTCTCTCTCTCTCTCTCTCTCTCTCTCTCTCTCTCTCTCTCTTCTTCCTGCCACCATGAGTTGAGTGATGTTCCTCTCCCATGCCATGTTCTGCCACTGCCATTCCTACCTTGGAGCCAGCCAACCATGAACTAGACCTCTAAACCTATGATCCTAGCCAGGTGTGGTGGCACACACTCTTGTAATCCCAGCATTCCATAGGCTGAGATCAGAAGATTATGGTTCGCTAACAGCCTCAGCTACTTAGTGAGGCTCTTTGCAACTCAAAGAGACCCTGTTTCAAAATAAAGAATTAAAAAAAAAAGGGCTGGGCATATAGTTCAGAGGTAGAATGCCCCTGGGTTCCATCCCCAGTACCACAAAAAATAAAAAATAAAACTATGATCCTAATAAACCTTTCCTCCTCTAAGTTGTGTTTGTCAGGTATTTTGGTCAGTGATGGAAAGCTCACTAAAATAGGCTATTAATGCTCTCACTTCTGAAATGGAATTAAAGAACTCTGGATTTGAAAGTTCTTTTCCTTCTTAGATTTATATCTACTACTCTAAAAGCCTGGGATTCCATTATTTTTAATTTAGCGAGGCCTTGTAGTTTAAATACATTACCAAACATTTTGATATTTGTCTATTCTTCTATCTTCCTGGGTAAATTAGCTTTTATGTTGTTAGAGTCAAAAATCACTGGTAATGAGTTTGTCAGTTATCCTCCTGCTGTTGAGAACATAGGCCTACTAATTTTTGTTCCCACTTTCAATTCCAGTGTTTGGGTTTTTTTTTTTTGGGGGGGGTACTAGGGATGGAATCCAAGAGCATTCTACCTCCAAGCTACACCCCCAGCCCTATATTTTTTATTCTTTATTTTGAAACAGGGTCTCACTGAGTTGCAAAGGACGTCACTAAGTAGCTGAGGCTGATGGCAAACTGCAATCCTCCCTCTCAGCCTCACAAATGATGGGACTACAAGCGTGCGCCACCATGCCCAGCTTCCAGGGTGTGAATTTTTAAGACAATGTTAACTTTGTGCACAACTGATAGAAATTGAAAGGGGCAGTCAATTGCAGCTCAAAGTGGTAAAACCAAAAAAAAAAAAAAAGAAGGAAATAAGAAAAGTAAAGCTTCACTGCTGAGATCTTAAGGGAGCAGAAAAAGATTTTGTATTTCATAAGAGAGAGCATTAAAGCTATATAGCCCCACACAATGAAAACCTTGTGTTTTATTAAAATGAAAAAAAAATTGCTCAAGGCCTCCATTACTCATTTCCGGATAGAATGGCAAAACATCAACTTTGAAAAGACTTAAGTAGCTACGATCAAACTTTCCCTGGTAGCAGCTGATAACACAGCACTTTCCAGAAATCCATTTTGTAGATTGTGCAGATCAGCTATTTTCAGAGCTCTTGGAGACCGAGCTCTGCACAAAAGGGGTGAAACACAGAAAGCCTGGAGATTCTTAGTGCTCTTAGAGGTTTTTTTCCATAATTTTAGAGCAAGAGCTGACAGGAGATTCAATGGGTGGGTAAAGAGGTCACTCTGATTGTGCAAAAGCCAATGCTTCAAAACCTCCATCCAAAGAACCAAGACAACCACTCAAAGGCCAACTCACCCTACTCAGCTTCCCCCTGAACCAGAGGACTGTGTTCTGAGACACTGGGTAGACATCAGGTAGTGAACAGCAAATCTCATGCCAGTTCCTCATTTAGGCTGGAGAACAGGCACCTGGTCTTCATTAACATGGCTGCTGTAGTTAATGCGTTGCAGGTGTGAAAGTGTGTGCCTGAAATCTGACAAAACACCTGTCTTTTGTGGCACCATTAGATCTGCCTAGTGTGGGACACGACCCCCTCGGGTGTGCTTTCTCCTGCCTTGAAAGCCACAGTAAGCATTGTCCTGTAATTACAAAATCAGAGTCATCATTGCCGGGAAGAATTCCTTAACAAATTATACCTAATTAGTCTGAAATTACCTTTAATTCATGGTGAAACCATAGGCTTAACCGTGTTCTATAACACCTTCCTTTTTATCTTTATGCAAATATGATTATACACTATCAAACTGGCACCACCAGGCATAAAAAACAGCTGCAGCTAGTTCTTTGGTTACTAAATGGGAACTGGACGGGTGCCATTGATTATGTTTTCTGGAATGCTGCATCAAAAAAAATAATAATAATATCAGCCAGTTCCTTCCCTGTGAATTCTAGTTTTCTTCCCCGCCCACAGAACCCTAATTGAAAGCTGTGAGATTGATTTCCCTTACCCAACCCCCCCCCCAGCTCCTCACCAGATTTTCTGCAGACACATGTGTACATCTTGATGCCACCCCATCTTTTAGAATGTCGTTAAGTGTCAAAACACATTTCATCTTATTTCTGATCACTGTATCTTATAATATGGCTTCTTCAGCTGCCATTCTCATCTTGAATCTTGATGCTCTTTTGGATTTTGAAAGATACACTTTGTTTCATGTGCTTTGGATGCAAAGGTTACCTTTGCATCCAAATGTAGCAGGCATTGGTCCAGAAGTCTTGTAGACCCCCTTATTGGATCCTAGCTACAGAATTATGTTTTATGTACTATGCCTATCCCCATTCTGCAGATGAATAAACTGAGACATAGAAAAGGTTTCTATCTTGCATGGGTGAGAATCCTGAATCTGTCTGTACTCTCACCCGTGCTCCCTGTCACTAGCATGCTGTCATTCACTAGAATATGCATTCCTAGGGATGCCCAGAGTCTTTCTAATTGCCACTGGTCATTTCTCATTCTTCTATTACACTTTTGAACATTCCATTGTAGGAAATTCTTTCCAGCTGGGTGGCATGTAAAGGTGAAAAGGATTGTTGTTATCACAGGAAAAAATCACGTTTAGCTCCTCCCATGATTCTACACAATTTGTCGAGTAATTATACTTCTTCCTCCACCCCACATGAATACATTTTCAGACCTGAAGCTATGTTTTCTGTTTTTTTTTTAAATAAAAACACTGCTGGGTGGATCACTGGTACTAAAAAAGAAAATTATGTTTTAAATCAGATCATATTTGAGTAACTTTTGTGCTACTTTGAAAAATTAAGATTTTTTTTAATTAAACCAGAACTTACTTTTTTCAGGAAGCAATTAAAAATATTAAATGCTTCTTTAGCATATGAGATCTTCTTTCCACAGTTTCAAGATAGGTTCCTTAGAAAATCAGTACTGATTTTGCAAGTCATTCTCATCCTACAAATAATAACAGCCCATATTATTTCTAAGTACAACCCAACTCCAGCTTCTCAGAAGATTACCCACTTTCAAAAAGATTCCCACACCACACTGAGGTTACCTTTTAAAAAAGCTATGTTTTTGCAAGTAAAGAAGAGATTACTTTCTTGAAGCATTGCATGCTTGGTATGCAAAGCCAAACACATATCAGGTGCAGACATGGTACCAGGCACCTCCATACGATGTCATGACAGCCCCTGGAATGTAGTGGTGAACTGGTTAAAAAAATAATTACAACAGCACTAGCCGTACAGTTTGGGCTGAATACAGCTTTTGTTAAGCACCAATCAATTAAAATAAAAGTATTTTCTCCATGGTTGCTCATAGCAGATCTCCAGGCCCATATATGGCTATTTTATTTATGGCATTGTCATTTTTCACCAACATGAAGTTAACTAAAAATCAGATTTCAGGATCTTAATCAGGCTCAAAACATTGTCTTCCCATTTAATGTCTCCATTCAGGTTCTTGATACTGCAGTACAGGAAATAAAGCCTACTTTTTGGAGGCCAACCCTGCCTCCTGCACCATGGAAATCTACACAGCCGTCCACAGCTGAGGAATGAGCTGTATTTCTTTGCAGGATTTTTTATTAGGCCGATTCCCACAAGTTTAAGAACATTGTAATCGGAGACACTGCAGGGTCACATTTGACTGAGCCCAATAAAATAAGGGGAGGAAACTGAACTCTCACTCAACCCCTTCCCATAAAATTTGGGATTGTCATCCCTTTCAAAGCAGAGGATGTCCCTTCCACATCTTTCAAGTTTTGTAAACACTGTGAGTGCTACTGGCTTCCTTTTAATCAGTAAGGCCCACCAGCTCATGTTTATTATTTCTAATTATTAGACCCTCTGCAAGAGAACATTACTGCTGACAATTTTTATTAGTGATGACTCCACCTGATTAGTCAACAGTATAATCCTCTCCTTTTTCCCCACTATTAACATTTATGATCATTTATAACCTTCACACTTGGGGGTACTATGTTCTCTCCCCCAGATTATTTTCTCTGACACTAGTTGACAATGCATAATTACCATAACCATGGTTGAGTCTACCTGAGGCTAAAATATCCGGTTGGAAGAGGGGGAAATTTAGTCGAACATCTGGATGTTTGAGCTGCACGAGGCCAAACATCTGGATGTTCCCAAATATTTTCTCTCAACTATTTGGAAATGTCCACATTTTTTCCCTCATGTAGACAAAACATCCAAATTATTAACTGAAAGCTTCTCATTTCATCTGGGTAGTTGGCCAGTGGATTTTCTTTGGGTCCTCTCTGTGAGAATATCCACTGGTTTACATAGCCATTGCTACACCAGAATAAGAAACACGAAGGAAGAAGCACAGCCTATTGCTCTGAGGAAATTCTATCAAGCTTTCTAGTGATTTTGTCAAACACCACAGTGAAACACAACCAACCTCCAGAAGGAAAATCTTTCTTTAAAGAAAATTTTATATCCTGTTTTTTTCTTTCTTTCTTTCTTTCTTTCTTTCTTTCTTTCTTTCTTTCTTTCTTTCTTTTTTAGCATTACTGGGATGGAACTCAGGGGCATTGTACCTCCAAGCTACACTCCCAGCCCCATTTTATTCTTTTGATTTTTGAAACAGGATCTCACTGAGTTGTGAAGGGCCTCACTAAGTAGCTGAGACTATCCATGAACTGCCATTCTCTGGTCTCTGCTTCCCAAATGCTGGGATTACAAGCATGTGCCACCACACCCAGCTATCCTGGTATATTAAAAAAGTTAAAAAAAGAAAAATATTTAAAAGGTTGATGTCAGTGAAGGATGTTTTCTATCCAGTGTTTACACTTCACCTTAAGGGCTTTCTACCTCTAAGCTACACTCGTAGCCCTGTTTTAGTTTTTTTTATTTTGAAACAGGGTCTTGCTAAGTTGCTGAGAACCCGACTAAATTGCTGAGGCTGGGCTTGAACCTGTGATCCTCCTGTCTCAGCCTCCCAGCTACTAGGATTATAAGCTAAAGCTCCAGAGCCTATACTCCTTTCCCAGCAAGGTGCTCCTGGCTCCTTCCAACTGTCTTCCATCCCTGGATGGACAAAGTTGAACTAGGAAATTATATACTAAAACATCCAATACTCTGGTTAGATTAAGCCAACCCCAATCTGTATAAACATATAAACTAAGGAAAGTATGCAAATTCTTAAAGTAATAGCTTTGATTTCAGAAGCTGGTGCCCACACTAAAATAGATGAACTCTCCCTAAGATTGTATATAAAATCACTCATGGGCTGTTTTGCAATGAGTACCTTTCCTTATGGGCATATTTTTAATACTTTCTAAAAATATATTATTGATTGGGAGAATAGATGCCACTTATTGTATGGGACTGTCTATGACAAATTCCTAACATCTTTTATCCACTCTGTTGAACTGAATTCAAAGACAACATGCAAAGAATCCCAAGCTATCAGAGACACTTTATGTGTAGTCGCCCGCAGCACACACTCCCTCTTAGCCATGGGTTGTTAGAGGGCACCGCTGTTATCCACTCTGGCTTGTGAAGGACAGGAGCGAAGCTTAGGGAGTCACTGTAATCTTTTGGAAACAGATGGCAGGAAATACAAATGGACTCGGGAGCCACTACAACCAGGACCTGCAAAGCCCCGAGGCCTAAGGGAGCTGCTCTTTTTATCCTTGTCTCCCTCCAGCCATCAGCCCTCCTCCACTACTGCCCTCTGCACTATTCTGCTCTTCTGATCTCCCTGCCCCTTGGTTTTCTCAAAGGTAAACTGAGGACAAGGAGAGTAGCTACCTTAAAGGTTAGAATATCTTTCAATGAGTGAATTCAGATCAAATGCTGAGAAAACCTGTCACACCCATGATGAGCACTCCAGGAATGTGTCCCATTTTTATTGCTGACCATTACCTTTGCAGACCAACTCTCCTGCTTTTTCAGCACTGCGAATGACTTCTGAACATCACATTCAAATGATAGACCCTGGCTCTCCAGGTTTTTATAATTCTCATTCTCCCACTTAACTGGCGATTAGGAGTTGCCATTTGCAATTCTCAGGAGAGAGAATCCACAGGACCCCGCTTGGTGGGGGGCGGGCGCTTCTCTGGCCCCTACAGCTGCTCTGCTGGCAGGGCAGTGTGGAGACTGACTCACTCTTCATGAGCTGCATGGACAAACTCTTGGGGAAAAGAGAGTGGGTGTGGCAATCCCACAACAGTCCTAACAAAAGTATTGGCAATTAAAATTTTTCCATTATAGTGCCGGGCATGGTGGCACACACTTGTAATCCCCACGCTTGGGAGACAGAGACAGGAGGATCGCGCTGGTTTGAAGCCAGCCTCTCTGGCTTTAGAGACCCTGTTTCCAAATAAAAACTATAAAAAATAGGTCTGGAAGTGTAGCCTGGAGGTAGAAGGATTTCCAGGAACCCCAGTACCACCAAAAAAAAAAGAATTTCCATTATATGTCTTTATAATTTAAAGTTAGAACATATAGCTGAGTATAAAGAAAACATGAAGTACATCTAGTCTCTATAGTGAGAAAAATATATTTTAATATTGTGGCACATGATTTTATACATTTATTCATATGTTTACATTTTTTGTAAATATGCAATGATACCCTGCCTGTCATCTGTAATCCTTTTCCCCACTTTATAGCAAACTGTGAATGATTTCAGTTAAGTACCAACATTACTCTACAATATATTCCTTAATAGCAGCATAACCTTTGATTAAATATAAAATACAATATATTAGCCAGGCGTGGTGGCGCACGCTTGTAATCCCCGCGCTTGGGAGGCTGAGACAGGAGGATCGCATGGGTTCGAAGCCAGCCTCAGCTACTGAGTGAGGCTCTTAGCAACTTAGTGAGACCCTGTTTCCAAATAAAATATTTTTTAAAAAAAGGCTGGGAGTATAGCCCGGAGGTAGAAAGACTCTGGGTTCCATCCCCCAGTACCACCAAAAAATAAATAAATAAATAAATAAAATACAATATTATACAATAAGTCATTTTTAAACACTTAGATCATTTCAATTTTATAACTCACAACTGGTCCCATATCTAGCTTCTTCTATGAAAATATTTATGCATATCATTTTCTTCCCTTTTAACTATCAAGAAATAAACTCCTGCGGGTCACTATATTTTCAACTTTCATTTTTATTGTATGGGGATTTGTCTACTTCATCTTTGTTTTTCTTTTCAAAGAACCACTTCTTTGACTTATTAATCAACCCATCATTTAGGCAGGTTTCAATGATAAGCAGAGAAAGTTAAAAGTAAGTCAGGGCTTAAGATTCAACAGATGATGAGAATGTCTGTTGAATAGAGGTGTGTGTGTGTGTGTGTGTGTGTGTGTGTGTGTGTGTGTGTTTTGGCCAGGAGTTTCTAAGACTGGGTATCTACCATGAAATGTGGAGGCCTCTGTGTCTCTGTCATCTCTCAGCTGATATAGTACACAGTTAAGTGAGTTAAGTGTTAGGCAATAAATCAATACTACCACTTATGTTACTTGATATTTATTCATTTATTTTTTTAGCCTGTTTCATGTGTCAAGTAAGAGGAGATCCTAATGAGGATTCTATATACTATTGTGCTTCACTGTTTTGCCTTGTTTTTCTGACATTTCCTGCATTATGTAGTTATGATACATTCAGAACCTACAATAACTGTGATGAAGGCTGAATTTTCAAATATTTGTATGGTCTTTCTTTGTCCTATTTTTCATTACTTGTCTGAAGTTGCCTGAGATAATTTTGCACAATTATTTATTATTGTTTTACCTTCTTAAATTCCTTTACTATAGCAAAAATTTTTATTTTGAGGTTTTGTCTTGTTTCGTTTTGGTGGTTATTGTTAGTTTTGTTTTATTTTGTTTTTGGTGCTAAAGATCCAAACTCCAGCTAGGCAAATGCTCTACCACTGAACCACACCCCCAACATTATGCTATTTTTATTGCTTCTGATATCTTGGTTTTTATTTTGCCCAAGATTTAACTTATGTGTACGTCTGAGCTGATCAGGTTTTGCGAAAAGAAAAAATCTTCTAAAAGCTCCCATTTCCCTGCAGTCTTTTCCTCCTGCCATTTTTTATTCCTTTTTTTCAGTTTCAACAGTTCTTGGATATTTATTCACTTCTTATCTGTTTTATCAAAGTTATATTTCTCCTTCCTCCCCTATAATGATTTTTAAGAAATTAACCTCTAAATTACCATTACATTTCTAAAGTGTGCCGAAAAAAATATCCTCTGATTTTAGGTATAAAAAGATTCCTTAGCTGATAAAATTATAACTTCTGCTTCTTCCTCTTCTCAGTTTTTGTAATATTCTCCAAGATTTGAGATCTAGTTTCTTGCTCTTAAGTAATCATTCTTTTTTAAAATGTTCATATGTTTAAGATTATTAACATTTTCCTGTTTTCTTAATTCACAATTAAGATTTCTTTTTTTATGATAACGATAGCCCTCATCTTTCCATATTTAACCACTTCTCTATTAGTGTGTGTGTGAGTGTTTGTGTGTGTATGTACATCTTAGTTATTAAGAAACCTTCACAAATATTTTAAAAGAAAGAATACATATATTTTATGCATTGAGATTTTCATATTTTCAATAGAGTTTCTGTTTAATTTGTATGCAAATAAAATCTAACCATAGTATAAAAATCTTTAGTTACAGTGTTTTAAACCACTTAAAACTCCAGGGCAATCTTTTCATGGTCTTCTTGTGTTTCTTATTATGGGGGGAAATCTGAAGCTGAATGTTATACTTTGTTTTGTTTTCCCTTTTGTAGATAACCGGTCTTTTCTGCTTAGATGCATGTTAAATTTTCAGATTGCTTTTTTTCTCCCTGAAGTTTAAGACTACTAAAGATATGTATTCATCAGCATACGTCTATTTATTGAGTTACTTTGCTAATATTTTCTGAGATATGTTGAGTTCATTAAGTGTGTGAAACTAGACCTATATTCTTGTAGTCCAGCCAAGTGTCATTTCATTTTTCTTAATACCTCTCTCTCTCTCTCTCTCTCTCTCTCTCTCTCTCTCTCTCTCTCTCTCTCTCTCTCTCTTTCCTGACAACCTCTTCACTCTCTATAAGCAGTGTATCAATACTATGTCTTCCACATGCTTGCTCTCATGACAATTGTCCTTATTTCTTTGTTATTTATCTCTACATTCTGAGAGATTTTTAACAGACTCTATTTTCGATTCTTGGTTTGATTTTTCATGGTGTTATTTCTACTCCTATTGCATTTTAAATTCTGTTCTTGATGGTTTACTTTTAAAAGTTCTTCTTTAGTTAAACTCATTTTAAGTTTCTGCCAGTCTCTCCATCCAGTTCCAATTTCAAATCTGTTTATTGTATCATCATCTCATGTTACAAGTTTTATTTTATAGAACCCATGTTTTTCCAATATTCATAAGACCACAAACTAGTGTGGAAACTATATTTCTGTTTCCTTCAATAATATTTTTAAAATATGCTCTTGTCTATGAGCAGTCTGCTTCTAGCTTTGTGTGAATATTCAAAAAGTGGGACCTGAAGATGATGACAATGAAGAAGGAGAAGGAGACAAGAAGAAAGAAGAAAGAGGAGGAGGAAGAGGAGGAGGAGGAGGAGGAGAAGGAGGAGGAGGAAGAGAGGCCACCAGTGGAATAATTTTGTTCCACACAAGCCCAGAAAATGACAAATGGATGATCTCAGGTTCTTCTAAAAGGAGAGTTGTCAGGTAAAGCTGAAAATAGAAGCAATGGTTAAAAATCTTTGAAAAATTTTTCCACTGATATCCGATTTATTCAGCCAACACTCTACCCTACAGTAGAAGATCATCCCCGGGGAAATGGACCCAGGCAGAGACAAAAATGGTGCAAATGCAAAGTGACAGGCCCTAGGCATAACGACAGATGATGGGGAGACATTTTGAAAGTGGGGTGGGCCATTCAGGCAAAGAGTACATATTGAGCTATAAGACCCCATTACCCACATGAGGACTGGAGGTTTCTGCTCTGGAAAATGGCTCTCCTCAGAAGACCTTCAGTTTGTGACACTCAGTGACCACCAGCTGACAGGCTGTGCTCCCACCACAGGAGTTTCAGCCTTGACTTTAAATATGAACATATATCCAACCTCACGACACATTTGAGAAAAGCTCCAACAGAAAAGTTTGGCCAAAATAAACTAGTAAATATCCCTAGACACAACCAACACAATGTAGCAAACAGAAAGAGTTTCTGAAAATTAAAAATTAAAATAGTGTGGATAGTCTTAAAGTCATCAGAGAAGAATTTTTAATGTGAGATAATAATATGATGCTATTTTTCAACAACAAAAAAATGTTGTTGTACTGGGAATGGAGCCCAGGGGCATTCTACTTCCGAGTAACACCCCCAGCCCTATGGCTCTATTTTTTATTCTTTATTTTGAAACAGGGTCTCACTGAGTTGCAAAGGCCTCACTAAGTAGCTGAGCCTGGCTTTGAACCTGTATGATCCTCCTGTCTCAGCCTCCCAAATACTGGAATTACAACGCACCACCATGCCCAGCCAACATGATCTATTTTTAAAAAGAACTTTCAATTAAATAAAAGTGTAATGAAAGAAAGAAAGATAACTGAATAAATCTCCAGAAAATAAAGCCAACACTCAAGAAAGAATAGAAGTCTGGGGATGTATCTCAGTGACAGAGCATGTGCAGGCCTTGGGTTCAATCAGAAGGAAGAAAGGAAGGAAGGGTAAAGAAAGAAAGGAAAAGGAAAAGGAGAGAAAAAAAACAAAAGAGGGAAGGGGAGAAGGGAAGGAAATGGAAGGGAAGAGAAGGGAAGGGAAAGGAAGGAAAGGAAATGGAAGGGAAGGGAAAGGAAGAGAGAAAAGGAGAGGAGAGGGAAGAGAAGAGAAGAGAAGAGAAGAGAAGAGAAGAGAAGGGAAGGGAAGGGAAGGGAAGGGAAGGGAAGGGAAGGGAAGAGAAGAGAAGAGAAGAGAAGAGAAGAGAAGAGAAGAGAAGAGAAGAGAAGAGAAGAGAAGAGAAGTGAGGAGAAGAATGAATGAAGGAGGGAGGAAGTTAATAAAACCAGAAAAAACTTCAGGGGGCTTAACATCTAAATTATAGGAATTCCAGGAAGACAATTTTAAGATAATAAGGAAGCATCTAAAAGAGAATTCATAGCATCTAAAGGAAATGGATTACTAGACTACATAGGTCCAAATGCCCAGTTTAATGAATATGTCCCCAAGAAAGAACATCTCTTTGAATGTCAGAGATGATGAGGAGAGACTAAAAGAATTCCAAGAAAACTAGCAGGTTAGTCAGGAAAAGTGGAGAATGGAAACAGCACCATTCACTATAGCAACACTGTGACCTAAATGATAAAGAAGTAAAGCCTAAATTCTCCCTGCAATGATTTCTAAGGCAGAACCCTGATTCCAGACAAATTGTAAATGAAATGCCAAGGAAGATCAAGAAGAGCTTAAGACATTCAAGGTCTCCAAACATTTTCTTGCAATGCTCTTCTTTGGAGCATTGACACACACCCTCCATTAAAACAAAGGAGTTAACTTGAAGGAGGAGACTGAAAGTCAAGAAACTTGAGGTCCCACAATTAAGAGACTAATGAGATTCTAGAAAAATGTAAAGGGACAGCTGAGGATGACAACAGTGCAGACGGCCTGGAGCAAAGCCATTCTGGATGAAGGGCTGCAGAAGCCAAGGCCCAAACTGCTCAGCTGCTTGAATGTACACAGATTTATTCTTCATCTAGAGTGTAGTGATCGATTCGTTAAAGGTACATAGCAACCAAGCAAATATACAGAAAGATGACAATCATTAGCTTCAACCAAAACAAAACATTATACCAAAAAAGACATAGTACAAAGAAAATGTAGCTGGACTGGGAGCATTATTTGCATCATTCTAATAATGTAAATATTGATCATTGATAAAGAACTGATAAGATTATAATAAGAGATACAGGTGTCTTATCGTGGTGTAATGGTTTACATTTGGGTTTTCTCTCAGCCCTAATAAAAAATTGAGTGGCAGTGTAGGAAGTGGGGCCTGGTTGTTATCTCAGCAGTGGATAAAACCATTGTAGTGGATTTATCTGGGTGGTGGCCCAGTCCTGTAGGGTGTATCTGAAGAAGTTGTCCCTGGGGCTGTGGTCTTGGAGATTATATAAGGTTGTTCCTCTCCACCCATGCTTTCTCTTGCTTCTGGCCTCCATGATGTGAGGAGCAAAGCCTTGTGTTCTCATGCTCTTCAGTGCTACCACCATGCCCTGAGATCCACAGTTCCTGGCTTCACATGGACCAAACCTGGAGCTTCTAAATAAACTGAGCAAATAAATCTTCTTTCCTCTAAGTTACATGATCAGGTCTTTAGATTATAGCTATGAAAATGCTGATTAATATACTTGGGCCACTATAATAAATGACCACAGACTGGGTGGCTTAACCTATGTTTCAAAGTTCTGGAGGCTGGATGTCCAAGATCAAGATGCCGGCAGGGTTAGTGTCAGGTGAGAGCACTGGTCCTGGTTTGCCGCCTCACATGAAGAGCAAAAAGAGTTCATGTCTCTCCTACAAAGGCACCAGCCCTATTTGTGAGGGCTCTGCTCTCATGATGTACTCACCTCCCAAAGGCCCCAACTCCAAGCACCAGCCCGCAGTGCTGAAATTTCAATGTCCATGTTTGGGAGGATGAAATAGTCAGTATACAGCATGGTTGGAATAAACATATGTCCTACAAAGGAAATAGTGTCCACACCTAAAAAGTGAAAGAGCACAATAATGTATTACTTAAATATAGAAGTAGCTGTAAGGGTTACAAGTCTTAGAGGAAAGAGAATCAAGGATGGGTGTGGTGGCACATGCTTGCGATCCCAGCACTTGAGAAGCTGAGATAGAAGGATCAAAGTTTCGAAGTCTGCCTCAGCAACTTAGCAAAACCTTATTTCTAAATAAAAAGGGCTAGGGGTGTAGCTCAGAGGTAGAATGCCACTGGGTTCAATTCCCAGTACCAAAAAAATGGGGAAAAAAGAAAGAGAAAAGAAAGGAAGGAAGGAAGGAAGGAAGGAAGGAAGAAAGAAAGGAAGGGAAGAAGGAAAGAAAATCAGAGACGATAAAAAGGAAATTGACACTGTAAGACTCTAGGTTGACTTTTAAAACTGGAACTAAGTATATTCCTTTGATAAAAGGAAAAATTTTAATTTATAACACTAAAAGAAACAAATTAAAATATATTTCTTCAGATTATTTAAATGACATACTCATTTCTTTTTTATTTAGAATTATTCACAGTGTCCTTATATTTTCTAAAATGTCTACTTAACTACATGTCCCTTAGAAATCAGGAGAAACACTTTCCTTACAGTGGGAGGATGTCTTTTGGGTCTGAAGATGATGACTTGGACAATATTGATGACCGATTGCTGGAGGCCACAGGAACAGAGGTGACTCCAAAAATTCTGGAGGGGGTAGAGCTGGGAGTTCAACATAAAGGAATTCTTCACAACTCTGGAAAAGTGGCCATTCCGGGATTAGGTCAGTTGTGGGAAGCTTTTGAGGGTCCAGGAAGATCTGATCTCCGTGAAGATCCTGGGCTTGGCTCTCTGGAGCAGTGCTCACCAGGTAAATGAGGAAATGCTGCTGCTCCTCCAGACCACTACCACTACAGGACTGGCTTGTTGGTCTTACTGCCCACATCTGTGGAGTTGCAGGTCAGATTTCTACAGCAGCTCCCTGTTGCATCAATTAAAAGCCTTTCAACCCCAGGAAATGACTTTTCCAGACCTGCTACCACTGAGCCTCCCCAGGTTTCTGCTCATCCATATAGCCACCCAAAACTCACCTCAGCCCTGCTGACAGTTTGGGGAAAGTAGAACCCTTCTCTGTCTCTTCTCTCAATGTCCTGAAGGTGTGTTGGTGGTCCAAGATTCTGTCTGCTAGCTCCTCACAAAGTCGCAACCCCCTTGCAGATGGTATTCCACCTGGGGAAACTTTTGTTTTAACCTCCACTAAATCCAGTAGCTCTTTTTGCCAGCTATCAGTGCTGATGAACATTTTTTTTTTCATGAATTTTTCCACAGAAGGATATCTAAATACTAATGTTAGCATAAATCAGCAGACAGTAGGTTAACAGAATTAGGTTCAGTTTCATGTTTCAGAGACTCAAAATGAGTTTCTTGAATGAGATGAAAGTGCATTTCTTCCTCAGAAGAAAAGGTCAAGAGTTAGCTATCCAGAGCTGATGAGGTGACATCTTTCATAGAATCACTCTGCCATCCCTGGAAAATGGTACTTGAACTCATGATCTGAAATAGCTGCCATACCTCTGAAGCAAATCTGTGTTCCAGGTGGGAGAATGGAGGAAGGAGCAAGGAACTACGTGCATATTCTCTTTAAAGGATACTTTCTGAGGACACATTCAATTTTGCTGATATCTCACTGGCCAAGGCATAGTAATATGGCCTCATTGACCTGCAAGAGAAGCTGGTAACACTGAAGTCATGTTCCCCCCAAAATTTCTTAGAGATGAAGTAAAAAAAAAAAAAACAGTGGTTCTAATGAAACTAAAAGTACTCACAAGTTTCTCTTTAAAGATCAAACAAAAGGGTGTGAGGAATGAGACCTTTATGGAATTCATAGGCTTTTACCTGTTCCTAATAAGATTAAGCTACAGAATAAAAGCAAGTAATATAAAGATAAGCAGAAAGAGAAAGCATGAAAAATCTGTTGCTTCCACAAGAAATCCCACCTTCTAGTCTCCATCTCTCCATAGTACCTATACAATAATTACAGTATATATTATATAATTTCTCTCAAACTCAAATCTTAATATTGGAATAATTTCTTACAACTTAATAGCTCCCAAGCCTGAGCAATATTCTTGGCACAAAAGAGAAACCTAGCAAGTATATAATTAAATGGATAGTTGGATAATATTTCTGTTGACATCATGACTTTAATAAAACACACTGACATCTACTAAATGTCAAGTTTTTTAATATTCTTTTATTGGTCATTGTAATTATACATCATCGTGAGGTTCAAAGTTATACAAACTTACTTGCACACAGAACGTGATATGATTCCCTTAAGATCCCAGCCCACTCCCCCACTCCCTGTGCCTCTTGTTGAAGTTGGTAGTAACATCTTCATATATGGACATGACATTGTTAGCACTGGGTTCTTCCTCCGGACCTCCTTTTCTCCTTCCCCATTTCTCTTCCCAACCCCCTTCCACTCTTCTACTAGTCTGTTTCCTCATTAATCTCAAGTTCCTTTTGTTTCCCATTTTCTTTCTAGCTTCCACATCAGAGAGAAAGCATATGACCCTTGGCTTTCTGAGAATCCATTTTACCTATGGACGATAGTAAATATGTTATATAACTTAGTGGAAATGGAGTAGGAACCAGAAATGTAAAGTCCGTTTACTAACTTCTAATCATTTTTTTTATCAGAGTAATAGATTTGGATAATTTTCAGCATATCTGTGAATCACTTTTTATGCTGACTGATTTCAGCATAATTTTTTCTAGTTCCTTCCGTTTTACTTCAAATGACATAATTTTGTTCTTCTTTATGGTTGAGTAAAATGCCATTGTGTGTAAATACTACATTTTCTTTATCCATTCATCTGCTGATGGACACTTGGGTTAATTTCATAATTTGGCTGTTAAATATCAAGTTTTTAGGAAGCTTTTGTTTATGGAGGATATGCTAATGGTAGTGACAAAATATGAGAAAATAAAAAATAGATAAAGTATATGGGATCTTAAAACCAGGCTGTCGCCGGGCGTGGTGGCGGATGCTTGTAATCCCCGTGCTTGGGAGGCGGAGATAGGAGGATCGCACTGGTTCTAAGCCAGCCGTGCTGGCTTAAGAGACCCTGTTTCAAAAATATAATATAGGTCTGGGAGTGTAGCCCGGAGGTAGAAGGGCTTCCAGGAACCCCAGTACCACCAAAAAAAAAAAAAAAGCAGACCGTCTGTGGAATACTTGAAAGACAGTGTGTCAGGAGGCAAATATCATCACCAGTCATACCTCCTGCCACCAAATCTCTGCGGTAAGCACCAAGAGCCAGCCATGAATCCATTTTACCTATGGACGATAGTAAATATGTTATATAACTTAGTGGAAATGGAGTAGGAACCAGAAATGTAAAGTCCGTTTACTAACTTCTTTTTTTTTTTTTTTTAATTTTATTTTATTGGTGCACTGTATTCATACATCATAGTGGGATACAAACTTTTGTAGACATACATGCACATATCGCCCAGTCAGCCCCCACCCGATCCCCACCCCATTCTCTCCCCATCCCTCCTTCCCATGCTTGGCTTAGTGGTTGACATCTAGTATTATAGCAATTTATCCAAAATTAAAAATGATAATCTCACATAACAGTTTCATTTGTCTGATACCAAGCGTTTGATGATTTAAAGATAGCATTTCAATATTTCTTTTTGCTTTCTTTCTTACTAGAGCATATTTTTTTCTGTTTTTTTAGGTGAAACTATCATATATTTATATATTTATTTTTCAGAAAAAAATCTATCCTAATATGGAATATGAATTCTAGATACCCAAAACGATCTTGAAAAAGAACAAAGCTAGCAGATATATATTTTCTGATTTCAAACCATATAAAGCTACAATAATTGAAACAGTGTAGTACTGTTCTAAAGGCAGATATATAGACCATTGGAGTTAAATACAAGCCTAGAGCTAAATTCTTCCCTATATTGTCAAGTTATTTTTGACAAGGTTTCCACGAACATTTGGTGGTGGAAATAATAATCTTTTAACTAAATATTGTTGAAAAATAATAATTACATGTAAAAGAATAAAATTGGACCTTTACCTAATCCCATATACAAGTATTAACTCAAAATAGATAAAAGACCTAAATATAAATCTTAAGACTATAAACTTTTAGGAGAAAATCTGGGTCATAAAACCTCACAACATTGAAATTGGCAGTGATTTCTTGGATATGATTTCAATGGCACAGGCAACAGAAGAATATACAAACTCCCTAAAAAATAAAAGAAAATATTGTATATCCAAAGACAATGTAAACAGAGTTAAAAGTTACTAATAGAATTGGATAAAATATTTCCAAATGCTATATCTGAAGGTATATTAATATTCCAACTAGAAATCCTAAAAATTAACAACAATAAAGGCAAACAATACAACTTAGAGATAGGTAAAAGACTAACATAAATAATGAATCTCCACAGATAACCAATCTTAGTTGTCTGTTGGATGGAAACTCTTGTTTCTCTGGTTCTGGTGAGTGTTACCTATTTCTTCTTTGTAGTTAATCTCTTTGAGTATTTTCTCTAGCGCTGGTTTTGAAGACATAAATTCCTTCAGTTTCTGTTTGTCATGGAAGCTTCTTATTTCTCCATCTAATTTGATAGAAAGTTTTGCTGGATAGGAAATTTTTGGCTGGAAGTTGTTTTCTTTCAGAGTTTGGAATATGTTACTCCAAGCCCTTCTGGCTCTCATGACTTGGTTTGGGAAGTCTGGAGTGATTCTAATTGGTTTGCCTCTGAATGTCACTTGGCCCTTTGTTTTTGTTGCCTTTAAGATTCTCTGCTTGGCTTCCACATTGGTCATTTTGACAATTATATGGCGTGGGGATCCTCTTCTCCGATCCTGTCTAAAGGGAGTTCTATAAGTTTCCTGGATCTGTGTATCAACCTCTTGCTCTATATTTGGAAAATTTTCTGCTATTACTTCCTTGAAGAGATTGTTGATCCCTTTGGTATCACTTTCTTTTCCCTCCTCTATTCCAATTATTCTTAGGTTAGCTCTCTTAAGATGGGCCCATATTTCTTCAATGTCAGATTCCTGCTGTCGGATATTTTTTTCTAGATTAGAAACTATGCATTCATTTTTGGATTGTTCATCTTCTAAGAGCGAGATTCTGTTCCCCATGTGGTCTAATCGGTTGTTTGTGCTTTGAATTGAGGCCTTTACTTCATTAATTGCATCCTTTATCTCTTTTTGGCTCTCTCTGAGTTCTTTTCGAAGCACCTCTATTATTTCTACAGTTATTTTCCTGATTTGATCTTCTAGAAATCTCTGATTTTCTGTTTTGTCAGGTTCTGATGTTGTGGGGTTGTGCACATTCATTACTCCAGTGTTATTCCTCTTTCCCATGATTTCAGAGGTTTGTGCCTTCTCTGGGTTCTTCCCTTGGGTCACTATGGCTTCACTTAAGGTGCTCTGGATCTCGAGTCTGTATTATCTCAGACCCCACTACTCCTTTACTGGGTTGTATCACAGAGTCTCCGACCCAGGGAGTCGATAGAGGCTGCTTTAAACTATGGGGGGTGCCAGGTTGCACGTTCTCCTATGGTGTGATATCTCTGCCACCACCACTCCCTCACTGGGTCAAGTCCCAGGAGGCCCAATACTGCGATTTCTCCTCTGTGGCCCGCAATTTGACTCACTGTTCTTGAGTACGCAGATGTAGCTGTACTGGACTCGGTGAATTCACTGCTGCTGCCGCGGCCGGTGGCAATATGGCGCCTCTGCCACGCCCTCGGCCATGAGGTTGGCGTATTTTTTCTTCTCTGGTTTTGATTTCCACTCTGAATCCCTGCAGCGTGTGCTGAGCTCAGCCACTGGGAGCTTTAAATGCTGTCTGCGCCGAAAGATCCCGCCTGGCTGTTCCGCAGCGGCTCACCTGGCTTGCTGTAGCCGTCCGTTGAGTTCGCCGCTGCCGCCGGCAGTATGGCGCTGCTGCCGCGTCCTCGGGCGTGTGTGTCTCCTCTGTGGCCCTGAGCTCTGTTCTCAGTCCGCTTTCTCTCTGGAGCCTGGTGGTTTTTTTTGTTTTTCTGGTGATGGTGTTTTCTGGCTATGAAAGGCGCTCTTTTTGTGGTAATGGAGATTGGTTGTTAGCGGGACTCTTAAGCCCCGCTTTTCTCGGTCGCCATCTTCCCGGAAGCCCCGTTTACTAACTTCTAATCATTTTTTATCAGAGTAATAGATTTGGATAATTTTCAGCATATCTGTGAATCACTTTTTATGCTATACTGAGTTGTGGATAACTTTGTAAACTTTGATTATGCAATTGGCATTATTAGATATCCACAATGGTTCTCAAATGTAGTCTCATAGCCTGGGTTAATTTTCCCTAAAAGAATCATTCTCCTTCTAGCTGGGCATGATGGTTAATCCCAGTACTTGGGAAGGTGAAAGGCTGGGGGGCAGCACCCTGTAACTTGGTGTTTCAAAATAAAAAAAAATAAAATAGGGCTGCAGGTATGGCTTAGAGGTAAAGGCCCCTATTCAATCTCCAGTTCCCCCTCTGTGGATGTGCACTGCTGTGCCCTCTCATCCTATCATCTTGCTTCTCACTTGGCCCGACCATATCCCAGAGCACTCAGGGCTTAGCGTTGTATGTGAACACCACCCCCCAGCTCCATGAAATCTCTCTGCCAACACAAAGGAGTGAGAGGACAAGATTAGGGAAAGAGATACAGAATAAGCTAGAAATAGAGTCTGAGGCATCACCATTGTTACATGTAGGCCCAGGAATCAACAGCCCCCTTGGACCCAGATAACAACCAAAGCACAGCATGTAGGTCAGCCATGCTCTGGAATCAGTGTCTGTCCCCTGGCAGTCTGCCACTCGACTGCATCGTGGTTGCACTGAAGCCCGCACACGGAGGTCTGTGGGTTCTTCCCTTTGCTGTGTGGTTTTGAGGCCGGGCAGAAGGAGGAGATTTGAAAAAAGAAATTGCCCTGTGCACTGTGGCAGCTGTAATAATTAGACAAGATGGGCAGGTGCTTATAGCATGTATTGTTCAGCCATTGTCCACCCTCCAGGTTCACAGTCAGGTGCTCTGACCAGTGAGTGATGGTTAATATCCACAGGTGACTTGCGCCCACAGAACATCCAAAGTTAGCTAGTCCGGGCACAAACCCTGAGGGAGTTACACAAAGGCTACTTTATTTTCTTAGTGTTCACTATAAATACTAAATGTATTTTGTCAAGAACCTTGACATTAGTTAAAAACATATTTTATAGCCTAGTGTGGTGGTGCACACTTGTAATCTCAATACCTGGGAGGCTGAGACAAAAGGATTGAAGGCTCACTTAGTGAGCCTTCTGCAATCTAGTGAAACTCTGTTTCAAAATAAGGAATAAAAGCTGGTCATGGCACACGCTTGTAATCCCAGCATTTGGGAAGCTGAGACAGGAGGTTCACGGTTCATGAACAGCCTCAGCTACTTAGTGAGGCCCTCTGCAATTTAGTGAGACCCTTTTTCAAAATAAAAAATAAACAATAGGGATGGGGTATTGCTTAGAGGTAGAATGCCCCTGGGTTCCATCCTCAGTACTGTAATAATAATAATAATAATAATAATAATAACAACAACAACAACAATAATAATAAGGAATAAAAATAGGGCTGGATGTATAGCTCAGAGGTAGAATGTCTCTGGGTTCAATCCCCATTTCTGCAAAAATAAATAATTAAATAAATGAAAACACAGTTGACAACAGAAGAGCACTGAGAGAGGTTTTCAAATTTTTGTGCCCAAAATTTGAGGCTGGAGATTTGCTCCGTTTGTGATCAAAGGCATTCAGTGATGCAGCCACTGCCTCTTTCTCCTGGTTTTAAAAAGATGAAATGTCACAACTCTGTTTTGTTAAATTGTTCAGTACTCTAAAATCTTTTTTCTGAACCCCAAGCAATACTTGTTTTGATTTTTTTATGGTACCCAGAGGTGAGAGAAAAGGGCTCAAAGTCCTCAGGAGACTTTAGAAAACCCTCCATGTAGCCAGGCATGGTGGTGCACACTTGTAATCCCCGCACTTGGGAGGCAGAGACAGGAGGATCATGCAGGTTCTAAGACTCTCACTGGCTTAAGAGACCTTGTTTCCAAATAAAAATATAAAATAGGCCTGGGGTGTAGCCCGGAGGTAGAAGGGTTCCATCCCCAGTACCACAAAAAAAAAAAAAAAAAAAGGAAAAGAAAGCCCTCCATGTCTAGCTGATGGCCATTCCTTCTTTTGACTCTACAATCCTTCCTGGGCTATGATCCCCTAGGATGCTTTCTGTATGAAGAAGGAGGTTGTTCCTTTGGTTCTTCACAGTCAAATTTCTAATTAATGTCTATACTCCAATTTATTTTGCCCTAAACTACGTTGGCTCTTGGCCTATATTCAGTTTGTTTCTGTTAATGATGTTCCACCCTGTAGGGCATACTAATAGAAATCAACACGAGTTTTCTCCCATCCTGTAGGATCCCCTTCATGCGATCCTGCTCTTTGCTTCATCGGATGCCTTTCAGCAATGTCACACTGGAATAAGATCTGGATGTTTAATGCATTGTAGTTATTTAAAATTTGGCCTGCAACTGACTCCTGCCTGTTCAGAGAATGAATGTAGCCCATCCTCCTCTTTAAAAACTGTCCCTTTTCTACCCTCAGTGGGAGGCTCACGGCAGCCTTCCTGTTTCCCAGGTCCCTCTCTGCCCTTCACCTTCAAGGGCATCAGATTCAAGGCTTTCAGGGAAGGGAAATGAAGAAGCTCAAACTCCTACAGTTGCAACTGGAGCGGGATCCTGTGCATTTGGGCCCTGCAAGGCAACCACACACAGAAAGGAACTGGAGTAGCCTGTGGAAATACAGGTGATGATGAGGTGTGAATATGGAATATGACACAAGAAACATGTGGCCTCCGAGAAGCAGAGAAGACCAAAGAGGAGAGTGGACAATCTTGTGACTGAACTCCAGTCCTTGTTCCCTAGCCTCCAGGAGCTAACCACTCTTTCTGTGCTTGTGTTCCAGGAGGCATCCCTCTAACTTGATTATAGTTTCTGAGAGTTTATTCACTCTACTTAAGTTAATTCAACTGGGGTGCTATTGCTTCTTATAAGAGGAAAGTGATCCCTTTATTATTTGAGAAGTTTCAAACAAATTTTCTTTGTTAAAACAAATATTTACTAAAGAAAATTCTCTCTCTCTCTCTCTCTCTCTCTCTCTCTCTCTCTCTCTCTCTCTCTCTCTCTCTCTCTCTCTCTCTCCTGTGAATGGAACCCAAGGGCTACCTCAGAGCTACACCCCCAACCCCAGTTTTTTATTCTTTATTTTAAAACAGGGTCTTACTGAGTTGCAGTGGGCCTCACTAAGTAGCTGAGGCTGTCCACAAACCGCAATCCTCCTGTCTCAACCTTCCAAATACTGGGATTACAAGCGTGCACCACCACGCCCAGCTAGGAAATCTTTTCATGAACTGTTTCAGTTGGAAGGTGAGAGCCGAGGACATCACAAGTGTGAAGGCAACAAAGGCCAGCACTTAACTCTTGGAAAAAACAGGATGCCACCCCCGAAAGAGAATAAATAAGCAAACGAAAGAATAAAAAAGAGTTAATAAACTGGGCATGGTAGTGCACGCTTGTAATCCCCGTGCTTTGAAAGCAGAGACAGGAGGATTGCGCAGGTTCGAAGCCAGCTGCGCTGGCTTAAGAGACCCTGTTTCCAAATAAAATATAAAAAATAGGTCTGAGAGTGTAGCCCAGAGGTAAAAGGGCTTCCAGGAACCCCAGTACCCCCCCCAAAAAAAGAGTTAATAAATGGCTTGAGCTAAAAAACCTCACAACATACACTGAACATTCCCTGGTGCTATTTTAGGGCGAATGACGTCCAAGTTTGAATTTGAAATTCTCCCCTACTGAAATGAGACTGTTTTCCTTTGTCTACATCTCACCCTGCTGTTTTCTGCACTTTGTATGTTTTGTTTGCATGTGACATTCTGTAAAAACTGAGCAATGAAACTGGGCATGGTTGTGCATACCTGTAATCCCAGTACTTGAGAGGTTGAAACAGGAGTGTCATAGGTTTGAGGTCAGTGGTTTGAGGCCAGTCTAAGTTACATAGCAAGATACTTAATCCCAAGTATCATTCAATCAATCAATCAATCAAGAAATTGAACAATAAAATGGGATTCTCATTCTTTTATTGTGGTACATAACTTAGGTAGCATATGGGAAATCCTGGGCCTGATTGTGGAGATCAGTATGACCTTTCTTGGTATGACCTTTTTAATTTCCACATACTGTGAAATAAGGATTAATAATAATCTTATTAGAAATTCAAAGGGCTGGTGGATTTCAGGACACCTTACCCCAAAGTATGGAACCTTGGCAATTGAGAAACCAGCAGAAGCAAAGTTCTTTCTGGCCTTCTTCCCTGGAAAAGGTCATAAAACCTAGCATTCTTGGAACTTCTCCTGGTGTCAGTCAAAAGACTTGTATGGGAGAAATGACTACCTATATCTAGATGAAAGGAATATCCTTTTCTCTGAGGACATAGGGACACAGAGAAGAGTCTGGCTAAATTCCCCCAAGTTTATCACCATTATCTCATACCTTTTTATCCAATCACAACTATCTACTTAATCAAATTTAGCATAAAAGTATGCAGGTTTCCCTGAATCTTTATGTATCATTACCTTTTGAAGGCTTCCATGTCATATCAAATTTATGTTAAATAACTTTGTATGCCTTTGTCTTGGTAATCTCTCTTTTGTTATAGGACCCTCAGTCATGTACCTCAAATGGGAAGAAAAGTTATCTTTTCTCTACATAAGTCTTACTTAACCCTTCAAGTGAACACAGTACCTTCTCTTCTTGTAGATTCATTTGATTATAAACTTATTAATCATTTCTGTATTGGACTCAAGCCATCATGGATTTGTAAATCTAAGTTAAATCTAAAATCAGCACTCCAAACACATTTTCACAAAATCTCTTGTTATAGTCAGGTGTCATGTGCTGGAAAATTATTAAGATGAGTCTCACAGTTGAGATACATTCACTCAAAAGCTCCATGAACTTGGAGCTAATACATGTTAGAATTCAGATTTCATTTTGGAAAAAGATTTGTTTCTTTTTATTTCCCAAAAGATGCATATAAGCATTCCTTTAAAGAGCAAACTTCTCTAATGCACTTAAAATGTGATTTAGTTTTGCAAAATTGATTTACAAGTAACTTTTCAGAAATCCATCTATCGACTAAAGAGAGGTATGTAGGATATGCAAAATACTGTACTTAAGTACCTTAGGAATAATTTCAGTCCATTATTTGTGGTCCATCCAGTGGGTATTTGTGTCTATTTTATAACGTTTTCCCTGATTTGATTTACATTTATGGGACAATCAAAGAAAAACAATGTGAGATGGTTTTTATTTTTATAAGCAAAAGGAACCACAGCAACCACAAATAACACAACACTGCCATGACTGAATTACATTGTCTCCCAAGCAGAATTACAATTAAAAGGGTATTTTGTCTCTATTTTCATTTTTATGGTAAAGTCATATCCTAAGGGTGCCTACTGGACAATTTAATTGTAAATATGAAGTTGTGGTCACATCTACAGTTGTTTATGTTATAACTTGAAACCAATTAAAATATATCCAACTTCAGTTAAGCTTTTGGGAGTTCCTTTGTGGTAATGCAGTAGCAACTGATATGAGCCTAATTAGTCATCGAAAACAATGAAGAATGGCCTAATCCATCTCTCTCACCACTCCTTGAGAATATATACTTTCATGAAAGTGTTAAATTGGAATGTAGATGTGCCCATTCTTCTTAAAATACTAATGGGCTTCAAGGACATGTCATATTTTGCTTCCTGTTACCTAAAGCTATGCACAAATATATAATTAAGTTGCTAAGTACATCTTAAAACACAAATGTGTAGAGGGTGGCACCATACAACACCAAGGCCGATCATGAACATATTTTAGCATTTTCCCCCTGAAACATAATTCTATCACTATTACTGCCTGCTCTTGTTTAAATACACACACACACACACACACACACACACACACACACACACCACCGGATTTCTCAGAGGGTACAAGTCAAATTGGCAGTACATGAGCCAAACTCAGTCCACAGGTGAGCTTTATTTTGTTTGCATGTGAGAGATTGCATTCTCATAAAAACCTTTCCATTAACATTTGAAAATTAGGAGATTATGCATAGATATTCACATGTCTACTTCCCCTTAAGAGAACCTGCAAAAATTAAGCTGGAATTCTGCAGGACACATGCACTGGAGCTAAGATGCAAAGGTCCCCTGGTTGGGGTACATGCTCTCAGCTTTTCCACAATCCCCACCACACTCCACTATCTTTAACACAGGCGTCTTTCTAGCAGCCATTTGGGTCTGCAGTTTCTGTCCTCTAGTATTTCCCTTATTTGTGACCTCTGAAAGCAACTTTTCTTTGCACTAGAAGCCAAACTACTTCCATGAGAGAACCTCAGAAAATATGAACTTCCCTTTTTATTTTCTATGCTAAACTAAAAAAAAGGTATCCCTGTATAAAACTATAATCCTTAAAACACAGATGTGTAGAGGGTGGCACGATACCACAGCGAGGCTGATCATGAACATATTTTAGCATTTTCCCCCCGCAACACAAGTTTTCATCTAATAGATTTTATTTATTTATTTATTTATTTATTTATTTATTTATTTATTTATTTATTTTCTGGTGGTACTGGGGTTTCTGGAAACCCTTTACCTCCGGGTTACACTCCCAGACCTATTTTTATAGTTTTTTTTTATTTGGAAACAGGGTCTCTTAAGCCAGCGCGGCTGGCTTCAAACCTGCGCGATCCTCCTGTCTCCGCCTCCCAAGCGCAGGGATTACAAGCGTTTGCCACCACGCCCTGCCATCTAATAGATTTTAATCCAATTTTTAAAAGTAGCCAGAGTGTCTAATGAGTCTCTGTTGGAAACTAACATTGAGATAGAAAGAAAATCATTGCACATCCAGCTTAATATTCAGTTCAAGAATAATGTGCTTAAGTAACAAAAATTTATAATAATTAAAAGTATGATAAAGTCTGTATTAATAATAGTTTGGGCTATTATTTTAGAAAAACTTTAATGTATGAAAGTGCTAGATACACTCAGTGATGTTAAGGTTTCATAGCTATATACTTATTATATAACACCTTTACTATTAAAATTCCTGAACTAAAAATAGCAATAATAACTTTGTCCTTATACATCTGAAATACATGTCCCCAGCTCCCTTCTTTTTCCATGGAAAGAATTGTTCTAATGATGTATGCTTTCCAGAGAGTTCTCCTAGTTTTCATTGGCAAAATATACTATTGGAGGACACTGTTTGCATCACAAGAATGTTATTTCTACTTCATTTAAGAGTTGTAATATTTTATATTAAAAGATTTCTGTGGTATACTCAAAGTATGCCTCATTGAGGACATTTTCATTTTACATAACTCTCCACTTTGTTATGTACTTTATACAATACAACTGAGGAACAGAAATATCTGGAGTTCCAAATGTTCTGAAAACCTTCTCTTCTTTTGCTGGCTAGATCTATGATGAACTGCCCCATTATTTTTCTATACAATTGAGAGAATTAAGATTCTAAGTCACTGACTGAGTTGATATTGTAAAAGAATGAAGAAAACAGGTTTTCTGAATTAAAGCCAAGCATGGAAGCTTAGTCAGTTCCAAACCTAAAATTCTTTGAAAACCATTTTAAGACAAATGTGCCTGCATAGAAGCACATTTGATCCTTTAGACTAATGTGAGGGGAGGCGAAACATAGTCTATGAAAACAAATTGGCTTGGAAAAGAGTCTTGGTGTGTGAATTAAATATCTTTAGCTCTCAATATTCTAAGCTGTCAGATGGGTACAATAAAGCTGTTCTCACTTGTGGCAAGACTCAAGAAAGTATCTTTAAGTCTCTTTGAGAGAGCAGAGTAATCTTACCCTAGGACAATAGAGTAGTTATTATCTACTACTAACTCAGTAATTCTAGAACTTAAGCATGCTTCAGTATGGTCTGGAGGGTTTACTGAAATGAAAATTATTACATCTACATTCCCTCTCCAGATCTTCTGATTCATAGATCTGGAATGAGGTATGAGATTTTGAATTTCTAACAAGTTTCCAGGTGGAACATTTCCAGGTTGACACATCTGGGGCACACACTTTGAGAGCTACTGCCCTCATTTGTGTTGTTGCTAAGTAAGTAAATATAGAGTCTGGCAGAGTAACCCTTAAAAAAGCATCATTTCCTAATTTACTGCAGTCACATGGGCAAATGGACAAGTACTAAAGGTCTTCAAAAAGAATTCTAATGAACTTAAGGAGAACATAGCAATATCAGATTTACTTTAATCCCTGATTTATTCGGTAAACCATAGATTTCGCAAGCTATTCATTTATACCAGTCCAAAGATATATATTGACTCCATTATTATTTTCTATTTTTATAGAATTTCTGTGATTTCTTAATTTGGGTGATTAAATGGAATCCATTAAAGATAGGTCCACCTATTTTCTACATACCGTCTTTTAAAATAGATGATACTTGACTGATTTTATGAGTGCATAAGTAACTCTAGTTTTTCAAAAATGAAAATACTCTCTTTCCTTGATCAAATCAGAAAATGGTGTTCATTAAAAATGGGTTCAAAGGAAGAAAACCTGCATGTCTAAAGTTGGAGCATGACTAATGCATTGGAGATATTGCTGAACACAGTTCATCCTAGTAAAAATATTACTTCTGTAACTATGCCAAACTTCGTGTCGGATTAGGTTATCTGCGATTCCGGTGCCAGATGTACTTGTGTGTGCACGTGTGTGTGTGTGTGTGTGTGTAACCTGCCCATAAAGAGTGGTAAAGTTCTCAGACATGACTTCACAGAATTTTTTTCCTTTCAGAGGTCTCTATGTTAGTACTCTTTGGACAATTCTGTGCCCTCTTCATTCTTTCTCTTCTCTCTCTCTCCTCTCTCTCTCTCTCTCTCTCTCTCTCTCTCTCTCTCTTCTCTCTCTCTCTCTTTATTTATTTTTGATGTAGTACTGGGGATTGAATGCAGAAGATTCTAACTCTGGGGTATACTCCCTGCTCTTTTCTATATTTCTTTTGAATCAGGGTCTTGCTTGGTTGCTGAGAGTCTCACTAAATTGCTGAAGCTGGTCTCGAACCTACAATCCTCTTGTCTCAGCCTCCCAAGTACAGGGATTCCAGGTGTGAGCCACCACACCTGGGCCCTATCTTCTCTTGACACTCTTTATTGAGCTTATTATTATTTTCTTCCAACCCACTAGGTTTCAATAAGTTTCCTGTTGTGGATTGGAATAGCAGTGTTTCTGGAAAATTGCTTTGCCTAGATGATCTGAGCCAGCTTCTCCCTCATTCTCTTCCCTCCCTTATTTTTTTTATATAATTTAGACACAAGTAACAAAGTGCTTACTGTACAAGAATTTGCTCCAGAAGGCTCTAAACCATTTGCTGACATTTTACAGTTTAATCCTAGCTTCAATTTCATAACAGGTGCTCAAAACAGAAGAGGGACACAGAGGTGTGCACTTAAAAAGACATTTATAGCCTTTTATTTTGAAATTTCAAAAGCACTAACCAATACACTCAAATTCTGTTAAAATTCAGATGGCGAACTAATGTGCTGTGCTCCAAAAAAGAACATGGGAAATTAGGGCCAAGAACGGTGCAAAAAGCAGTTTTGCACATAACAAAGATTGAAATCACAATCTTTACAGAAGACCACGATTTGTTTTTTATTGCTGTTGTTTTTCTTTTTTGCAAATCTGGGGATGAAACCCAGGAGCATTCAACCTCTGAGCTACACCCCCTGCCCTATTTTTTTATTCTTTATTTTGATAAAAGGTCTTACTAAGTTGGGGAGAGCCTCATCAAGTAGCCAAGGCTGTCCCCGAACCGCGATCCTTCAGTCTCAGCCTCCCCAAAAAAAAGCTATAAGAGTTTAACTAGTTCACTTTCCATTCCAGCCTCTAGTCAGGACTCTATCAATTTTCAAAATACCTATTTTGGCCCCTGTGTTAAATCGTATGCTCGACAGTACTTAAGAAAATGACGATCCTGGCACACATGCACACATTTTAAGAGTTTTACAAGTGTTCATTCATTGAGACCTCATGACAAGTCTGTGACTTAAGCACTGTTAATATCCCCATTCTGCAGTTAAGGAAGCTGAAGCTCAGGGAGGTTAAGTAATTTGCCTAAGGTCACAAAGCATAAAAGTGGCAGAGCCAAGATACACACACAAGCAAGTAGGTCATGAGCCTCTAACTGTAGAAGCCTGTGAGGGCGTTGGGATAAAAGGGCTCCCCAAACCCTCCCTGGATTGCATCATGGAAAAAATAGCCAAATAGATTTAAAGTAAACAACACTCCAGTTACTTCTCTTTTTATTTGATTAAGGACTAAATTCCCTTCCAATCTCTTGGGGAGGTTCCTAAGACACCATGACACCACCACCCAGAACCCACAATCCTGTGTCTCTTCCAATGCCCCATCAGTTCTCTACTGTGTCTTCTTAAGACCTAAATAGCGCAAAGATGAGAGGCCACCCGGCGCCCAGCAGCACTCTTGCTCTCCTGTGCTCTGGATCTCACAGTTCTGGTAGCCTAAGAGCAAATAGCAAAACCAACAAAGGAGGAAGGAACTTTGAACTTCACGTTTCTCCAGCCAAGACTCCCACTGCCTAGAAGGATAACTGGATGGTATGGCTCAAAAAAATTCCGTTTAGATCTTTTTCAAACCACAAAATTTCTTCTTGAGTTTAAAATAATGGGAAAGGCATTGTCTCCACAGCACAACTAGGAAAAATTGGTGCCAAGTCTCATGACTCGTGTCCCCTAAGATCATCTGCACAGCTCAAGGCACCACGGGACCGATGCTGAGCTCAGGCCCTGTTTTTCCAGACACATGACTAGAAATCACCTTTATTCACGCACTATTCTGGATATATGAGCGGACAGTCTAGGCTAGGCTTCCCAGCCTAAGATGGTTACTCTACAACATCAATCTTGGAGGGGTTCCGAGTCTTGACTACTCTGAGCCTTATTTTCTTCAAGCAGAAAACAATAACTGACCCCCACACCTTTTCAAGAGTACCACATAGATTTCTGAGATATGAAAAATATGGGAAGGAAAGTTTCTGCAAAGCCTGGATCCTCTGAAGAAGCAAACTTTACCACCACCACGGTCCACAACACACGCTCCAGCAAGGCTTGCTGCCAAGCGGCCAGCCCGGACTCAGACTCAGCAGGGGCGCCGGTTGCTCCAACTAATGGGCCGCTTTAATGCTTCTCTTCCCTGAATGCTTTTAAACTTTTTTCTGGAGTCAACCCAAGCTCGGCAGAATTTCCAGATCCGTGGAAGTGCAGCATGCAAGCAGCCCATTTCCTGACAATGCTGCAAAGCTTCAGGGGACGCATTTTGTTATTTCCACGTTTATGAGCTGAGCTCCAGCTCTGCTGTGACTAGGGCCAGGCCAGCTCCTACCTGAGAAGGCTGCAAAGCTGAGCTCCAGGGGAGAGGGGCGCTCTAAAAATAAAGAGCATGCACAGAAAAGTTAATAAATCCTCCAAAAGTTGTCTGTGAGTGAACCCTGGTATCCAAGGCGTCTCTAAAAGGGGCTAAGGTGGGTTCACATTTTCTGAGCCTTATTTAAGACTCTTCCCATGATAACATGTCCTGTGTTATTGAAAAGAAAGCAAAGTTTTGGGGGAAAAAACGCATGCAAACTAAATGGCACTTTCTCTAAATGAACCGTTTCTTCCATAGACCCACCTGAAAAAATGAAGCAAGGGGTTTTCACAGCATAAGAATAAAAGTGTTTATGCTCTTAATATGAACACAACATCATGCTAGGCACTGAGAGTGATGCAAAGAGAAATATTATCATTGAACAAATTATTTTTTAATAACTACAACCTATTAATTTCCAGAAATATAAAGACTAGGAACACATGGCTTCAGGCCTTTGAGGAATTTTCAATTTAGTTTTAGAGTAATAAGAAAAAGAAAACTGGCCCCTGCTGACTGATGATGTTTAGAAATAAGTTGATATGTTTTTTTTCTATTTTCTTGAGAAATGTTGTCAACATTGAAATATCGTTGAAACGTCTTGTCAAGAAAAAAAGTATTTTACAGTTGACAAGATAATGAGGAAGGAAGAAGCCCACTCCACTTCTAAGTTATAACTAAAATCTTTAAATGGAGGGAAATAAACTTATAAAGGTGAGTCAAAACCAAAACCGGAGCCGGGTGTGGTGGTGCACGCTTGTAATCCCTGCACTTGGGAGGCAGAGACAGGAGGATTGCACAGTTTCGAAGCCAGACACGCTGGCTTAAGAGACCCTGTTTCCAAATAAAAATATTTTAAAAAATAGGTCTGGGAGTGTAGTCTGAAGGTAGAAGGGCTTCCAGGAACCCTAGTACCACCACCACACACACACACACACACACACACACACACACACACACACACCAAACACATTGAACTTCACTGTTTTTATGGTTTGGCTATGGAATGTCTCCTCATGGCTCCTGTGTTGAAGCCCTGGGGGCACGCCTTTGGGGACTAGATCTTATCCTACCCTTGTCCACTCCTCCCTGCTTCCCAGTTGCCAAGAGCTGAGCAGCTTTCCTTGGCCATACCTTCCTGCAAGGATGTTCTGCCTGCCTTAGCTCTAAAGAAATGGAGTCAACCAATCATACACTGAAACCTCTGAAACCAGGAGCTGAAATAAATATTTCCTCCTTTACATTGTTTCTCTGAGGTATTTTGTCACAGCAATGGAGAGCTGACTAACACAACTGTGACCACATGGCATATGCTATCCACATGCCATGGCAGTTGGTATGTTGTCGATATATAACGCAATGTCAAGTAACCAGACAGAACATTTTCCCTCATTTTACTTTCAAGGAGGTGTGGGCCAGCCACTCCCCTAAGGCTTACCAAGAGGCATGAGGGCACAACCAGTCTTGCATTGGCCACCTCTCTTGCCTCCCACTTCAGTCCCAGTGAAAAGAAGACTGCATAGTTAGACGAGTTGGATTTTTGAAGAAGTGCATCCTTGCAGAACACAATTAATTCTCCCTTCTTCATTCCAAACAGGTTGGATAGTGCTTCCTCCTAGAGAGAGAGGGGTTTCTTTCAGGAAGCTGTTGGATGCTAGGGGAAAAGAGAATGGCATGAAAGAGAATATGCTGAAATGAGAGTTCCCACACAGGGAATTATGGAATTAGAAGCTTCTGTAAAGCTGCTGAAGGACAGCGGCCTCAGCCCACCAGGGAAGGAGCTTTGGACACCTGCAGCATAGACACCATCGACAGGTGCATGGCCTGCCTACCTCATCGAGGACAGTATGCCTTCCCTTTTCACCTCATGCCTGGACAACACATGGGAAGAACAGAGGAGATGAGAAGGTCAAATGATCTTATAACGTGTTGTACAATCCAGGACAAATTTTAGGCGGATCTATAAAGAGCAGTTCTTGCTTCTCTCAACCTGCTACTGCCCTCACTACAGCTTCATTCATTCACCTTGCCAGAACTAGAACTCATCTGTCCTATGAGGAGAGGAAGGAAGAGTTTCAAAGCCAATCTGAGTGTGAAGTCCAAAACCACACTGAACTGCACCTCAAAGGTTGGAATGAGATGGCGCTAATGACAAAAGTAGCTGACATTGGTGTAAACCATTCAACATGGCATTAAAGGTGCTGCTACCCATAATAAAATAAAAAGATCTCGAGCCAGGTATGGTGGCACACGCTTGTAATCCCACCATTTGGGAGGCTGAAGGCAGCCTCAGCTACTTAGTGAGGCCCTCTGCAACTTAGTGACACTTTGTTTCAAAATAAAGAATAAAAAATAGGGCTGGGGGTGGAGCTCAGAGGTAGAATACCCCTGGCTTCCACCCTCATATAGAAGGAAAATTTTCAAAAAAAGATCTCCAATAAAATGCAGTTGAAGAACTGAGACAAAAAATACTTTTAGATTTATACAAAGAAGTCGAGACTTTAGTAAATCAGCTACAAGTATATTGTAAAGCACAAATACAGGCCAGCCAAAGGAGTTTAAAGAAATAAAAATGTTATATAATAAATATAAATAAAATATTTTATGAGAAATAAAAAGCAGTACATAAAATAATTGATACATTCAATAATGAACAAGATATAAATAAGTATAATATACAGTAAATGTGCACCAGTCAGTAAATGGGTCAAACTTCAGCCTCCTCCAGTTTTCACTGGGGGATCTGATTGGGCAATGTATCTCCTCCCATCTTCAGTTCATGTGTCTGTTAAATGAGAACTAGTTTATAGCCTCAGAGTTCGAAAGTTATACAAAAGTATATAAAAAGATGTTAGACAGCAAGGGATGGTTGTATGTGTTGAACAAAGGCTGTCTGCAGCTTTCCTCTCCTCTACTGGACCATAGTAGTACTCCAGAGTTTTCTGGAGAATATTAAAAGGTAAAAAGACTTTGATCCATTGCTATTTAGTTTATATGAAAAAAATGGCATCGCCCAATTTGCATGTTCATTCATTTAAGAATGTCATAAGTATTGCAATATTCTGCTGCAGTGAACATTTGCTGGCCCACACTGGGCCGTATCATTTGCCCCTTCACGTGTCTGTGTATCTATGGTGGAAGTAGGAAATAGTAATGGGTCATTATAAGATGCTCTGGGGAACTCAATGGGCCTTAAGTAATCCTCCTTCAGAATTTGATATTACCTTACTTATTGGTAAAGTGTGGGGTAATCAGGCCATCACAACTGAACCTGCAGGTACTGGCATTTAGTAGGCCAGAGCCAAGAAGGCTAAAGCTATGTGATAAACCTGTTGCAGACATAAAAGAACAATCATGGAGAAGAAGAAATGTCATTGCTTAAATGCCAGCAACATAGCAGGTGGTGCAGGAGAGACTTTATATATATAATCTAATTTCATCTTTAAAACAACCTATGGACTCTTCCATCAAAAGAACAGCTACCTATGTATACAAAATTACCAATTCCACTCTCAAAGATGAGGAGGCTAGGGCAGAGTGAAACCCAAAGGGAATCACCCCAAGAGTTGTGTGCATGTATCTATCATTCTATATCCCAGTATGATCTATAATTACAATGCACCAAATAAAAGAAACACCAAGAACTTCACCACTGAAATGAGTCTTAATCAGTATCCATCACTAGACTTCCAATAGACTACATACCTCTCAAATTAGAGATCTTATAGACATTTAAATTCTTTTAAAAATGTTTAAGGGGAATTACCTACTCTCACAATCCTTTTAAACAACAAGAAATGCTAAACCACCAAACAAGCAAGAAGATAATCCTGGAATAAAAGGTAGTTGATATCAAATGCATTTGGTGATTTGTAAAGCTCACTAGGTTATTCCAGTTTCTCTCACTCTAAAACAGAGCACAAACAACATCATGGGCCATGTGTAGTCTGTGGATGAGCATTTGATGACCACTGACCTAAACATCTTGGCAAGTCAACGTCTTTTCTTAGGGCAGAAAAGTCAAAGACAAATTTATGTTTCAGGAGAAAGCAGGAAGATCCCAAATCAGTGGCTATCATCAAACAAAGGGAATTTAAAGGAAATGACAAAAGGCAGATGAAAATAGCCACTTTCGAAAAGAGAATGTGAGGTTCACTAGAGCTTTCTTCTGCTACAATTATTAGAATCAGAAATGCATGCTCTGGAAAATTCACACCCTAGGAGTACCATTTCCTTCTTTCTTCACTTTGTCAAAAGCTTAAAGGCTTTCCCCCACTGGGTCTGTGATTCCTGTTGGTCTTTTCCTCTTTCTTTTTATCCTTTTGTTCTTTTTTCTTCCTCCAACACAACAGCAACATATCTTGGCTATTTTTGTAATAGGCATCTGACCTGCCCGAAGCTCCTTCCAACTCTGTAGTTTGGTAAGAACAGTCAGTCAAGACTACCACAGTAGAATTAAAATAAATTAACAGGGCAGCGGAAGGTCCACAGGCTCCGGAGTGAATAGATGGAGCTGGTTTGGCATCTCGGCTAAGGATGCTTCATGGTAGCATCACTTGACCTTTTTGGTCTCCAGCCTTCTTATCTGTAAAGTACAATTGGCAGTGCCTACCTCACTGGGATGAAGATTGGGAATATCTAGCAAGGTTGCATTCAAGAAATATTAGTTTCTTCTTTCCCTTGCCTTCTATATTTTTCAAGTCGTTCTGCCATTTTCCTATTATGGCTTTTCTTAGTCTTTCAGTTTAGTCATATCCTGTCATTATACACTCACTATATCAAAATTTAGACAGGACATAGTCAACCAACAGATACCAGTTTGCTTAAATACATTTCAACTACAGGTAACAACACACAGAAAGCTTTTCCCTGCCTGGAGATAGTTTCTCAGATGAAAAAACTTTGGCTTTATCAAGGACCAATTCTCAAAGGCTGATCCAAACGGAGCACAGACTCAACTGATGATGGCTCAGTATAATTTTGGTTGAATTTACACATCTTTAAGGTGTTTTCATTTTTTCCCATTGGGAGTTATTTGTTTGCCCTTTTTTGTGGTTGGATGAAAATTCATTTAGAAAAGGTACCTATTAATTCATCATAAGGAAATGGATTTTTCTGCCTGTTTTTTTTCTTCATGAGAAACAACATCTCAATACACAGTTCTTACAGATAGATGGTAAATCTTGTCAGTTAGCCATACTGTATGAGGTTAAATTTCAGCTCTGCAAACTGGTAACTGTGCAAATTATTCAGTTTTTCTGTGTGCCTCAGTTTCCTCGTTTTCATAATAGAGAGAATAATAGTATTTATCTTATGGAGTCACTATGTAGACTCAAAAGCCAATACAATTAAAACATATAAGATATTACCTATCATATGCAGGTTTTCAGAGATTATCATTATTATTAAGCAATACTTTTCAACAATTAATAAGTACTTACTAAGTATTACAGCCCTAGAGAACATGAAGAATAAAAAATAGGCATTCATTTTCTTATGAAAGATAAAAAATGGATTACCACTCTTCTTTGCATTCAGAGAGCTTATAAATAAGATCTTACAAATAAGAAATAAGGCTGTTTAGTAGTTTACCTCTCCTCATTTTACATTTGAATAAAATGTTGATTAATGGCCTTGCCCAATGTGACTTAACTGGTGACTATGAAAACAACACTGTCCATGATCTCAACTCCAGAAAACCATATTATTTCACTTCCAGTACATTGAGGCTCACAATGTTAGAGTGTTAGAGTCTTGTGGTTTTTGCTTCTGTTGTTGTTGTTGTTGTTGTTGTTGTTGTTGTTGTTGTTGTTGTTGTTGTTGTTGAAGCTTTGGGTCAAAACTGAGATCACATAATTGAGCCTTTAAGTGATTTCTATCTTTTGGCGGAAAGTGTATTTTTTGGTGACAAAAGAAAACACCAGCTGTAAAGCAAACAAGATTCATGAGCCAATCCTTTAGTATCTTCAACTTGAAAATGACATTCCATCAAAACCCGTGTCTAGCACAGTTTCTGGCACATTATAAGTGATCAGTAAATAGATGTCAAATGAATGAATGACTCTATTCTATGCAAACTATTGGAAAAATCTTTGAAAGTCAGTTCTTGACATTTATCACAATAGGAAGCATGACAAGCATGATTCTAAAACAATTTTGAAATTATAATGGCTAATCTTAAACTTTTGTTTTCTTTCTTTCTTTACCTGTGAAGAAGGAAGTGGCATGTACAATTCAAAGAGCAACAGACTGAGTGCTGGAAGGCCTGAGTTTCAAACTCTATGACTGGACTATTTTATAACTCGAAAAGCATTAAGTTATCCTCACGTTCTCTATTTTGCAAAGTGAGAGCTAGATGACTTTATCTGAGTTCTCTTTATCTATATATTTCAAGGAATGATAAGTTTCATATTTCTGCAGACTAAAAAAATTAGGATAAGATTCTTTGAGAGAAATGAATGAAATGCAGACATTGTCTTCTATGCACTCCCCTTCCTCCATGGGCTCCTCCTTTCGCAGAGCTTGCCTTGCCCTGACTGAGGTCCTTGCCCATTAAAATCTGCTCTCAAATGGGTTCTGGCTTTTATGTTGATTATAAATTAATATGTAATAAATTACTGCAAAACTTAAAGGATTAATATAAAATTGATTTGTATGGATCAAGAATCTGAGCACAACTTATCTGGGTGCCTTTGGCTCAGGCTCTAATGAGATTGTCAACCAAATAATCAACCAGGGCTACAGTCATGTCAAGGTTTAACTACATCTGAAGAATCTGCTTCAGATTCTGGATCTGAATCAGAATCTGAATCTTTCAGATTCAGTAGTCACATCGGTTTCTTGCTCCATGGACTTTCCATAGCCTGCCCAGCTGCCCTCAAGACATAGCGGTCGGTTGTCTGATAGAGGAGAACAGAGATTATGCAAGATGGAGCCACAGCCATTCTATAAATAAACTTGAAAATTATATTCCATAATTTCTGCCATATTCAAATTATTATAATTGAGTTAACATACAGCCGGATGTGGTGGCACACGCTTGTAATCCCAGCATTGGGAGACTGAGACAGGAGGATTGCAGTTCACGAACAGCTTCAGCTACTACTTAATGAGGCCCTTTGCAACCCAGTGAGGTCCTGTTTCAAAATAAAGAATAAAAAGTAGGGCTGGGGGTATAGCTTGGAAGTAGAATACCCCTGGATTCCATCCCCAATACCATAGGGGAAAAAATGAGCTAACAAATTAACATACCTCCAAAAAAGTCCAGAGCAGTGGATTATACTAGTAAATATCAAGAAGCAGGGACCACTGGGCCACGCTGGAGACTGCCTCCCACAGCTGTCGCACATGCTTGCATGAGCTTCAGACATTGTGGTTAATTGGGGGCTGTTCAGTTTAATTGTGAGATATGTCTGTCCACTTGGTTAGGCATTCCAAGCACATTTTATGGGAGCAGACATTGAGTAGTAAGGTAGGGAACAAAGTGACAGAGGGAAAAAAATATGGATCATGTTACAAGTGAAACCATAGCCCAACTTAATAAGTCCTATTTTATGTTAATCACTATGATTGGCATCCCAGAAGATGGGTGTAGGACAGATTCCTGGGATAAGAGGCAATTTTCTGAAACAGCCTAGGCAGTGGTCCTGTCCCTCTTTGAGCTGGTTCTGCACTTTAGCTCAGTGACCCAAGTATCCTGTAGGGTGTTAAAACCCAGACACCCTGTCCTGGTTTTTATACCCTAGGTATAAGACACACGCAGATGAAGCTTTATCTGCCCTGGGCAGCTTTCCTCAGCCTTGAGAGACCAGTTTTCCAGGAGCTCTGGCTCCTGTTGCCCCTTGCTGCCCACCTATGAGTAACTAAGTTGCTTGGCTTCACTAGCAGTATGAGTGTTCTGTCTCACTGGACTTGTGCCGGTGCTTCACCAGCCAGGGCATGGTGAAGCTCCTTCACAACAGACTTAGAATGCAGTCACCTTCTCCAAGGTATAATATATTTGTTGTTACCTAATTTCTTCCTATGAACTTCCATTACTGCAAAAGGAGAAAGAACTGAAAAGAAATTTTCTCACCCTATTTTAAAATGAGGCAAAGTGCTCTAGTGAATGGAGCATGGTTCTCCTAACACTTTCACCATCAAAGGTATATCAGGTAAACCCTAAGTCTTACTTTTCCTGTTCAAAAAAAAGGTAGTATCTCCCAACCCAACTTATCTATCTCACATGTATATAATGAGGATGAAGAGTTATTTCTGAGAAAAGGCTTCAAAATTTACCGCACACTCTAGCCCTTCAAGCTGGGCATGGTAGCACATGCAATTGCATGCATGCATGCATGCATGCATACACACACACATGCACACACACATACACACACACTGTAGCACTCTCCAAGAGGAAGAGTGGAAGAACATATTATAGTTATTCAATTATTTTCCTGCACAGTGGGACAACCAACTCTTTACTTCTCCCTTATTTTTCAACATATAGATGCAAACTTCTACTCATGGTTAGACATTCAGAGAAAACATCTTATTATTGAAAAGTATGAACCTACCAAGAGTGCCTACTAGTTGAGATTCTCTAAATTATGTGATAGGAACAAATAGCCCTTAAATCTGAGAGGCTGAAAACAACCAGGTATTTATTCCTCTCTTATTCTACATGTCTCTTTTATTCTACATATCATCATCTTATCTACATATCATCATCTTATCTACATATCATCATCTTATTCTACATATCATCATCTTATTCTACATATCTCTCTTATTCTACATCTCAGGCTACCTGAAGCTCTGCTCTGTCATCTCAAGTAGCACAGTGGGCTCTGAGCTAATGGAGCAACCACAGGTTCATGCAGCAAAGAGGGGAAAACATAGAAACCCATACACTGGTTCTTCTGTGGGCCAGAGTGGCGGACAGCATTCTCTCCTTCACTGTCCAAGGCAAGTCATATGTTCAAGACTAACTTCAAAAGCAGAAAGAAGCACAATGGCCCCACGTGCTCAGGAAGGGAGGAGCTGTGCAGGCATCAGGAAGAAGTCGTCCAAGTTACTTTCTGAGAAAACAGAGTAGAGTTTGTATTTCCAGGCGTCAGGAGACAATTAACCTGTGATAGAGTTCTAACTTGTAGACATACCCTCTTGTTCATGAATCATTTTCATTTTGCAATGAACGGTTACATTAAATCATTTTCTATTTTAAAAAAAAATCTACACAGGGCTTATTAGAAATCTTATCTTCAACACTTCCTGCAGAGAGAGAAGTCTGCAGTGGTGGTGATGGTGGTGGTGGTGGTGGTGTGTGTGTGTGTGTGTGTGTGTGTGTGTCCATGAGCATGTTTCTGGGGCCCTGGGAAATGGAAAGATGTGATTGGCTGAAGGTCAAGTTGAGTCAGTGCTTATAAATTTCCCTTTGCAAGGTTAATGACTTAGCCCCTTCTAATTTGGCTGCACTGAAACTTGTTATAAATTTGTTAGCTCTGTTGCATCTGTTTTAGATCGGCCTTCAAATCACAAGCCGCCCTCGTTCCTTCCCCAAGCTTCCTCTTTCTTGGATTCCTACCACCACACTAATCCAAAGGAACAGTGAACTGAGGCTTCATTAGTTCTGGCTTCTGCTCCCAGTTCTTCCATTAGCTAACTATATTGCTTTAGAATAGTTGCTCTACCTCTCCAGGCCTTATCTCTAAATGGAGGGAGTTGGCTGGGAGAATTCCTTCTAGCTATAACTGCTTGTGGTTCTAAGTCATGCTGTGAAGCCAAATAGAGAGTATGTATGCTTCTTCCTGTTTCCTAGGTTTATCAGCAACTGGAGGAGCAATCTCAGCAAAAGCGTGGCCTCCTAACATGCAACAGAATCCCTTTGAAGATCAGTTGCTTTTCAACACCTTCCAATGTATTATTTCCTCGGTTCCCTTCCTGCCAGCAGTGGGATGCAGGACCTCAGACATAAGGTGCAACTTATATGCATTATACTTTTAACACCTATTTTCTTGCTTAAAACAAGGAGTGTACACACACTGAAAATTATTCCTCTGGTTTCATTAACCAGAGTTTTAAAAGGTTTTCACTGCAGTGGTAATATTGCTGATTTTTAACCACAGGTTAAAAAAACTGTTATATGGCTTTTTGTGTGTGTGTGTGGTACTGGGGGTGGAACCCAGAGGCTTTCTACCTCCGGGCTATACTCCCAGATCTATTTTATATTTTTATTTGGAAACAGGGTCTCACTAAGTTGCTGAGAGCCTCATTAAGTAGCTGAGGCTGGCTTCGAACCTACGCGATCCTCCCGTCTCAGCCTCCCAAGCGCGGGGATTACAAGAGTGCACCACCACGCCCGGCTCTGTTATGGCTTTTAATTGCTTATTATCCTTAAAATTTTTATAGCTTCAAATGTAGTTATCCATGTATCCAAAACATTCTGGATCCCAGGCCTAAAAGAAGAGGATTATATTCACTTATATGATTTTGTTGATATGCAGCCACTGAAGAAATGATTTTGATTGAAGAAAAATGCTTCTCACGTGTCCAATAATAAACAGCTTCCCAGAAAGTACCTTCAAGGACAAGTGAATGGTTTGCTTGGAAATGTCTTCAGCACCTTATAAACATTGACCTCAGATCCATAGTCTTTCCTGAATTTTCTCAGCTCTGATAAATAATCTTAAAGATTTCAGAGTACCGCGCATTTTTATTCAAACCCTCATGACTGAGTAACCTTGAGTAAATTATGTAAACTCTCTGAACCTCAGTTTCTTCATCAAAAAAATGGCAAGGACACCTATCTAACAAATTGCTGTTGTAAATAGTAAACAAAATGTCATAAGTAAACCTCTTAGTATAAAGACTATGCAGGGCAGCTGACCCACAACTTTATGCACACAAAACTCTAAGGATGGCGTTTGCGTTATTACACATCAGCCAGTTCCCTGAAAATGCCATTAAAATGCCAGGTCAGACACATAAAGAACATGAGGGATATCTGCCCAATGGTAAAGAAAGAATGTATTTGAATTTTCTCAAAAAGTAACTGGAATGTTTTAAACTATTTTTTGATTGTATTGGGTTCCGGGAAACCCTTATACCTCTGGGTTACACTCCCAGACCTATTTTATACTTTTATTTTTGGAAACAGCGTCTCTTAAGCCAGCAAGGCTGGCTTCGAACCTGAGCTATCCTCCTGTCTCCGCCTCCCAAGCGCGGAGATTACAAGCGTGCGCCACCACGCCTGGCATGTTATGAGCTTTCTAGTCATCACTGAGTTAATAACTTTTGTCCCCATTCTACTTCATTTTTTGATCTTATTCATCTTACAGAGTACAGAAAGCCAAAGTGTGTGCTTAGAAGTAAGGATGAGAGGCATCTATCTTCTTATACACTCTGACCTTAGGTTGGCCAGAAAAAAATACTGCATGCATTACTCTTTTTATAAATTTTTATTAAAAAAATTGGCAATCTATTCCTATGATGTAAATAGTCCATCACCATTCAAATAATAAATCTAAGATATGCCCGTCTTGTCACCCATTATATCTGAACTAAGCCACATATCTTCTTGTATTTTCAGTATTTTTAAATAGAAGTTTTGTGAAAATACCAAATAAAAGAAAATTTTGCCCTAGCAGAAGTTCTGTTTATACTTCAACATAGCATCTGTATTTTCTTAATCTTCACTGGTCAAGTTTATAATTCAATTTTATTTTTATTACATATCCTTGGTTCTTTCCTTAAATACCTTTATAACTTCCCACACATTTCTGAAAAGGGAATCAAGTCTACTTCTCTCAAGTTTCAGGTCTTCATAAAGAGCTCAAGTCAAGTATTATTTCATTTTCTTTCACTCTTACCCATTAAGATTTCTTCGTTCAATAGAGCTTTTCCTCGTCTTGCATGTTCATTTTTTCTTTTCCTATTCTTTTCAAATTCAACAAGGTTTTCTTAGGCCCTGATGGAAGAACCACAGAATCTTAGAGCTAGATGATATTCTCTGGTGTTCCTTTTACAGATAAAGAAGGCAAGACCCCAATAAATCACATGAAACATTCTCTAGCTTCCAATCCTTTTGAATATGAGCCAAGCCTGAAACTCTTCTTTCTGGAAAAATATAAAATATAAACAAATAATAATTGATGGATGATAGGTAGATAGACAGACAGACAGACAGACAGACCCACTTTAACTTGAGCAAATCATCTTGATTCTTTGAATCCTTTCCTCATGTATAATATGTGTTTCGTTCGATAGGCAATAAAGACGGAATATGGGGAAATTAGATATGTGTCTTGTACATTCCTTTCCAAGTTAAAAATATTTGGTTAGCATAGACTGTAGTCATGCAATTCATCTAATAGGAAGGGGCAGAATCTGAAAGGCTTCTTTCCTTTCTTCTGAGTTCCACCTTACAGCTGTGGTCTTGTGGTCACATGGCTGGTACAATTAGAAACCAAAAGTAGAAACCAAGCAACCACAAGAGGAAACAGCTCTGGAAGGACCTTGGCACTGACCCAGAATTCCAGCCAGGGATGCTGGATGAGCTCTTGCTTTGACACACGTATAGTCTCTGGACTGTAATTCTGCACACTGGGCATCCCCTCATACCTCACACGCATACCCAGAAGCCCATGTGTCCATTTAACTGAGACTTTTCAACCAATGTTAGAGAAAAAGAAAACTAGGTAACTGGTTACTTAACTAAGAACCATAACTCAACTCATCACTGGGTGTCGTCAGCCGTTCTGTAGCGTGGCGCTCATCGGAGAAACGCGCAAGTGTTTTTCATCAGAACCACTGATATGAGCCCCCTGACTTTGAGCTATGGGTTTTATTGTTATTTTAAAGAGAAATTATTGTCAAGCATGTGAATTTCACAACATCTGTTTTTATTCCGAATTCCTTCCCCTGCCCCGAAGATGTTTCATCAGTAAGAATTATCATCGAAGACCCAGGAATTTGAAAACTTTAAATTCATATACAAAAATCAACCAAATTGTCAAAGTTGTGGATTGCAGGGTGAAGGAAAAGAGAGGAGGACACAAGTAGTACTACAGGCAATCTGGCCTTAGGAGTATCACAGGAATAAATAACCCACTGGCTTTTTCTCTTTTTGTCCCATTATATACTGACATAAAGATAAATCCCAAGATTTGCCACCAATTTAAAATTATTTCACTACAACCTCCAGGTTGACTAAGGTGTGCACCAGATTGTTCTTTTCCTGAGAGCCACAGAGAATTAGAGAAAGACATCAGAACCCTGGAATCCATATTTCCAGCTCCTTACCCACTAGCAATACTCAGCTGGGTCAATAATATTTGCTTTCTAAAAAAAATACAGGGATGCAATATTACTCCTTTATTAAAACAGCCTTTTGAGCTGGTCTGTTTATGTGAATTTAAAAAAAGCATCACATTGGTGAATTAGGTTACAATTAGTGAAATTTCAAGAAGGAAAGCATTTGGACTCATATTTTATGGGCATGTCACAAAAATATTTTGGTCCCTGCCTGATTTATCAACAATCTGTGAGAGGGATGATATTCTTCTGTGTTTTTGAAAGATCAGGAGGAAGACTTGAGTAGTTATGATGTGGTCAGTGACTGATTTACAATCTTCTCCCATTGCAGTCAAATAATCTCCAGCAAGAAGAGGGGAAAGGGCAATTGTACTAGGGTAACCTTGCTATAAAATACAGAGCAGATTTTTCTACATAGAGTTTTTCAATGTGAAGTTTGAGGTGATATTCCATATTGTGACAGACCATTCAAGACAGCTGAAATCACAATTCTCCTGTATTGACAGAAGGTACATCTTGGGCTCTCAAACCATAAAATGCCGGCACAGAACAGAGTTGGGGGAAACACACCTGTGCATGGAAGTGTGTGAAATCCCTACATTTTTTTTCAACCTCATTAACAAGAAAAACAAATGCCACTCCCAGGGCTCATGGTTTTGACTCAATTTCTAGTGAGTTCAAAGAATGCTACTGAAATCTGGCTTGTGCCTGTTGCTGATCACGTGCCTCTAACAGTGTGTCTTAAGCACAGAGCTCCATGACCCAGGACAGGCTTAACTCAAACTAAGCTGAGGTTTGGAAGAGCACACCCGTCAGCATCCAAATGTACTTCACACAAGCCAGGGCTGGGTCGAGAGAATGGCATTTGGTATTGCTGCAAGGATAGAGGCAAAGGCTATTTTAAGAACGATATGGTTTTTGGTGATCCCTGTGAAGTTTATGAGTAGTCAGAGAAGAGAACATAAAACTTGCTCTACACATGTAATTAAAATAGAGGGTAACTGAATTCATGTGTAAGTAATAGGAGAACAGAATGGGGCCAGGGGATCATAATAAGCATCCTGGTTGAAGTGAAAAGCAATTTGTGGTGGGGCTTTCAAATTCCTACTTTAGTGGACAGATTTGGAAAGCTCACGTATGGTCTTCCTGGCTGGGTAAGTTTACTTTCATAACCCTTTCATTAAAAAAAAAAATTGCCCTAAAAATAGCCAGCTGGGTTTGCTTTGGTTTTGGTTGTTGAGTATTCTTTTTCTTTTTTTTTCCTGCCGAAAAAAATCACAAACTTTTATATGAATCACTATTTCATGGGAACATACAGCTAAGTCCAACTGTCTCCAGTGTTCCTATTCTCCGTCCACAGTGTGGTGGAGGAGGTGAGCAGGCCTGAAACTCCATCATCTCAGAGATGGTCTCCCACACTTGCACGGGGCTTATCAAATTCCAAGGTATATTCTAGAAGCAGATTTATGGAATAGAGACAATGGAATTGGGGGAGGAGACTTTATGAAATAACAGATGTTCCTAACTATCCTGGAGTTTGCTGTTATGTGGACCAAACATCTATATGAAGGACTGAATTTTCACTTTGTCGCGGAACAGCCTCATCCCTCCTGTCCAGATGGGGCAGTGGGGAGAGTGATGACGGCTGGCCATGCCACATGCTACTGCAAATTGGCAGGCCTCCTAGGCGACCAAGACTTGGCGCCACGAAGAGGTGTTTGACCGTTCTTTCTAATGGGCCCCATAAAACAGACCCCAAGCAGCCCAGCCAACAGACAGGATTTATAAGCTGGTTGGGGGTGGGGGTGATAGTGGGATACCAACAGATCATGAAAGAACAAAAGATCCTCCACATGGTTTTGGATTATAAGTGATCTGTAAAAAGAAGAATCACACATACACACACAAAATAAATCCTAGTCATAGGTCACAGCTTCCAGAATCTCAACATTTAAACCATACGTGCACATTTTAGAGAGAATGCTCTCCCTTCTTTTAAATGAACTGCTAGTTTGAATCAAAAACTACAATGAACTGCAGAATTAGCGTGAAGGAGCCTTAGAGACTCCATTGCCACTCACATCACCGTTTCCCCTTATGAGGAAAAACGTCCAAAGAAACAGAGTGGACAGCTTTGAACCCTGCAGTTCAGGAAGCGGAGTGTAAGAGTAAAGAGAGAAGCAAGGGATCTGTGGCAGGCAGATGTGGCCTCCAGTCCCCTCCCCTGCTGCTGCTTCCTCTTTTTGCCTCAGTTGCTGTTACTGCTGGGTCAGACTGAGCTGGCGTGAGCAGACGCTGTTGGTCCTGTGTGGCATTAGCCTTGCACGGGCAATGTTAGACACGAGGGTGTTTGAATTAGGTAAGATGAGATCAGTTAGAAAAAATAAGTAACTTTTAGTGGATTGACAATAAGAAGAAAGAATTAAAACATCAAATATGCTGGTGTTGATGTTTTCTCTAGATCCCTGGGTTTCTGAAGCTGATTTTATAGGGCCCATAGTCTAGAGACAGGACCTGCCCACACTTACTCATACCTTAGACCAGAGCCGCTTTGTAATTTGCCTTCTGTATATCGAGCTCCTGGGTTGCATCCCGCTGAAGTTTATATACATCTATGTGCACAGCGATGATCCCCCACACCTCTGCTCAAAATGCACATGCTGAGAATGGCACCGAGCTGAATTTAAAATTGCTGTGGTGCAGCCATAGGCCAGTCACTTACCATCCCTAGACTTTGTGCACCTCACCTCTAAAATGAGAGGTTTGGATCAACAAGCCCTTGGATTTACTTTCGGTGCTACCAGCCTGGGCTCTTCCCCCTAAGGTACAACCCAAAGATAATGAGAACAAGTGTTTTCCTTTCCCTCCTTGGTAGAAAAAAAAAAAAAAAACAAACATCCTCCTTCCTGGAGAATCCATTAGCACTGGCCACAAACCACCTCACCTCTTTCTTTCTTATTCTAAACTCTCTTAGGATGACAAGCCTCTAGAAAAATCTTTCTGTCACCCACTCCTCTGTGCCAGGATGCAGCATTTTCCAGGTCCCACTTCTCCCTCTCCTGAGGATTGTGAAGAAGGGGAGAGGAGGGAACTTCAGAAGGGCCCATGTGCTTCTGGTTCCCTTCTGATGTGTACTAGTTTGTCTAACATTGTCCTGGCCAGAAAGAAAGAGAAGCGAGTCTACCTCAGCATGGGGGTGGGGACAGGCAAGTGGCTTTGAACAATCCTGACTGCACTTGCCATAAAATGCTGGCTGCCTGTGTTTGTTGAACTCTGAGACTTGAATAATATTGTGCACTTTATCTTTATAGCCTCTTTTATGCTAACAGGCCTAGGGGTAGCGAAAAAGGGCAATGTACTGTAGTCTGCTAAAAGCTTTGCCGTTTGATTGCTTCATAATTTCACCATTCATCTAATTTGGAGTGCACATTCGTGCAACAAACCTGTCTGTCACCCTTAACAAGCTCTTTGGTACAGACCGGAACAATCTCCCGTAATGTAAACAATCGTCTCCTTGGGCACACAACGCATTTTTAACACTCGCAGATGTAATTGCTTTGGACTTTCCCACCCGTGGTATTGGTTTTCTCAATTCCCAGGACTCTTCATCAACGGATATCTTTGAAAGTCTTTCTTTGCGTATTCTTTCTTCAAAGCCATTTCACACACATTTTATAACACCGTCTATGCATGAGCCAGCATGTTAAGAGAGGCAAGAGAGGGGATTCCCCCCGGAAGATTTGCCTTTGCTTCCTTAGAGAAGCCGCCTTTTAGTAAAAGGAATATATGCTTAGGGTGGAGTCAAGGGTAGCATTGACCTGGATCTTCCTCTCAATAACGGGCAACTTTGACAACCTAATCACCCTCTTCCCCCCAAATGGTCTCGTTTGCAAAATAAGGTCAAGATATTCTCTGCTATAAATTGGTGAGGACAAAAATGAACAATAAATGTGTGTTATACATAATTACTTATATAGAGTATTAAATACATTATCTCTTTATCCATCTTACCACCCCCACTGGTAAGGTGGGGTGGTAAGATGGGAGGCCCCATTACACTAAACATATACACCAGAACAATGGGCTGAGAGAGACTGGAAGTGAGAAAAAGAGAAGTTACAATTAAGTGGATGTGGTTTTTGCTTCCCCTGAGGATTAAGGCACTTCCTCCAGCCTGGCGCAGTGGCACACGTCTGCAATCCCAGTACTTGGGAGATTGAAACAGAAGGATCACAGGATTATGACCAGCCTCAGCAACTTAGTGAGGCTATCAACAATTTAGCAATACCCTGTTTCAAAGAACAAAACAAAAGTGGGCACATGCACACAAAAGACCCTTCCTTTACAAAAAAGATCTAATTTGTGCCATGTGATAGGTGACGTAACTGAATTGAATTGGAGGAAGAATAGAGAGTAGACCATGCCATATTTCCATCAATCTATATAAAATTTCAAATGTCTATAAGAATAGAAATAGTTTAAAAGTTCCTGGAGTTGGGAATTAGCTCAGTGGCTGAGCATGCACTTAGCATTTGTGAGGCCCTGAATTCAGTTCCCATGGAAGGAAGGAAGGAAGGAAGGAAGGAAGGAAGGAAGGAAGGAAGGAAGGCAGGCAGGCAGGCTGGTTAAGGCCTATTTGCCAAATGAAAGAAATTTAGGGATGCTAAGTAAAAAGGACAATGTAAATTATATCTTAAAGTTGACAAACCATTAGATTAATTTTGTCACTGCTTTGGCAAGACTGACCATTTGGTTCAAAGCCATAAAAAAAAAAAATCCAAGACTATAAATGCCAGGAGAGTCATGGGACCTTTTCTTAATTATACTTATCAAAAGTAAGTAAATAAAAGAAGCACCTCCTTTTTTTAAAACAAAAATATAAAAGGATGGCATTAGAAACCGCTTTTTTTTTCCCTTCACCTTTATGAAAACATTCAATAATAGCGATGACTGAGATAATAAATTATTGTATGAGGGCAAAGAATGACCCCCAAAGTAGGTTTTTATTAAAACAGTATATTCTTATAAGCTGAGGCTGGAATTGTAAGGAAAGCAAAAAATCATAGGGTTGTTGGCTAATTTTTTTTATCTATTGGAGACTGCAATTATAAAATTGCATGTCTATCACTCTTACCAAACCAAAAGTCCTAGAGAATAAGGATATATTACCATGTTCCAGGGTCAAGAGTCAGGCATGTTTATAGGAAGTATTTAATGATTATGATAGTGACAAAGATAAAAAGTGACAGTAAAAATCAATAAGAATAAATAGCTAGTACAATTGCAGTAATAACAGCCAATATTTATGCAACTTTTACTAAGCTCCAGACACATTGCTGTAAATGCCCACACATATACACGTTCATCTAATACATATCAAGTCTCTCAATATGCTATCAACAGAGATAAAATTAGTTCCCTATATTTTTAGGATTTCGTATATTCTTGTTCTTACTAATTCCCAAATTCTTGTTGGTCCACTCCTCCAAGATCCATGGCCATCTCAGATCATAAAGAGTGTTTTATGGCTGAGACAGGAGGATCACAGATATTATTTAGCAGATATTACCCAAAAGCTTCTTTGCCCAAACTTTTGCCCTTGTCCTTTCAAGCTACTTATAGCTTACAGCAGGAACATGAAGCGTCACACTCTTCCACCATCTTGAATGGTGAAGGGAGGAACCACATGTCGGACAGAGCAGAGCCAAGAGATGCCTGCATTCATGGTAACATCCAGTCCTCCTCACTTTCAATTATTTTTATGTCAAAAAAGTAAACTATTATCTTGATGAAGCTACTATTATTTTAGAGTTTTTGTCTATTCAACTCTTCACCCCAGTTGTTGAGATATTTGGGAAGGTAAAAGCCTGATGGGCAAATATTGCTAAATTGTGTGGGAATAATTTGGTGTCTGCTATGGTGTAAGAGATGGAGATTATATGTAAAAATAAAAAAATATTTTAAGCCTGTATGATGAAAATCCTTATTTCATTTTTCTCTTTAATGTGCTTTGCTACCCAATCAACACATCAGGGAATTTTGGAATCCTAAGAATTTGTTCAGTCTGTCTTCTCATTCTATCATCCCAACAGCCCAAGGACCAAATACTGCACAGAAAAACTTCTCAGTAGACATAGGACAGTCATAAGGAAAGGCTGGACAGTGTCAAAATTCAGTCCTTCTCTTACTTGGAATAAAGTTTCTCTTATTTCTAAACTATAAACCCATGTAATTTAATTGGGAGTGGGGGGATGTCATTTGTCATATAAACAAGTGGTGCCCAAGATGGTTGGGATATATTAGTCAACAAAAGAGACAAGGAGCCCTAACTTCATGAAGCTTCCATTTAATAAAGTAAATGATATGGTATGTCAGGCAGTGACACGTCCTCTGTACAGAGAGAAAAATAAGAAAAGCTGGTCGGAAGACATTAGCTTCCTTAGCAGAAGCAGGAAGAGAGTGATGTCCATTGTTCATTTAGCCAGACCTATATTTCCCTAAAATGCAGATTCACTGGAGTATATGAAACTTTCATGGGGGAAAATGTATAAACATTCACAAAAGAGATCAATTTAATTCATATTAATTTACAGGAATGGTAATTAGCACATTCAGTCCCTTTGGGTCAATGCGATAGCCCAAGTGGTTAATCTAAACGTGGGAGAGACTCATGCATTTCTCAGATCAGAAAAATGAAAAGCTCAGTAAATTGCCATCACCAAGGGTACTGTTTGATAATTAAAGTAATATGGTAATCATTTAATATTGTTACATGTCAAGCATTATGCAAATAGCCTAACAAAAATTTCTTAAAGAAGAGGGTACTTGAAATAGAAGTCCTTTTTGTATTTAATTTTATTTTATATTTTGGTACTGAGGATTGAGGATTGAGCCCAAAGGTATTCTATATCTGAGCTACACCACTCACCCTCTTTTATTATATTTATTTATTTATTTATTTATTTGGTGGTACTGAGGGTGGAACCAAGGGCTTTTCTACCTCCAGGCTATACTCCCAGACCTATTTTATATTTTATTTGGAAACAGGGTCTCACTAAGTTGCTGAGAGCCTCACTAAGTAGCTGAGGCTGGCTTTGAACCTGTGCGAACCCCCTGTCTCAGCCTCCCAAGCGCTGGGATTACAAGCGTGTGCCACCATGCCCGGCTTACCCCTTTTTATTTTTATTTTGAATCAGGGTCTCACTAAATTGCTAAGGTTCTCGTAAACTGGTAAATTGTTGAGGCTCTTCTCAAATCTGCACTTCTTCTGTCTCAGCCTCCTCCCATGTACTGGGATTACAGGAGTGGCTACCATGCCTGGCTTGAAGCCCTTTTTAAGAACAGTATCAGAAATCTGTCTCTATTCTTTGCAAAATATGCCTGTAATTCATTCTCTCTCTCTCTCTCTCTCTCTCTCTCTCTCTCTCTCTCTCTCTCTCTCTCTCTCTCTGCATGTGTGTGTTGTATGTGTATGTGTGTGTGTGTGTGCCAGGTTTATAAATATCAAAATAGCCTCTACATGCCCTAAGCTCCCAAAATTTGGTAAATATATAGATGTGAACTGGTTAAGATGATGCTAACTGAAACTTTTCAAATATGCTGTTGGGATGGAGGGTAGTTTGTGGTATAAATTTATTGGCTGCTGCTTAAATGAAAAGAATTACAAGGCACTATAATGTTAATTCTAATCAAGTGATGCTTGAAGATTGAATTTCAGACTGAAAATATGGTGCACACATTTGTCTCTGAATGAGACTTTGGGTCCCAGCTGTTGAAACATTTGGGAAGGTGAAAGTTTTGTAGACTAATGGATTCCTGTGGCAGGGCATAAGCTTGGTGCAACAAAAGATGTTTTCACTAAGCAGACAAATCATCTCTTCCTTCATAGATACAGTCATTCTGGGCATACTTCAGCAAAAACTTATTCTCCCAAGAAGGCTATGTGGCAGTGGAGATGATATATCTACTAAGGAAGAACAGTTTCTCCTTTTGAAACGCAGGGTAACTGGGGGAAGTAGAAGTCTGGACAACTCTCAAGATACTGGCCAAGAGTACATCAAATGCTTTGAAGCAATTATTTAAGTGTCATAAAACATTAGTTTTATTTGCAGTAAACAAAAAAAGAAAAATGAGGTCGTTAATAAAGTGCTTACTTATTTCTTTAGAAATTATGCTGAGTTAACCCAGCTCTAAACCTTTATAGCATAAATCTAAGTCCATCCAAAATTTTAAGTAATTTGTCAAAAAGTTAAATAACAAGTAACTGCTGGAATTAGGATTTCCAGGATACCCGATTCCAAAAGTAGTATGTTTGAATAGTCCCCTTATACACACACACACACACACACACACACACACACACACACACACACTTTATGAAGTTGTTTGACCAAGTCACAACTTGTTTCTTTTAAGACTTTTGCAGTGGATAAATTTTTGGACTGCTATTTGGACAGTCATCCTCTAGAACCCCTTCCTTTGATAACAAGACTCATATTATTCTCTTAGAAACAACCTCCCAAAGATTAGCCCATGAACTCCACACCGGCTTCAACTCCAGCTTTGGGAATAGGATGGCTTCAGTCTTGACCAGAGAATTTCACTCCCCCAGCCACAGGATTGGATCACGGTGGCACCTGTGAATTAATGTAAGCTAAATTAATGACACGTTCTGAGAGGGCCATTAGGAGGAAACACCCAGACACAAAACTGGAAGGGATTAACACCGCCATCATGCCACCAGATGGAGTCTGCCAATGAAGCCAGGCTTAGAAAAAGCAGAGAGAGAGAGAGAGAGAGAGAGAGAGAGAGAGAGAGAGAGAGAGAGAGAGAGAGAGAAGAGAGAGAGAGATCAAAGATGGGTGACTTTTGTGTCACTAAATTCAATTATGTCCAAAGCCAGTCCTCCCTGGACACAGAGCTCATTTCCAGGGAAATCAGACCAGAAGAGCAGGCCCACAGTCCTACTTAAGCAGGGGCTCCAGGGGCCAAGAAGAGAGATGCACTAAGTCACTTCTGAACCTTAGGCTTCTAGATGTGGAGTGAGGCCCAACTCACTGCTCTCCTCCTGGTACCCAGCTTTGAGCTCCTGGAACTTCAGGAAATAAAACAAAGAACTCTGATATCTTTATAGGGAAACTAAGGGGCAGAATCAAGGGGGAGAAGCTTTGTGTGTTGTGTGACTACCCAGTACCTCTCTCTCTCTCTCTTTCTCTCACACACACACACACACACACACACACACACACACAGTCGTGGAAACTCTCAAAGGGGAGCCACGCCTTTCCTGTTTCTTCTATCTTCAAATTATACATAAAAAAAAAACTTCGCCTTCGTGTTGGCTGTAACATAATCCAGGCTAAATGCGGAAATTGCAAAGCTGAGGATGAAATAGATACCACGTCCTTAACTCGATCTCATTGAATCTCCTTAAAACAAAATAAAAAAGGAAAGGGCAGAGACAAATCATGCCTGGAAGGATGATCGCCTAAGCAGACACTCAGTGGGGCCGGTCTGTCTTTTGTCAGTGCAGGCCCAGACGCCAGCTGTGTCAGTGTACTTTTGTGGAGAATTATCATTGGCTACATAAACAAGGCCTATCTTTTCATGGCAGCAGTAACACACACACACACACACACACACACACACACACACACACACACACACACTCCACATTAATGCTTCTCTCTGGCTGTTTCCTTTCTGTATCCCAGACAGAGACAGAAAGGTTCTGAGAATGAAAGGACTTAAAGGGGAAATATTGCACTTCCTAAAATCAGAGAGCATCGTAGTGCCTTTTCTCCTGCAGTCAGCATTTGAGACGCCAAAGCTCCAAGCAGACAAAGGCCAAGGGGGGCCAGGGCAGCAGCTTCGCAAGGGTTAAATCTAGATCAAAATCAAATGGCACGCTCCGCCATGTCTTCGGCACGACTCGTACTGCAATCGATCTGCAGCGGTTCATTTTCTCTCTGGAATCTCTGCCTACTGAGAACAAATACAAACACATGTGGAACCAATAGGAAGCAGACTAAGGGCCTTAAGAGTCCCGCACCAACCTGTGTCAGAGCGCTCTCACGTAGCAGATGGGGCAATTAATAAAAGAGCCCAATGGTACGAGCTGCGTCAAGGTGCCTTTAAGTGCTAACAATCCTCTTTTGTCTTCTTACTGTGGAGTACAGATGGATCCTGATTCAGAATAAGCACTGTATTGTGCCTGCTGTCCTCTGGTACAGTGCCCCAGTCTCAGCGGAGGGCCAGGTGTCCTAGGTCTCCCCCGTTAAAGACAAACATGATCCTGGTTCTTTCTCCCTGCTAGCATTTTAAGTGCTGATGTGACCACTAATCGCGGGGGGGGGGGGGATTAAACTTTATAAGTAAATTGGCCTTTCAAAAATATCTGAAAAGGAAAGATTTGCCATCAAAGTATTGCCCCTTTGTGCACACACCATGCTGCCCATTGATTCCAAGCACAGATGTACAATTCTCGCCCTTTAGCCAACAGCTAGGGTTTATTAAAACCACTCAATGCTGAGCTTCTAGCAGGTACTACTTTTTTTTTTTCTTTTTGGTGGTACTAGGGGTGGAACCCTGGAGCTTTTCTACCTCTAGGGTATACTCCCAGACCTATTTTATACTTTATTTGGAAACAGGGTCTCACTAAGTTGCTGAGAGCCTCACTAAGTAGCTGAGGCTGGCTTTGAACCTATGTAATCCTCCTGTCTCAGCCTCCCAAGCTCTGGGATTACAAGCGTGCGCCACCATGCCCAGCTACTACTTTTTTTTAAGGTGAAGGGTCACAAGTGGTTATGGGAGGTCACATGTTTTGTTTTGTTTTCCAACAGGAGTCCTGGAGTTCTAGTGATTCTCCAGCCCAGTTCACTGAGTCAGCCTTAGCTTCTCACTCCAGTCTTTATTGGCTCTTCAAGCACCCTGAAAAGACATAAACCACTTTTCTTCTTCTCTGAAACAGGCAAGAAGAGTGGAAATGTGTCTGTTACTCCCAGGGAAGCTGAATGAAACTGAGAATGCTCTGCTGCCCAAACTGAACACTGACTTAGAAATATTTGGTTTGTTCCAGTTTAAAAGGCAGATATCTCCATAATTCTTCTTCCATAGACATCAAAATGCAATAAGCAAAGCAGCACGGTTAGATGTCCCATTGTGGTGCCCGCCTCTTGGAACCTTTATGATATATGATAGACTCCAGGAGGCCATCAGCCATCCAAGGGCCTTCTCTTGGAATTTCCCCTTCACTCATCATTCAGTGGAATTGGCATCTAGAACTAGCAGATAAAAAGAAAACTCACCCACCCACTTAAACAGTCAATTACAGACCATAGAAAGCTCCATCAGCTGTCTGTCTGTTGCTACCACTGTGATGTCCAAAGATAGTTTCCCTATGGGGGCTGCAGGTTAAGCAATGATTTTTTTTTTAGCTAAAACTAATATAAAAATTTCATTTCAACAAACATTTCTTGAACTTTAGCTAGTTCCCAATTTCAATTTAAATCAAATTAACTCTTTAGGCTGAAGAGAAAGTTCTAGATTATTTTGTCAAATATCCTCATGCAGAGCTCAATGCCAGAGAAACTCAAGCGATTTGTGAAAAGTTGTACATGTAGAGGCAGGACCAGGGTTAGGCCAAGCTCAGGTCTTTTGATAAGACCCAGGTAAGTCCCATGTGCTCTCTCCCACATTACTTCTCCATTCTCGATGGGATTCTCTATTTTGTAATACACTTGTTTCAGTTAACATTTTCACTATTGTGACCCAATATGCCTGACCACACACAGCTTAGAGGAAGGAAGATTTATTTGCTCAGATTTAGGAGATATCAGAGTTTTTCAGTCCATGTCAGTGGAGTTCAGGGCATGGTGGTGGGAAGCAGAGGAGGGAGAGAGCAAAGCTCTGCTCTCACATCATGGAGGCCAGGAGTAAGAGAGAGCAAGCAAGGGGAAGGGGAAACATATATAATTCCAAGGCCTCGTCCCCAGGGATCCAGCTACACCCCACTTGCCTAGGTTACCATCCAGTAAATCCACTACAATAAATTTATGCTCTATGAGATTACAACCCTCATGCCTTAATTATATCACTTCTGAACATTAATACATGTGCTTTTCAAGGGAAATTCTAAATATAACCATAACAACACTAACGTCTCATCTGTGGATCCTATCCTTGTGTTTGGGAAGGTAGCCAAAAGAAGAGTGCTCTGTTCCTCCTCTCAAAGAAAGATAGAGAACAACTCATTCCCAGTTTTCTGATGGAACAACATCCACTTCCCGATCAGGTCTTTCCTCTTCACAAAGTAGAGAACATTGACTACTTTTAGACTAGAGATCACATCAGTTATAAGAGACAAAGCAATGTTTTTGCACGAGGAGTCATTGGGCTCGTATCACAATAAAACTCTCTCTTAGTAAATACTCACTCTCCAATTCCTGCCCTACCCCTGTCCTATCCAATGACACCCTACAATGTTCAGAGAAAAAAATATTTTAGCTTAGTACTCTGTACATGAAATGATCTTTACTTTCCATTCTAGCCTCCTCTCCTTACCTGAATGTGTTATTCATCAATATGTTTTCTCCTTTTTATAATAGCACGGTGAAGACAGGTGCATGGGTTAGAGAGTACACTTTCCAGTATCTCTGTAGCTAGGACTAAGTTCTCCTAATGCAAGCCAAAAGGGTGAGCCCCTTCCAGTTCTGAGCTATAAGTCAACATGCATCTGCTCCTCCCTTCCCATGGGATATAACATACTGGGAAAATTGGCCTCAATAAATCAAAAACAAGGAAGCAGTGAATCCATGAAATGGAAAGTAGATCCTTTAATTACCACATGGAACAGAGTAACCTACCAGACTGATCCATCAGAACTGCCACATCATGAGCTTCTCTTTCTGAAATTGTTTTATATGTAGGTCTCTGATACAGTAGATTAGACTTACATCTTTTGTTTAGGTTGGACAGCTAGGAGTTAGTCTCTGAGACTCTGATACACATTCATGCAGGAGGTTAACCAGACAGTGCTTTCAACATTAGAATGGATAAGGGCAGTTGAATTTGGCAAAGCAAGAAAGACATACATTTGTAACTCCACATTGACCAGTCATCAGATGCAGGTTGCCTTTGGGCAGTGAAATTATAAGCAAGGGGGCTGAGGAAAATACCTAGATAGGGAATTGATTGAGACCCTAGAGCCACCAACATGTCCAGTAGTTGGGGATGAATAAGTACTTCAACCACCAAGGTGAAGCAAGGTAATACTCTAGCCCACCCCTTATAATTTTGGGGCCCACTTGCCTCATATGACAAGTTCTTGAAACCTCCATTTGTGAATTCTGGTTAGTTAGTCTCTTTCCTGGTAAAAACTTATTAGAAGAAGTGGACAAACTTTATTCCTATCACCACAGAAGGTCTTAGTATGGAAATTTTTTTCTTATCTTCCTTTTCCAGATTTCTCTCACTCTCTGCCAGCATTCCTGCTGATCTAGGATGATTCAGAGCGTCAACCCTAGGAGGTCTGAGTCTCTGGTCTCCAGGCTCTTTCCAGGCTTTTGCTGCAGCACAGTTCCTTGGTAGGAGAGTACAGAAACATACTCAATGAATCACCTGAGTGCAAAACGTACAGTTCTCTATGCACTTAATGTGATTGCAGCCCTATCTCCACCTGATAATCAAGATCTGTTATCCCAGGCAGGATGAAGACCACTATGTTTGCCCATGGGTTTCTTGGTACAAGGAGCCCTAAGTGTCCAGATGCTGTGTCCTCTGGTAAAAGTTATCTTCGTCGAAAATCAGGAACACTAAATGCACCAATGCCAGAATTGTGCAGGGAAATGGTATAAATTTCCCAAGCGGGTTACTGGGACAGTAAAAGAATCCACTTCTGTTTCTATTCTGTTCTTAGACCAGTGTATTCTTTCTACTGTGAACAAAACATTTAATCATCATTGATGTAAAATGTATACTACATCCTGAAGGATGGTGCCCCATTATCACTAGATATAATCTCCAAATAAGCTTTCAGTTGCATGAGGGCTGTCTGTGGGTCTGTCAGGTTGGGAGCTCTGAGTGTGGTCAGTGATAGGTTAAGATCCATGGATATGGATTCCATAGTCATATGACTACTGTTACACTTCCTTTGACCAAAAAAAAAATCCCTTTATATTAAATGGAATTCTTTGTTAGTATACCATGCACTGTAATGATGACAAAGACCTTGCCTAAATCAAAATCACACCTAAGAATGTTGTGATCCCAGTCAAAATGAATGGTTGCTTCTTTCAGGGTAGAACAAATGTAATCAATTTGCCTTTCTATAGTAACTTATTTCCTCAAAAAGAAGTGGCCATACCATCCTTGATGAATGGGAGTGTGCTACTTGGTCCATGAATATCTCTTTCTTGCCCATATATCTATTCCACTGATGAGTCATCTGTGTCAACACTGGGGTGGCTAATGTCAACTGGTAAAGGACTTCTGTTTAGTTGTTTATTGCTTTTTTTCTTGGTCCATGATTAACATCTGATACTAGGATATCTTCTCCTACACTCACTCCCATAGATCTGTACATATAACCTCTTCTTCAGATTATTTTGTACTATATGTAATACTTCTTCTTCTAGGCCCTTGATCAACCAAATAAGCCATTCATCACTACCCATAAGTTTGTATGTCTTTTTGTCTTGTACCAATCTTATGTCCATACAAAGTAGTTGATTATATATACCTATTAAAAGAATTTCTTCTTACTACCGGCCCATTAAGCTCACACCTGACCACAACTATAATGCAGCTATTGTTGATTTATACTTGCATTCATATATTGTGCTGAGCCATACGTAAACCAAGATTGATCTTTTCTCCCTTTTTCAGTTTCTATTGGACACTTAGCTTTTTTTTTTTTTTCAGGTCTAAAACGTATCCCAGGTCTGGAGACTGGGCTGAAAGTTTGCTAAATTCAAATTTCTGATCATCTGTCTTTGGTTTGTTTGACTATACATACTAAGCAATACTCCTGTCCCATCCATTTTGCCTCTAGAGAGACATTGTGTCCTATAAACTATAACTATAGCTCCTCAACAAAGGAGACACTTCAAGCTTACCATTCATTATAAAAATATCATTGTCCTCTTCCTTCTTTTTTTCCTCATTCTTTCTCCCTTTCTTTTTTCTTTCTTTACTTATTTTTGGTGCTAGAAATTGAACTCGGGTGTATTCTACCTCCAAGCTCCACTCCCACTGCTTTTAATATTTTTTTATTTTGAAAAAGGGTCTCACTAAGTCTCTGTGGGTCTCCATAAATTGCATAGGCTGGCCCTGTACCGACTGGAATTACAAGTGCACACCACTGCACGTGTTATTACAATCAGTTGATACACTTGCTTTTGGATCGCCAACCATTGTTCTCATTGTAGTCAGTCAGCCCCATTTTCTAACTGCAGTGACTACCATCAACTTCCAGTAAGCTTCTCAGTGATGCTGGAGCCTATCTCACCAGCATATTCCTGACCACTTAAGAAAATGAGTTGTCCACAGGGACCCCCACTCCCCAATGAACATAGTCAGCTGACAGGTTTTACAGCCTCATTTAGTTTCTCCACGTGAACATGCCCACTTCTTACAGTTTTTTTTTTTTATCCCTCATTAGCATCTGCCAGGACATGTCAGTTATAGGCAGTGTGGAATGCAAGGGTAGACAGAGGGAAAAGTTAAATGTGGAAGTTGAGGAAGAGCTTTCAGGAGATCATACCAGAAACTCTTGAAATGGAAGGTTTTTCAAAACTATCAACCTTGAAATAAGGAGACTAGGTCTTTATACTTCTGTATTTCAGATGCATGACTATCCCAGGGAAAGGAGCATGAACTTGGACAAGGAATCTCTTCTGGGTTAAGTGCAATTCTCCAAAAAAGTTCAGCTAGTCTTACAAACATGAATAATCCCCAGCAACTGGAAGAATGTGTGTTTCAATCTCAAAGTGGGCCTTATCCACCATAAAACCCTCTGTATCATAGTCACCATACTGCACACAAAGCTGACCTTTGATATCATTCCAGATCCATTCTCTCTTGATGTTGGACATATTGCTTTTCCATCTCAGCTCTTCTGCATACAGCTAACTCCTACTTGTTTTTCAAAATAGCTCAAATAGTTTCTGTCTTTCCTGACCTCCCTTAATCTACTCTGTTTTACTGCCTCTTCTTTTTACTCCCACAGCTACTCTCTTCATTATTTTATCATGTTATCTTGTAATAATAATTTCAAATCACATTAAATAGTAAACTCCTTGAGGGAAGGAACAATATCTTACTCTCCTTTATAACCCCGATAGTGACATGTTGTCTGGCATATAATAGGCATTTATCCAATGTGATTTATTAAACGTGTGAGTGAGTAAATGAATGAGTGAATAAATTAATGAATGTTCACATACGCTCTCATTTCATTTCCAAAAGAATCTGAACCAGCCAAGTTCCAAGAGAAAAAAAAAAAAAAAAAAACACTGTAGCTTATGGAGTAGTAGCTCAAAATATGCAAAACCTGGCAGAAGTGTGTATGTCTCTCTGTATGGAAAGGCACACTATTGGGGTATAAATATGGGTCTTGGAAAAACCCTCATTTCAAGCTACAGATACCCAGATTGGTGACAGCAGGATATCTTCTCACAGAGACCAGCGATCTCAGCCAATAGCACTTTCAAGAATGTGCAAGCAAAGAGTTAACAGTCTCACAGCTGTCTTTCATTGGAGGTGTTAATGAGGTGACAGGGGGGGAAAGATTTTAAAATGAAATTGCCTTCAGTCATTCCAGTTGAATTCCAGTACAATGGAGAGACAGGAGCCCTTCTCCAGTCCTCTCTCCCTACCCCAATCTAGTGGGATTTGGCCCTCACTCTGGTAGTGTGCCTTCGAAGAGTCATCAACAAAGGACTAGGAACTGCCTGTTTGGTTTCCAAGTCTCAGGTTGACTGGGGGAAGTTACTCAAATTTGATTACCAGAGATACTTGAATTCAGGGAAAATGATTCAAAAAACAACATGGGGTGAGACAGACCTAAGATGTCATCTGTGAGAGTAATCAGAAAACCAGGCATAAAATCATCCCAATGTACTTTCTGCTTGTTTACTTGGAAATTCTTTATTTCTCTGGCATGAATCAAAAAAGAAAGGACAATATTTTAGAAGAAAAGTATTCCTCAGTTACCATCCTGACAGAGTCTTTAAAAAGGGGCCCCAATGAGGCTAACAGAAAGGATGGCCATTCCAGATGAAGTTTACCACATCCACAGCAGTCCCCTCACAGTAATGGTTTAAATTTCAGCACTAATACTTTAAATTTCAGAGGAGCTAAGACAGGAGGATCAAGGCTAGCCTCAGCGAGGTTCTTAGCAACCAAGGAAGACCCTGTTTCAAAATAAAAAAATAAACTTCTGGGTGTCTTACTCCTCTCATGCAAAGGTGGAGCTGACATCTATATGCCAGAGAAGACCATAGGCTAGGATGTCAGAGACACATGCTTGGGTGAATCTTGGTGAGCAATTCACCTGCTTCTTAAGTTTCTCACCTGTTCAGGAATACCTATCTCTCTCTCTCTCTCTCTCTCTCTCTCTCTCTCTCTCTCTCTCTCTCTCTCTCTCTCTCTCTTTCTCTCTCTCATCATTAGTTTCCTTCTCTATAAAATGGGGTTTATAAGACCTATCTCATAGGGTGTCCATGACATATAAATTGGCTACCAAGTAAAAAGCAACTAATGCAATTCTTGGTTCATAATAAATAAATAAATAAATAGTAAACTCCTTAAGGGTCTTATTCTCCTTTATACCCTTGATGGTAACATGTTGAATAAAATAAGGCTTATTGTGCCTGCTCTTGACATATTAGGCCAATTGTGCATTGTACCAGGATGATGTTGTAGAAGGAGAAAGGGAAAAGGAAAGAGAAAACTCTAGTCACCGTCTAGTGATGTATCCCAGTGACGAATAGCCTTCAATCAGACCCCTATTTTCCAGTCACAGCTTTGGAAAAATATTATTCCATCTCCCTGCCAACATATAATAAATACAGTTTTCTCGTGGTCATCAACAAGATGGCAGAGGTTAGAAATAGGCCAGAGCTACAGCTATGCATGTGACATGTAAGCACACATCACCCAGTAGATCAAGATTGTGAGAGAGGAGTGTAAGAGGTCTACTGACTGCTCTTTATCCTTCAGTTACTAAAAACACACAGCAACATAATTTTGATTTGCATCTCCCTGGTGGCTAATGATGTATAACATTTTTTCGTGTATCTATTGGCCATTTGTATCTCTTCTTTTGTGAAGCCTCTATTCAGTTCAGTTACCCATTTCTTGATTGGCTTATTTGTTTTGCTAGTGTAGAATCTTTTGAACTCTTTGTATATTTTGGATACTAGCCCTCTATCAGAGTGATGACTGGTAAAGATCTTCTCTCATTCTGTAGGCTTTCTCTTTAGGTTCTTGATGGTTTCCTTTGATGAGCAGAAACTTTTTAGTTTGATGCCATCCCACTTGTTAATTATTGCTTTAATTTCCTATGCTTTGGAGGTCTTGTTGAGAAAGTTACTGCCTGGGCCTATATGTTGTAGTGTTGAGCCTATGCCCTCCTCTAATAACTTCACAGTCTCTGGTCTAATTTCTAAGTCTTTGATCCATCTCGAGTTGATTCCTGTGCATCATGAGAGGTAAGGATTTAGTTCCATCTTTCTACAAAAGGATAGCCAGTTCTCCCAGCACCATTTGTTGAAAAGGCTGTCTTTTCAACAAATGTATGAGATTCCATCTAAACCAAATCAGAGTGGCAAGCATAAAGAAATCAAATAACAACAAATGCTGGTGAGGATGTGGGGAAAGAGGAACTCTTTTACACTGTTAGTGGGAATGCAAACTAGTTCAGCCACTATGGAGATCAGTGTGGAAATTCCTTAGAAAACTGGGAATAGATCCACCATAAGATCTAGCTATAACCACTCCTGGGTATTTGTCCGAAGGGGTTGAAATCAGAAAACTACAGTAACATATGAATACCCATGTTCATAGCAGCACAATTCATAATAGCCAAAAGATGGAACCAACCTAGGTCTCCATCAACAGGTGAATGGATTGTAAAATCATGGGAAATACACACAATGGAATTCTACTCAGTTAAAAAGAAGAACAAAATCATGGAAAGATCTGGAGAAAATTAAGTGAGATCAGCCAGGCACAGAATGAGAAGGGACATATGTTCTTCTCTAATATGCCCAAACTAGGGAATATTAGAAATACCAAAGGGACTCCAGCTAATGGGAGGGAAACCTCAGCAAAGCTAGAATGGAAGAATAGGAGAGGAGGAAGGCTGAGGTTGATTAATGGAGGAGCTACATCTGAATATGTTTAAAATTATAAATATAAGCCGGGCATGGTGGCACATGCTTGTAATCCCCGCGCTTGGGAGGCTGAGACAGGAGGATCGCACATGTTCGAAGCAAGCCCCAGCTACTTTATGAGGCTCTCAGCAACTTAGTGAGACCCTATTTCCAAATAAAGTATAAAATTGGTCTGGTAGTGTAGCCCGGAGGTCGAAAGCCGCTGGGTTCCACCCCTAGTACCACACACACACAAAAAAAATATGAATATATCATGGTTAACCTGGACACTCATTTTTGGGAGGGAAGAAGGGGTAGCAGGGTGGGAGAGAGGGCACCAAGCATAGTCTGAATGTATGCCATTTTCAATACATTCCTAAAAATAAAAAATAAATTAAAAATAATAAATAAATAAAAATACACAGCAACAACATCCAGTAAAAGCTTAGGCTGGCAAGAAAGAACATTACCTTTCTTTGGGTCAGATAAATCAGGAAATGCTTTTGTCATATTTTAGATTAATATTAAAAATAGAAGAATTTATGCATGCTTAACTAAATTTATTATGAACCTAGACTGTTCTAAAAAATAAGTTCTATTTTAAAAAATAGAAAATAACTGGTTCAAGTTGAGCATATTTCAGAAGAAAAATATGACATCAAAAATACTTTGTTTTTAATTTCTTGCAACAAGATTAAATGCATTTAACAATGAGTAAATAACCTCAAAAAGGGTAAGAAGATTTGAAAAGTGCTTTCTTCCTCATCTGATACTTTGGTTTGTCTTTGTAACAGTCATGTGAAACAACAAAGGTGAGCTTATTATCCCCCCTTCTTTAAGCAAATGGAATTTAAGGAGATTAAGAATAGGTAACAAGATAACAGCAAGTTATCAGAAGAGTCAAAATTCCTACTCCAGTCCCTTTAGTTCTTCATTCAGCACATCGCTTGTGGTATTTCAAGCAGAAGTACTGTAATATGAGGAATTGGCTACAAATCCCTTGGAAGGGCTAGAGAAGCAAAATGGAAGAGAAGCAACACAAGTGGAAAGTGGATAGTATTCTTGTGGCTAAAGTTACTGGAAGGAGAAGAGAAGAATGAGACTGCAAGAGAGGACAAGATGTTCTTAGACTCTGGTGGAAGGTCTTGGTGCCAATTCACCATCCAAATATATGATTTCTCAGGGAAATTTAATACGCACATCTTGTGACATTTAACCTGGCCTCTTTATTGATTTTTGCCTTAGAATAAAAATACAGGAAAAGAAAAAAATGCTTTTAAAAAGGCAACATAGCAACAAAAATTACACAAGACTTATAAGGCATTCTGGAGAAATGTGATCATCTGGGGCCTCGGGTCTTGGTCTGGGACTGCGATCTCATTCATTCTCCTAAACAGGCAATGGTAGGCCCAAGTTGGGAAGGAAGACTGGAGCCCACCAAACCATTTTGGAAAAGTAGGGTTCCCGATGTACCTTGTTCCAGGAGCTCCTGGACAAAGTTGGAGGTCTGAATATTCTTAGTAAACCACAAACCCGAAATACAAACATCCAGGGATGTTAGTCACACATTCAAGCACAGCCTGAAGTAGCTATAATAGCCATAATGTCAAATAACTAGGTTTCTAACAATTATAATATTTATTGGATTTTTATTTAGTATTTATTGTCAAATATTTTAAATGCTTTCATAAGTAATCCATTTAGTCCTCACCAATACCAGACATGGTAGTTACTTTTTTACTACTCCTATTTTAAAGATGAAAAAGTAAAGCGAAGAGGTTAAGTTCCTGACTTAGAGCCATATAATAGTAGATAGGGAACTGTGCTATGAACCCAGGCAGTTTAACAGTAAATAGAAACATACTTACAACCCAAGACCTTTTTTTCTGTGCCACTGGAGGCAAGACTGCTTCCCCCCTAATTCCTGTTTCAAACCCTAAATCTTTCTGGACATGAATTACTTGCTATTGTTTATTCAAGGGTCATTAGGAATGCCAACCACAGTTAGCTTTCCGATGATATCACACTCTCAGTTCTTACATTTCTTTGTATCGAGCAGTGGGTCACTTTCATTTTTCTTTCCACAATGCATTATTTTCCCTTAAAAGGCAATGGCATATAGCCAATGCAGTGAATGATATGTGTAGCACATACCTTTTCATCTATTTTATTTTTGTTTTGTTGTTTTCCTACCGAAGAAACCCAGTCCCAAAATATCCTTATTGAATTAGGAAATCAATAATATCACTTTACAAGTAACCTGATTATCAACTCATTTAAAAAATACACTAATTTTAAATTAGACAAAGGCTATGATGAGAAAGTAAGCTGAAATTCTGGGGTTTGGTTAACTTCAAGCAGTTTTGTTTTGATTTGTTTCTTGTTTCACCACCTCTATGTATGTTTAATTGTGTGCTGCATTTAAAACATTATCTTGCCGGGTGTGATGGCGCACACTTGTAATCCCCGCATTTGGGAAGCAGAGATAGGAGGATCGCGCAGATTTGAAGCCAGCTGTGCTGGCTTAAGAGACCCTGTTTCCATATTAAAAAAAAAAAATTCCCTAATATGTGAGAGTTAGGGAAAAATGGGTCATAGGAGGAACTCTTGAAAGAGGAAATCCTATAGAGGAGCAAACAAGGCAACCTAAAGGAGGAGAAAGGAGGGGGGAAAAGGAAAATCTCTAAAACACACAATGTACTTAAACATATTGAAGTCAATCACTAAGCCAAGCAAGGGAGGGAGGGACTGGGAGGGAATGGGGTGGGATTTGGGTAGGGGTTAAAACAGTGATGAGTACATGTTTGTACACACAAGTTTTTTTTACCCCAATATGATGTTTGAATATAATGCACCAATAAAAATATTTAAAAGAAAAAAAAATATATATATATATATATTCTACTGGGAAGTAGAAGGGCTTCCAGGAACCCCAGTACCACAAAAAATAAATAAATAAAACATTATCTATGTCCTAAACTTTAGTTAGTTCAGAAGGATTGCTAATTCCAATCCAAGTACATTACAGAAGCAATTACTATTGTATTTTTTCAATCAATTTGTGAGCTATAAGTTATTTCAGTCTCCGAACATAGATGATTAACATAAATTTGGAGAAATTGTATCCGGAAAGAAAAGAGGCTTTAGTAATGTGAACATGCCATCTTCCATTCAGTATAGGATATTCGCCAAAACAAGATAAGTAAGCTACCAGAATTTCAACACCTTCTAGGTGTTAGGGATTTTCACCTTTATTGCTAATATGTAAGTCCTCCTCTTTCACCTCCTAAACTCTTGGTAGGCTGAGCCCTACACTGTGCTGAATGTGGAGCTACCATCCTGCTCTTGAAAGATAATCGCCCTCTGTACAACTAAGCATTTGGCAGAGGTGTAGATTCAAAAACGTCAAAGGTCTCCAAAAAACTGTTTTAATAATTTTTTAAACATATGCTTTAATTGCATTTTCCAGCTAAAGGGCAGTTTCCTCTATTATCCACATCTTACTCAAAAAGGAAGGTTCTCAGGCCAACCTGGCAGCTTAGAGCAATTCAGTTGATTTGGAAATCTTTCATTCAGCTCCCAGGTTAGCATGCTTCATGTTCGAATCCAGGAGCTAACACTTTCACAGAGCAACCGAACTACTGCTTAACTGCCTCTTTCACCTGCAATCTTGTTCCTTAGCTATGTCAGTGAGAATAAGTACACAATTTTCACCCACCAGCAGCTTTGAGCCCATTATATGAATTGATTAAACCAAGAATTTAGCTCAAGACTAACGGTTTTTACAGGTCACCCATATGCTAAGAGAGGACACATTTGCTCTTCTGGGGCAGTCTTGGTCTATGCTTATTGTCCAAGTATCATTATCAATAATGCCAACTTTCAATGTTCCAGTATGTTTGGGTAGCTGTTTGGTCACCTTGACTATTCCTACTAATGATCAAGAGTTTAGGGTGAGCCGAATCTTAAACCAAAATACCTACACTGGTGGATTTCATAACTCACCTTTCTTTCCTCCTGGAAGTTGTTAGCAATTACACTCTTAAAACTTCCAGCCATAACCGATGGAACCTCCAGCATTTATCACAGCATCTGACACAAGGAGTAGTCATTTTACAGTTCTGTGAAATGGAAAAATGTCAAACCCCAAAGCCCATTGCTCATTTATACAATCCGAAAACATTTATTGTATCCCTACTGTCTTACAGGCACTGTGTTAGGTAAATAAGGGATCTATGATGAAGTAGGGTATAATCTGTCCTCAAGTAGATAACAGGCTCATGGGAATGACTGACTTAAGACCATCTCAGTAAGGTCAGTGGTATAAATATCCTATATTGTAGGCATGTACAGAAAAAAAAAATAAACTAAATCAGCCTTGAGAAATCTGGGGAGACGCCTCAGAAAATGGACATGTACCTAGAAAAGAGGAAATGAGGTATAACAATGTTCTTCTATGTACACAGGCACATTAAGAGAATGGAAAGTTCACAGTGTGGCTGGAGGACAGATGGAAGGAGGATTGATGAGGTGGCTGTGGGAAGTAGGGGAGCCCAGGGGAGACCATGTGTGCCACATTAAGGAAATGGACTTTATCCTGGGATAATGGAGAGCTGGAACAAAGTTTTATATAAAAAAGTGACTTGGTCAGATTTGCTGGTAGAATGATTTCTCTGGCTACCCTATTATGACTTATAGGAAGTATTTTTTCTTCTTATGCAGAGAAGAGGTCATCACCATTGTATTTTATTTTAATGCATTGACTCCTCCATGGAGAACTTTCTCCTTGATAAAGTCAACCATGACTCAACAATGAGACACTTTGGATTCAAAGAACTTTCTCCTTGATAAAGTCAACCATGACTCAACAATGAGACACTAGGTTCAGTTACAAGTTCCAGGGCTTAATTTTTGGTTGCCCTTGGCCAAACCACACGAGGCTGACTTGTACCTCCATTTCCACATCTATAAAATACGGACTGCTGCACTCTCCTTCCACAAAGGACAGTATAAGGAATCACTAATGAAAAGCAGCCAACTTAGCAAAGTATTACAGAAATGCTGAACAAGTCCACATAATAGCCAAGAAAGATGAAATGTCTGTGTCAGGTGTCCAAGTGTGCAGTGGAAGGTTTCAACATTTAAGGATCTGGAGGCTCATTTTCACTAGGGCTCTTGATACCAGCTGAAATCTGAGGCTGGGTGGCAGCCCTGCTCACCAATTAAGAGCATTAAGAGCAGATGACAGGCTAAAATCATCTCTGTTCAAAAGCATGTCCTCACACCTAGACTTGGGCTTACTTCCACATGAAGCCTTCTCTGAATCTGCCAAGTCCAGCTTACCACTTACAAAACTGCATTCTGAGACCAGGCTTCATTTACCTCTCCAGACTCTATAAATGGCCAAACTTTTTAGTTTTAAAAAGTTATAAATTATAGTAACCATCATCCATTGAGAACCAACTAGGTTCCAGGTGCAATTCTAAGTAGTTTGCAAGTATTAGCAGACTAGTTCCTCACAACAGAACTCTAATTCTTCCCTATCATCTATTGTCTCAATACTTGAGTTTGGGGAGGTTAAGTTCTGCCCATCTAGAAAGCAACAGAACTTGCATCACATCCCCAGGGAGTAAGTCTATGTCGATGCACAGACCCTATACACAACTGAGCTAGACACCAAAAATGGCCTGTCTGGCCACCGTCTTCTGGCCGAGTGCATTCCCATCCCTTCCTAGCTGGGCTCCTCATGCCATACCTAGCACGCCAGGGTGCTGTTTCAAAATGTGAGTCATTCAAGATCAGAAGGTTAACTTATTTTAATGTATCTATGTCAGTGGCACTATTTTTAAAAAGTACATCATAACAACTTGCACATCACACAAAATCCTTTCATCAGGACGTGTCAATATGATCCTGGAAGAGAGTGAGTGGTCATACACGTTCCCTCAAGAGCACCTGTCAGCCCCTGATGCACACATCAGCATGTTCAGAAAATCCAGATACTTTTTGAGAAATGGTTCCAATGATAAAGAATAAAAATGCCCTTTAAGTAAGTCCCCGTGGAGCATAGATTTATAAATCGTATCATTTCTTCTTGTCATATTATTCATGCATGTGCGTGTGTCTGTGCACACACATGTTATGAAGGTGAAGGTTGTATCAAATAGTACCTTTTCTGTAATGGTGGGTGGTACTGGAAATTGAACCTAGGGGCAGTCTACCTTTGAGCTACATGCCAAGCCCTTTATTCATATTTTATTTTATTTATATGTGGAACATATTGAAAATTATACATTAGACTGTGCTTGGTGCCCTCTCCTCCCCCACCCAGTTCCCCTCCCCCAGAACAATGAGTGTCCAGGTTAAAAACGTGCTATATCCATACTTTTACACATATTCAGATGTAGCTCCTCCTCCATTAATCAACCTCAGTCTTCTTCCTCTCCTATCCTTCCATTCTAACTTTGCTGAGATTTTCTCTCCATTATCTGGAGTCCCTCTGGTATCCCCACTACTCCCTAGTTTGGGCATATTAGAGAAAACATAAGTCACTTCTCTTTCTGTGCCTGGCTGATCTCACTTAACATAATGTTCTCCAGGTCTTTCCATCTTCTTACAAATGCCATGATTTTGTTCTTCTTTATAGCTGAATAGAATTCCAAGCCCTTTTTTATTTTTAGTTTGAAACAGAGTCTTGCTAGGTTGTTAAGGATCTCACTACACTGCTAAAGCTAGCCTTAAACCTATGATCCTCCTGTCTCAGCTTCCCAACTACTGGAATTACAGCAAATGCCACCATGCTTGCCTAGTATCCTGACTTTCAAAATTGAGATCCATGAAGGAGGATGAAAAGTTTCTTTGAGGAAATAAGACTTGAGCCTAGTTATTGAGAAGATGTAGCTATGAAAGGGCAGATGACTGAATTCTTCATGAGACTTTTCTTTAGGATGAGTTTGGCAAGCTCATAAACAGAAAGGCATATGTAGATAGATTATGGTGGAAAAGTGATAGGAATGCCCATGGAGGTTGACAGGAGTTACATCATATCAGTTATAAGAACAAAAATTGAATTTTATCCTTCCAGTAATGATGAGCTTTAGGGAATATTCAGAATGATATGATTTGATTCATATGTTTAAATGACCATGAATAATAGATGCATGGGGTTGACAAGAATAGAGCTGGAAAGTGACTAAGAAGCCTACACAGTCTAGGAGAGAGATGATGGTACAATGGCTGAGAAGAGCTCAGAGCAGCAGTATCTGGCTGCAGGGTTTGCATCAGAGCAGTGATTATATTTACTAATGGACACAAATGGCCAGAATCAAAGAATAGTTAAGAATGGGACAAAAAGTTTGCTCTTAACAACTTATAGAATGATGGTGAAAATACTGAGTGGGGAACATCAGTGAAGAGCAAGGTATTTGGGGCTGAGGCAAGAATTCTGTTTTGTAAATTACTCTCCAAATAACCCTTTGAAAACCAGGAACACACATCAGAAGCATCTGATAACAGACTTCTGTGGCTTTGTCCAGGCCTTTAGATAACATTTCTCTTTCCATCTGTGTACATATCCATGAATCGCTCTAAATTCCTCAGCCTGTGTACTCATATGGATGCATACACTCTGAGAGCATATGTCCTTTGAGATTACTACCTTCCTAGAATGTGGCTACATGAAGAAAGAATCCCAGATGAGAGGGAAAAAGACAAGTGTCATAGATGAGGTTATGAGTTCCTTGTTGGTTTGGGTGGTGAGCATCCTATCAAATTCCAGACTGAATCTCAAAGAGAACTTGTAGCTAGTAGTCCCCAGATGATTTAGGGCACTCAATAGCAAATGACACTCACTATCCCTTTCCTAATTGGGTCCCAAAGAGTTGAAGAATCCAACTATCTCTAATACCTGGCAGGAGCTAGAGCAGGAAAATTGAGAGCTAGAGAAAATTGAGGCTTGGTAAGAATTGGTAGGGCAACCTGAATCCTTAACATCTACAGAATTTTTTCCCAATGTTCTCTCAAAACTTAAATCATTATTATTTAAAGCTCAAATTATTTAAAGCTCAAACATCAAATTAATAATATGAAATATGATATTAGGTCACCTTAGAAAATGCTGAAACTTTATCAATCACTGTGAATTAAATTTTTATTGTTTTGTTTTGTTTTGTTTGCAGTTTGGGGATTGAAGCAAGAGTCTTGCACATGCTAGGCTAGTGCTCTTAACACTGAGGTACATCCTGATCCATACATACATAATATTAATTATAGTATAGTATATATTACATATTAATTTTTTTTAATTTTTTTATTGGTGCATTATATTCATACAACTTATTGGGGTAAAAAACTTGTGTGTACAAACATGTACTCATCGCTGATTTAACCCCTACCCAAATCCCACCCCATTCCCTCCCCGTCCCTCCCTCCCTTGCTTGGCTTAGTGATTGACTTCGATATGTTTAAGTACATTGTGAGCTTTAGAGATTTTCCTCTTCCCCCCTCATTTCTCCTCCTTTAGGTTGACTTGCTTGCTCCTCTTTTCTCCCTAACTCTCACATATTAGGGAAAGCATCTGATTTCTTATTTTTTGTGCCTGACTAATCTCACTTAGCATAATGTCCTCCAGTTCCATCCATTTCCCTGAAAATGATGTAATTGAGTTTTTTTTGATGGCTGAGTAAAATTCCATTGTGTACATATCCCACAGTTTTGTAATCCATTTATCTATTGATGGACATCTTGGCTGGTTCCATAGTTTGGCTATGGTGAATTGTGCAGCTATGAACATAGATACACATGCATTAGTTTGGTAGTTTGGTTTCTTTTCTTTTGGGTAGATACCCAACAGTGGTATTGCTGGATCAAATGGTAGATTTGTTCCCATTCTTCTGAGGATTCTCCATACTGTTTTCCAAAGTAGTTGCACTAATTTGCAATCCCACCAACAATGTCTTAGAGTTCCCACTTCTCCACATCCTCGCCAGCATCTGTTGTTGTTTGTGTTTTGAATGATGGCCATTCTAGTTGGAGTTAGGTGAAATCTCAGGGTAGTTTTGATTTGCATCTCTCTGATTGCCAGTGATGTTGAGCATTTTTTCATGCATTTATTGGCCATTTGAATTTCTTCTTTTGTGAAGTGTCTATTTAGTTCATTTGCCCATTTTGTTATTGGATGCTTTGTTTTCTTAGTGTTGAGTTTCTTGAGTTCTCTGTATATTCTAGATATTAGTCCTCTATCAGTGGTGTAGGTGGCAAAAATCTTCTCCCATTCTGTTGGCTCTCGATTGAGATTCTTGATAGTTTCCTTTGCTGAACAGAAGCTCTTCAGTTTCATGCAATCCCGTGTATTGATTCTCCTTTTAATTTGTTGTGCCTTTGGGGTCTTGTTGAGGAAATGTTTGTCTGTGCCTATGTGTTGTAGTGTTGAACCTATGCCCTCTTCAAGGAGCTTCAAAGTCTCTGGTTTAATTTCCAAGTCTTTGATCCATCGTGAGTTGACTTTTGTACAGGGTGAAAAAGTGGGATTAACATCCAATTTTCTGCATATGGTTAACCAGTTTTGCCAACACCATTTGTTGAAGAGGCTATCTTTTTTCCAGTGTATGTTTTTGGCCTCTTTGTCAAAAATCAATTGGCTGAAAGTGTGTGGACTTATTTCTGGGTCTTCTATTCTGCTCCATTGGTCTATATATCTGTTCTTTTGCCAGTACCATGCTGTTTTTATTACAATGGCTTTGTAGTATAGTTTAAAGTCAGGTATTGTGATTCCTCCTGCGTGGTTTTTGTTGCTGAGAACTACCTTGGCTATTCTGGGCTTTTTGTTATTCCAGATAAATTTAAGGACTGATTTTTCTATGTCTGTGAGGAATGATCTTGGTAGTTTAATGGGCATTGCATTAAATCTGTAGATCACTTTTGGGAGGATGGCCATTTTAATGATATTTATTCTGCCAATCCATGAACATGGAAGGTCTTTCCATCTTCTAAGATCTTCTTCAATTTCTTTTTTCAGTATTTTATAATTTTCTTTGTAGAGATCTTTTACCTCCTTGGTCAAGTTTATTCCTAGGTATTTTATTTTTTTGTGGGAGATCCTGAGTGGAAGTGTTTTCTGAATTTCTTTTTCAGTGGATTTATGGTTGGTGTACAGGAAAGCTTCTGATTTTTTAAGATTGATTTTGTATCCAGATACCTTGCTGAATTTGTTGATCAGTTCTATAAGCCTTTTGGTTGAGTTTGTTGGGTTTTCTAAATATAGTATCATGTCATCTGCAAATAGTGAAAGCTTAAGTTCTTCTTTTCCTACTTGTACTCCTTTGATTTCCTTTTCTTGCCTTATTGCTCTGGCTAGAGTCTCTAGTACTATATTGAAGAGAAGTGGTGATAGTGGACATCCTTGTCTCGTTCCAGTTTTTAGGGGGAATTCTTGAAGTTTTTCCCCATTTAATATGATGTTGGCAGTGGGCTTATTGTAGATTGCCTTAATAATGTTGAGATATGTTAATTCTTCCAATTCTCTGCAGTGTTTTTATCATAAATGGGTGTTGAATTTTATCAAATGCTTTTTCAGCATCTATTGAGATGATCATGTGGTTTTTGTCTTTGATTCTGTTTATATGATGAATTACATGGATTGATTTTCGTATATTGAACCAGCCTTGCATCCCTGGGATGAACCCTACCTGGTCATGGTGAATGATTTTCTTGATGTGGTTTTGAATGCGTGTTGCTAGTATTTTGTTTAATAGTTTTGCATCCAAGTTCATCAGAGATATAGGCCTGTAGTTTTCCTTCCTTGAACTGTCTTTATTCGGTTTGGGTATTAGTGTGATGTTGGCTTCATAGAATGTATTTGGGAGAGTCCCGTTTTTTTCTATTTCCCGAAATAGTTTGAGTAGCATTGGGATTAGCTCTTCTATAAAGGTTTTATAGAATTCACTTGGGAAACCATCTGGTCCTGGGCTTTTCTTTGATGGTAAGCTCTTTATTGCTGTTTCAATCTCTTTGATTGTTATTGGTTGGTTTAAGTGCTCTATATCTTCTTGACTCAGTTTAGGAAGGTTGTATTTATCTAGGAAGTTGTCGATTTCCTCCAGATTTTCCATTTTGTTGGAGTACAGTTTTTCAAAGTAGTTTCTGATAATCCTCTGGATTTCTACGCTGTCAGTAGTAATGTCTCCTTTTTCATCCCTTATCTTCATAATTTGGGTTGATTCTCTCTTTTTTTTAGTTAGGTTGGCTAGTGGTTTATCAATCTTGTTAATTTTTTCAAGAAACCAGCTTTTGGTTTTGTTGATTTTCTGTATTGTTTTTTATTCTCTATTTCATTAATTTCTGCTCTAATTTTAATAATTTCCCGTCTTCTGCTGGCTTTGGGGTTCAATTGTTCCTGCTTTTCAAGGGCTTTGAGGTGTGTCATAAGGCTATTTATTTGAAGATTTTCTGTTTTTCTTATGTGAGCACTCAGTGCTATAAATTTTCCTCTTAATACTGCCTTCAAAGTGTCCCAGAGGTTTTGATATGTTGTTTCTTTATTTCCATTTGTTTCTAGAAATTTCTTGATTTCACCTCTTACATCTTCTATGACCCATTCTTCATTCAAAAGGGTGGTGTTCAGTCTCCACATGTTTATGTTGTTTCTCTGGGTCTTCTTATAGTTGATTTCTAGTTTCATCCCATTATGGTCTGAAATGACACAGGGAAGTATGTAACATTTTTTTAAATTTGCTAGTGCTCATTTTGTGTCCCAGGATGTGATCTATTGTGGAGAAGGTTCCATGAGCAGCTGAGAAAAATGTAAACTCTGCTGTAGTTGGGTGAAATATTCTATATGTGTCGAACAGGTCCATTTGGTTAATGGTGTTCTTTAGTTCTAAGACATCTTTACTGACCCTTTGTCTGGAAGATCAGTCTAGTATTGTGAGAGGTGTGTTGAAGTCTCCCAGTATTATTGTGTTGGGATTTATGTGTGACTTCATATCACAAAGAGTTTGATTTATGAAAGTAGCTGCCCCTATGTTTGGGGCATAGATGTTGATTATTGTTATTTCCTCTTGCTGGACTATTCCTTTTACCAGTAAAATGTGACCTTCTTTGTCTCTTCTAATAAGTTTGGGGTTGAAGTCTAACTTGTCTGATATTATAGTTGCTACTCCTGCTTGTCTTCAAGTACCATTAGCATGGATTACCTTGCTCCAGCCCTTTACCTTGAGTTTGTTCCTATCTTTACTTGTAAGGTGTGTTTCTTGTAAGCAGCAGATGGATGGATTCTGGCTTTTAATCCATTTTGCCACTTTATGTCTTTTTATTGGGGAGTTGAGGCCGTTTACATTCAGTGTGATTATAGAGAGATAATTTTTAATTCCCAACATGTTAAGATCTTATTTCTGTTTGAGATACTGTTTATTCTTCTTTGCTTAGTTGTCTGCTGGATGGGAATTCTTGTTTCTTTGGTTCTGGCATGTATTACCTACCCATTTCCTCTTTGCAGTTAATCTCCTTGAGTTTTTCTCTAGCGCTGGTTTTGAAGACATAAATTCCTTCAGTTGCTGTTTGTCATGGAAGCTTCTTATTTCCCCATCTAATTTGATGGATAGTTTTGCTGGGTAGGAAATTTTTGGCTGGAAGTTGTTTTCTTTCAAAGTTTGGAATATGTTACTCCAAGCCCTTCTGGCTTTCATAACTTGGTTTGGGAAGTCTGGAGTGATTCTAATTGGTTTGCCTCTGAATGTCATGTGGCCTTTTGTTTTTGTTGCCTTTAAGATTCTCTCCTTGGCTTCCACATTAGTCATTTTGACAATTATGTGGCATGGGGATCCTCTTCTCTGATCCTGTCTAAAGGGAGTTCTATAAGTTTCCTGGACCTGTGTATCGACTTCTTGCTCTATCTTTGGAAAATTTTCTGCTATTACTTCCTTGAAGAGATTGTTGATCCCTTTGGTTTCACCTTCTTTTCCCTCCTCTATTCCAATTATTCTTAGGTTAGCTCTCTTGAAATGGGCCCATATTTCTTCAATGTCAGATTCCTGCTGTCAGTTTTTTTTTTCTAAATTAGAAACTATGCGTTCATTTTTAGAATGATCATCTTCAAGAAGCGAGATTCTATTCTCCATGTGGTCTAATCTGTTGTTTATACTTTGAATTGAAGCCTTTATTTCATTAATTGCATCCTTTATCTCTTTTTGACTCTCTCTAAATTCTTTTCGAAAGTCCTCTATTATTTCTAAAGTTATTTTCCTAATTTGATCTTCTAGAGATCTTTGGATTTCTGTGTTATCAGATTCTGATGTTGTGGGGTTGTTGGCATTCACTGCTCCATTGTTATTTCTCTTTCCCATGATTTTGGAAGTTTGTGCCTTCTCTGGGTTCTTCCCTGAGTCACTACGAGTTCACTTAAGATGCTCTGGATCTCGTGTCTGTGGTATCTCAGTCACCACTACTCCTTTACTGGGTTGTATCACAAAGTCTCAGACCCAGGGAGTCAATCAAGGCTGCTTAGACCGTGGCGGGTGCCAAGTTGGGCGTTCTCCAGTGGGGAGTTGTGACTATGGTATGATATCTCTGCCACTGCCACTCCCCCACTGGGCTGCACTGCTAAAATCTCCAACCCAGGGAGACTATCTGCGCAAGTCCCTGGGAGTGCAGTACTGGGATTTCTCCCCTAGGGGCCGCAATTTGACTCACGGTTGATGGAGCTGTAGTGAACTCGGTGGATTCGCTGCTGCCACCACTGGCAATATGGCACCACTGCCACGCCCTCGGCCGTGATGCGGCGTATTTCTTCTCTGGTTTTGAACTCCGCTCTGAGTCCTTGCCAGTTGTGCTGTGCCTGGCCCTTGGGAGCTTTAGATGTTCCCTGCACCAACAAAACTGCTGACTGCCGCCCAGCTGTTCAGCACCTACTCACCTCAGCTCACGGTCCACCCCTCCTCTCAGGCGCCTGGTGGCTGGTTGAGTGGGTTGGTCTAGGGCCATCCGGTGAACTCACCGCTGCCGCCAGCAGTAAGACGCTGCTTCTGCATCCTAGGCCGCGAGGCCAGAGTACCTCCTCTCTGGATTTGATCTCTGTTTTGAGTCTCCCTCCTATCTGGAGCCTGGTGCTGCTAGGGAAGATGTAGACCGCGCCACTCCGGCCGCTCTGCGCCGCGACTCTGGCTGCTCCGCACCACGGCTCTGGCCACTCCGGCTGCTCCGGCCACTTTGCACCGCGGCTCTGGATGCTCTGCACCGCGGGTCTGGCCACTCCAGCTGTTCCGCACTTCGGGCTGGTTTTTTTTCCGGTGTCTTGATTTTCCAGCCCTTTTTCTCTGTCCCTTGTATTTACCATTTTTATTTCTTTGCTGGTGGTGTTTTCTGGCTCTGAAAGGCGCTGGTTTTGTGGTAGTAGAGTTGGATTGTTAGCGGGACTTGTAAGTGCCGCTTTCCTCCGTAGCCATCTTCCCGGAAGTCCATATTGATATTTAATTAATTATATTATTGTATATTATAGTTGATTGGATCTTATTATATATTGATTATATTATATATTCATATGTATGTTAATTTTAATTTTGATACAGGACCTAAGTTGCACAGTCTGGCCTGGAACTTACGATCCCACTGCCTCAACTTCTTGGGTATTTGGAATTACAGGTATGCATTACCATGCTCATCATGAGTTACATTTTAAAGACATACCATTCTTTTTCATGGGATTAATAATTGATTCAGCATCTTTAAAGGGCTACTAGTAATATCTATCAAAATTGTAAATATATTCATACCCTTGGACCCTAAATCACATATCTAAAATTTTCTCCTACAGATATATTCATATATGGAGAGAAGAGTATACAAGGATATGCTCTGCAATGCTGTTTTAATAGTCACAGTTTAGAAACCACCTATATCCATTGACAGGAGACTATTTCAATGAGTTAGGGTACATTTACAATGAAATATTCTAAAGCCATCAAAGAGGACAAAGGAGACCCATATATATAGATATGGAATCACATCCTAGTGAAAAGACAAAGCAAAAAGCACTATGCATCCCAGGTTTCCAGTCATACAAAAAAAAAAAAAAAAGGAGATATACAAACAAACTACCACTGGAGAAATAAACAAAAATAGCAGCAATGATTGTTATCTTAGGAAACAGAGACTGGGCCTGGGCCAGTGCTGCAGTGGAGTCCTCCTTTTCACTGAATGCCCGCCTGCACAATTTGAATCTTTCGCCAAGTGGAAATGCTACTCAATTCGAATTAATACCATTTTAAACTCATTTCTCCCTGGAAGACAAATTACTTGGGAGAGTCACTAATTTCCAAAAGCTCATTAGGTCAATATTTGCTTTTGAAAATTTATCTTTTCAATGTCTATAAAACCCATCTTGTTGTGGTATATTACTATTGCCATGGTGCTATGCTGGTGGGATGAAAGCAACTTATTCTTTTTACCTTTACTGGTTTTGTTGTTGTTGTTTTGTTTTGTTTTGTTTTTATTTGTTTTTGCAGTACTGGGGATGAAACCCAAGGGCATTATACCTCCAAGCTATACCCACAGCCCTATTTTTTAGTCTTTATTTTTGAGACAGGGTCTTACTGAGTTGCGAAGGGCCTCGCTAAGTAGCCGAGGCTGTCTGAAAACCACAATCCTCCAGTCTCAGCCTCCCTCCCAAATGCTGGAATCACAAGTGTGTGCCACCATGTCCGGCTTCCCTTTACTGTTTTTAGTTTGCAACTGTGGTGATCAGTCCTGGAGCCCTCGTACTGATTATAGCTACAGTCACTGGGATCCAGCATAGAGCTGACCCCACCAGAAGTCCCGATGGGACAGCAGGGCCAGTTCTTATTCTATCACTTTTTCCAGCTTTGCGGGGGGATCAAAATGCAAGTGAAGCTAGGTATGGAGGCATATCCTTGTAACCCCAGGACTTGGGGGTCTGAGACAGGAGGAGCACAGATGCCAGGTCAGCCTCAGCAACTCAGTGAGACCCTGCTTCAAAATAAAAAGTAAATAACCTGGGGGTGTAGCTTGGAGGTAGAATGATCATGGGTTCTATTTCTAAAATTTTTAAAAAGAACAATAGGGAATACACACACACACACACACACACACACACACACACACACACAGGAAGAAATATTTTTGAAGCCTGGAAAGTGTGTTGGGAGCTGAGATGCCATAGATTCTAATCTTCATTCCCAGGCCTCCAGTGATTTCTCTCAGAACTCCCCAGGCCCTGCCTGGGCCTCTGTTTTCCTGCTTGCAGAGTTAGAAGTTCACACCTCCTAAGCTCCCACAAACACTGGAAGGTAACAAGCATAATTGCCAACTATAATATGCTCCACTATTTCTCAACCTCGACAACAAATGTGCCAAAACAGTGGCAGGAAACCACATGTCTTAGAAAACAAAGCTAAAAAAAAATTTTTTTTTCTTAAATGTCAAGAATGACAGCATCGACTCCCCCTCACTTCAGCCTTTGCTTTCTCAGGGAATGAGGTCACTGAAACATTGTGGGCTGTGGAATCTGACAAATCCAAATCCAGACCACTCATCTGAGGGCACTTGAAGCCAGCGTCTGAGCACCATCTACACTATGGGCTCACTCACTGCCTCTGGCAGTTCTTGATCAGGGTCACTCCCCACAGATCAAGGTCCCCACACCTCAATTTACACATGTCCGTGGTTTTATCGCCACCTCCGCATAGATCCGCAAGAATTTCTGTCTCCAGGTCAGACCTCTCAATTAGACTCCAGAAATATCCATTTAAGTGGGTATGTCATTTTTTTTTTTTTTTTGTGGTACTGGGAATGGAACCCAGAAGCATTGTACCTCCGAGCTCCACCCTCAGCCCTAGTTTTTAGTCTTTTTAATTTTGAAACAGTGTCTCACTGAGTTGCAAAGGGCCTCGCTAGGTAGCTGAGGCTATCTGCAAACCACAATCCTTTGGTCTCCACCTCCCAAATGCTGGGATTACAAGCGTGCACCACCATGCCCGGCTATGTCATTTTATAAATCTGAAAGATATCTCCTGGCAATGCATTCAAACCCAAAGCCATAAATTTCCATCTTAAATCTGAGAGCCTTTCTTAGACCCCCATAGAAGCAATGGCTATACCATCCAGCAAGTTTTCCATCTCTCTCTTACACACACACACACACACACACACACACACACACACACACATACACACACACACACACACACACACACACACACACACACACACCACACACTGGAATCTTTCAGTCTTTCTTACCCTGCTCCTTCCTTCCACAGGGTCTTTGCATTTGCTGGTCTCTTTTGGATTTGTATGGTCCTCCTTCCCACTCCCTTTGATTAACTCTTACTCATCTTGCATACCCAGCTCAAGTATCATTTCAAGGAAATCTCTCCTTTTGTCCCTGAGTAGGTCAAATGCCTTATTAGCCACTGTCAGTAGATGTATCACTGTGTCCCAGAACCTTCCACAGTTGCAGCTCTGTGGTCATTTGGGTCACTGGTGTGCTCATATTTTTCTGTTCCCTTCAGCTACCAGGATAACAGGATCTGGGTAGATTTTGCTCAGCATCATTTCCGTACTCCCTGACACATAAAACTACTCAATGAACATTGGTTTCATGGGTGTTTCAATGACTACATTTCTTTGAGGAAAAAAAGATCACCAAGCTTTGATGCATACTCTATTTGTTCCTAGAAAAATAACACAAAACTTCTAAGTGAAACATCTTTATCTATAAAATGTACAGTAAAATAATTAATTTATCAGGTCTGAGGAAGGATTAAATAAGTTTGTATCATAAAAGTTTCAGCACTGCGCTTGAGAAATGGTATCTTATTTATAGATATCATTCCTCCCCTCCTCTGGTAATTTCTCCCCCACAGTCAAGTAAGTTAAGTAATGAAAATGATTTATTCAATAAACAAATGATTTATAAAGGCATATGATTTGCCCAGATAAAGCAATTTGTTCAAATAGCTGAGGTGATAAAAAAAATACAAAAGACAAGGTCTCTTGGACTCTTAGAGATCAGGAGACAATGGAGTACATAAAGTAGGGGAATCAGATGATAGCATGCGTCCTACAACAATGCAGTACAGCAACAAAACGAGCTTCTTATTTTACAAATCCACAAGAGATTTACTATCAAACAAGATAAAAGCACTGTGAATTTAGAGAAGAAGGAAACCATTCGAACTGGAGACAGGAGGACTTTAAAACGAGGGACTGGAGATAGTGAAGAATTGGGACTGTGGGCCAGGGTGGTTCAGGAGTAGATGTGACAGGAGCAGAAGGGAGCTGGATTATTCCATGAACCATGAGGAGATGAGATTGCCCAGGGTGGAGCAGAGAGACAAGCTGAGCAGCGAGCTCAAAACCAGGCAAGTGGAGTTTTGAATGCCCGGGAAAGAAGTTTAATTTGGTTCTCTAAATAGAAATACTAAGAACATAAACTTTTGGAAGTCTGTATCTCAGCCATTTGGAATACCAAATAAAATACAATGCAGCTTCCCCCATTGGGTCCCTATGATTGATCAAAGTCAGCACTTTAGAGGAAGAAAGGGAGAAAGGAAAAAGAGAGGTATCCAGGCACCTGAAGGACAGCCTGTGTCTCAAAGATTTCGTGTTGGGCCAGGCATGGTGGTACACACTTGGAAGGCTGAGACGGGAGGTCGTAGGTTCATGGCCAGCTTTAGCAACTTAATGAGGCCATCTTCAACTAAGAGAGACCCTGTTTCAAAATAAAAAAATAAAATATGCTGGGGATGTAACTCAGAGGTAAAATGCCCCTGGGTTCAATCAACAGCACCACAAAAATAAATAAATAAATAAAAATATTTTCATAATGAGTGTGAGTGTATGGCCCATTGCTATCTCTATAACTTCTAAAGCACTCCAATAAAAAGCATGTTGGCTTTTGATGTCTTGGAGTATATCCTCTCTGCCCCAATGTCTCCTCTGATACTCTAGATACTGGGCCTATTTACATCACAAGTTCTTTGCAAATCCCACGCACCCAAAGAAGGAACTCTAGGTGGAATGCTCTTGTGTAGGACTACAGCCCATGAAATCTTATGTGACTTACTCTCATGTATTTTGATTCACAGGATAATTTTAAGTGGTCTATTCAGCCATTTCCACCACCTCCACTTCTCTCTTCTCTCATTTCTCCTCCTTTCTCAACAATCCTAAGGAAATATGGAACAAAGAACAATTAGTCTTATTACAAAGTTAAAGGGAAAAGTTTAAGCAGAAAAATGATATAGAATGCATATGCAGACACATATGCATTATGTGGGAAAGGAAGGGAGAGAGGGAAGGATGAGTTGGCCAGAAAGTCCTTTCCTCATTAGATCTCCAATATCTCTTTCAATTCTTCTTATATTAATTTATGAAATCCAGTAAGGATTCTTCTGGGGCTTCTCAATGACAGAGGGAGAAACAGATCTGGAAAGAAATATTGAAATCTTAATAGTTACTAATATTCAAATGAAGCATCATCAGATCATAAAAAAACAGGCTTGAATTTTAAGGTTGTTGTTTTTTAGTTGTTGTTTTCATAGATGCATTAGTAGTAAGGGCTATGCAGATTTTAAGTAGGATGAGATCAGTTGAATGGAAGTAGACAGAAATTTCCATGAGACTAAAGTGTTAAGAAGGTACAGATCTTTTTGTGGGAGCATGACACACAGCAAGTCACATGAGCATTTGGAGAATTGGCATTTGAATTGTGCTTTGAAGGGTGAGTGATAGACTGTATTAGGAAGAGGAAAGGGAAAATCATTGCAGAGGAAACAACCTGGTAAAAGATTCAGAGATAGGAAAGCAAAGCACCTGACAATGGTGAAAGGTTTAGAAGACAGGAATGGAAGATATAGACTGGATGTTGTAGGCTGATCCAGAGAGATGCAACCTCTTCTTTATGTTCGCCACCAGAAATGAAGCAGAACTAAAAGGGCAGGACTTGGACAAGTCTAGGAGGAAATGTGTTAGGAGAAAAATGTATGTTTTTTTATGGATACAAAGGACTAGGATTCAAATACCAGTTGTGCCAGGCTAACTTTGTCACACTGGACAACTTTATTTAAACTCTGTGAGCCTCAGTTTCAATTTCTGAAAGTTTTAATATAAAACCTGCAATAAGACAAAATGCAAAAATATGTGCAAAATCCCAGCATGGCATGTAGCTAGAAATGTTCAGAGTTTCATCTCACTTTCTTTCATCATTCCAAATTTCTCTTCACACACTTGCCTCATCCTAGTCCCCCAAATTACCAATGGCATTGCTTGTAATTTTCTTGGATGGTTCTTTGGGGCCATTGTTTGCTTCATACTGTTTCCCAGAGCTCTGCATACCTATGAGTCTCTCCTTCAAGTAGATGCATTATTAAGAGGTGTTGGTTTTCTGCTTGTAATTGTGAGGTTGAATACCAGGTTTCCTTCCACCTTTTGCCCACCCACATCCTCTCTACCACATCCTACCACAACCAAGCATTTAAACTTCCACTCCAGTGAACGGGAAAAAGTCTATGTGAGGCTCCCTGGGACCCTGGCTATTGTTTGAGGGAAATGGAAGGCAGGGAGCTCAGAGTGTCCATCCTCCCTCCTCGCGTACACACTGCTTCCTGTCAATCATCCTGGAACACCAAGTGCTAGACTGGACAATTTTGTCCACAGGATGTTTGTTTGAAGGCACTGCCTTGCCAAGTCTCAAAGCTCAAGACTTCCGCTGACAATCCAAACACCAAAATGAGAAAGGGGGGAAAACCCTTGAGCAGTTCTTTTAATGCCTAATAAGGTCTACTTATATTCCAAAATAGCAACAGGTTATCTGAGCGCACAGGGGCTGGAGAGATTAGGAAGACCAATCTTTAAAATCCTAAGCACTAGGGGAGTTAAAATAAAGGATTCCATGAGTGGATGCTCAAAGCATGTCCTTAAAACACCTTTAGCATATTCCCAGGTCTGCTTCCATAAATGATCAGCCCCTATTTTTATAGGCACACCCGAACTGGACTGCTCAAAGAGTAAATACCTTCCTACTGAGCCACAAAGCAAAAAAAAAAAAAAAAAAGAAAGAAAGAAAATTGCAAGACATATATGGGTAAAAATTCAAGGTGCTAAATCAAAACTATAGAACAAATCCCACAGTATGAGGTCACTGGGTACATTTCTGCAATCCTTTTAGGATTTGTATATTATCTAAGAAATGTTTGAAACTTTCACTGATAATTAAACCTGAAGCAAGAGAGCTTGAAAAATGGCTTTCACACTATGAAGTGTGTTCTTCAGGGAGTAGGTATAATAGTTCTTCTGCATCAACACAATTAAAAGATCCTCAATTGTTTTTCCGAGCCACTTGATAGTTTACTCATGCCCTTGGAATGTCTATCCTACACAGTATGTAATTACTAACAGGGATTTTGGACCTTTGTATATTTATCAGCTACAAAATATACTGTCTCTGTCTTCGAGTAACTGACCTAAACTCTGTGAGGTTGTTTTTACCTGTAAAAATGGAATTTAGTGAGATGTAAATGAGATAAAGTGTAAAATGTGCCTGGTCTGTAATAGATGCTCAATAAATGGCATCTTAGGAAATAGAAAAGCAGAGAGCATATTGGAGAAGCTTTCCAAGACCGGCTTTAAAGTGGCTTCTGCACCTGCAACATTTCAACCAAGAAATAGGGACAAACTAGCGATAACTCTGATACACAAAAACAAGTCGCAGAGGCTTTCAGAAGGAACAGTTTTATGACAGATGAAGACGATTGAAAGTGTTATGGAAAGCCTCCTGATTTTAAGTATCATTTGTCAAATAGGTTACAAGTTAATGAGCAGAATCAAGTACGAAAAGCAGCATACCCGTTGACCTCTGGAACATGAACATATAGCTGCGTTCATGATGCCACCGAGAAAGTGGGACAGTCGCTGTCCTTGTAGGAGACCAGCTGGCACTGGGGACACCAGGGTAGATCCTGAGTTACACTGCACATGAGCTTACAGTGCCTCGAGTTTTGGAACAACTTATTCAAGTTCTAGCCAGATTTCTGTACAGTACTCAGCTGCTCTAAAAGATAATTAATTCCCAGGTTATTACAAGGACATGAAAATTCCCAGTTTTCAAAATGAACCTCAGTTATACAAAATGTAGGGTTTCCGAATTCTTCTTAAACCAAGCCACCAAAAGCTCAGAATCAATGTACTGTAGCTAAGAGGGAAATGTTATGTATTTTAATAATGAAAATAATGTCGATTAGAATTAATATGTATTAAATTGGCAAAAAATTTAAAAACCACGGTCACTGACCAGAGTACCAAAGAATATAAGAATGAAATTCACATATACTCAGCATATAGTGTTGATAGTAAGAATAAGGTAACTTTGGAAACCAATTTATTTACACATTCTTTCCTGTACACTTCTGTACATTGCAAATCATTGATTGGTTTCATATTTAGAAATAATATTCAGTAATCATAGATTGCTTTCATATTTAGAAAAATCCATAAACATTTATACTAATTTAAGAAAAACATCAGCAGATAAGCTAATAAACAACCTGCAGGAATATCATTAGCAGAATCTTTCAAACCCAAAGACTCACTCTGTTCTTTGTATTACAGCTACTAGAACATCAAGTTACAAAGCCAAAGAGATTTTGATACAAAGAAAAAATAGCTGCTTTTTTTTAACCACCACTCCCCCTTTTTGGTCCATATTTCTTTATCTAAGTATCCTGCAAAGTGTCCTAAAAGCCAGATGGGAGATATACTTCTTCCCAGCTGCAAAAGAAACATTTGCAGAACAGAAAACACTAGAAACTGCAATACATTCTTAGTCATCGTAGAATGGAAAGCGCATGAAATACTTAAAACATGGAGTGGAGATTTCATTTTAAAATATTTTAATTACCAGAACAGAGCTGTTCAGTTCTATTTCTGAGCTCAGAAGATGAGCAGCAGCAAGAGGGGAGGAAATGTAGAAAAAAAGAACAACGACCATTCAGTGTGAAAGTAATCGTTCACCAGTGGCACAGAGAAATTGAGTTTTGGGGGCAGAATTGTTTTTCATTTCTTATACAAGTTTGGTTCTCGAAAATGTGGCACGTTTTGTACTCTATGTTCTCTCAGAAAAGCCAAACAGAAACCAGTCATGGTGGTTTCGAGGGAGAAAGGCCTCCCCTTTCTCATGTTTCAACTTCGCAGCCTCCTCTTGGGCTGGGGACCGTATCATATATCATAAATCACTCTCTGATAGATATTTGGCAGGCAGTCAGCACCCCAGGCTATGCAGCAATGTACAGTATGGAAAATTTTTAAGGTGGAATCTTGATTTTGTAACTTAAGGACTTAATAGCATCTCAAAACATTTTACTACTTCCTGGTACACACACACTAAAAGCCAAGAAAGCAGAATTCTCCATATGGTTTTCGGTTTTATAGGATATATACACAATAAGCCATACAACTGTAAACCTGGAGGCATTCTCTTGCTATTGTTAATTCAACTCCAGTGAGAACGCAAAAAGAAAATTAGCAAGTTTGATCCCAACCTAGCCCCTGAGAACTTCCAGAATCTGCTTTTTAACTATCCATCCCTACACAGTTGACTGTTGTACACCTTAGAAACTGGGGAAGGCAAGAGAACTGGGGGCTGAGGGGACAGATTTTATTGTAAGATAATAACATGTTGTCAAAGGCACTGTCAGGGATTTCGACAGGAAAGCTTATAAGTTGACGAGAGTCACAGAAACCCCAGTAGAGTCTTTTTCTCCTGATTCCGGGCTCAAATCCGAGTTTTTGAGGGCCTCTGAGCATGCACTCCCACCTTCTCAGATGTTGCAAACCATTTCAGATTCACTTGTTCTTCTGCAGGAGCCTCTTTCAACAAATCATGTCTTTTTTTTTTTTTCTTTCTTTAAATTGTGAACTGCATTTAACCCCTAAGTCACATCATCTCAGCAGACACTAGGGTCTGTTGGGAGACTGCAGCTCCCAGCAGAGCCACTGCTGGGAAGCCAAGAGAGCCCTTCCATGCAAAAAGGGGTTAACTCCGTGGTATTTGAACGTGCCCGAATGTTCTCAGTGTTCTCTGGCTGAGCAATTCTTAGAAGGGCTAAATAGAAATGAGGGAAACGAGGAGCGCGTGGCGCCTCATTGTGCTCTCTGTGAAAGACAATGCATGGAAAAACAAAAGAAAGAAACGGAATAAGTTCTTTTTGAAGTCCAAAATAAGTACTGCTTTTTCACTGTTGTTGTTGCTGTTGTTGTTGTTGTTGTTGTTGTTGTTGTTGTTGTTTTGGTTGTTCACGAATTATCCATAGTTGGAGGGAGGCTAAATATAAAACTCACCATACAGTTTTTGTAGTGTTTTTGTCCAATCCCAATCAATTTGAGAAAGCAAATAAAGCTAAATTTAGACAAAATTATGTGTGTTTAGGGGGGTACTGTTAGGTGGTTATATGTGTATGCTAATTCTGAAATAATTTATGTGTCCTACCATTCCTCCCTCCTCTCACCCATCCCAATTGTCAGGGATCAATTTGCTTGGTGTGTTTTTGGGGGGGGGGGATCTCTGCTACCTCCCATCAATGAAAGTCTCAAACTTGGTGCAGATGAGCCAGCCCCTAGGCTCTTGGATCTCTCAATTACTTGAGATCCCACCTGTAATTAACCATCAAATTCAAGATTTGACCTTCTAAACCACTTCTAGAAGAAAGAAAAAAAATTTTAAGAAGTACAGAAGCCTAGAAGTTTCCAAGCTGGACCTGTCTAACTGTCCTTCTGTCCTCCACTTCTGTACCTCTTAAATCAGGGGGGTTCCCAGATTGGGCTGCATTTGAGAGTCTCTTAGGCAGATTTTTAAAATTTTAAGGATCAGGTTACATCCCATCCAATTCTATCAGAGCATCTGTGTGTGAAAGAAAGGCATCGGTACTTTTCAGCCTCCTCTGACAAGTCCCTGGCCTCCAGGTTCGGGCTATTGTTCCAGTCATTGCTCCTGAATTCATCTTGCTCACCTCCACTCCATGATGCCCAGGGGAAGCTTCCCACAGCCACAGAGACATAGATGATCCTATGTCTCTGCTTAACTCTCTTTAAGGGTCCCTCTATACCTCCAGGAGCTGGTTCAAACGCCTTTCCATAACTAACATGGCTTCCCAGCCTCTCCAACTATGCTTCCTGCCAATCTCTACCTCTGGTCTCCCCAGTCCTGTTCCACAGACCTTCCTGAACCACATGTCACCCTGGGACCACACCATGGTGGCCCTTCTCTGAGTTCAGGGGCCTTTTGTGGGTCCAAGCCCTGGAGCTCATTTACTGCTGGGATAAGTTCTATTTCAACTCTGTGGGAGTTAGGAGATGGCTTCAGGAAAAGAATTTTGTACCAATTGCTCATAGCCAAACCTGCTGAAGAAAGAGTATTATGGAGAATGGGGAGAGCCAGAAGATAAGTAAGGCCAAAGAAGAAGTAATCTGTGTACTTCTTTCCTGGCCTTCATCAGGCTGGCCATGTCCATGTTGCCCAGCTCAGCTAACTGGGAGAAGAGGTCTTTCTAATCCTCCCCACCCCAAAATACATGCTGCTGCTGGTCTACCAACTGTCTACTAGTCCTCTGGAAATTGCAGACCAATCCAAACATGTCATCATCGTTGCTTTGGAGTTTCTGGTGGTGTTTGTCAGTTTTTAATGACAATGAAAATTTGAGGTATCCCCTTTTATCTTTTTTTTCTGAGCATGGAAACTCCTATTGACATTTAAGGGTCAAAGCTTCAGAGATATTCCAGCCAGTTGGTGGGAGTGATAAATCCAGGCTAGAGGTGAGCAGCCCACAAATTTCTCACATTCCTCTTTTTGGTTATCAGCCATCATTTTCAACAGGTTCACATACCGTGCCAGCCCGAATGCACAGAGCTCCAGAACTGCAACTCTTGGCTATGGGAATGTTACTAAAACAACAAAAATAAGTTGTAACCAAGCACCAAGTCCTATTAAGCACTGTGAATCTAATAATAATATTAACTCTAACAATGATAACAAATTGTGCATGGCACTTAATATTTCGCAGATGGCTTTCACAAATATTATTTAATTTCATCATTATTAACAGTCCTGAGTGGTAGGTGGGGCAAGTATTTTTCACTGTTGCCTGGGTAAACAACCTAAGATCCAGACAGGTTAAGAGGTTTGCCCAAGTTCATACAATTATTAACAGGAAGACATAAAATTCAAACTCCTAGTCCTGACTTTTCCCCCCATATCATAACTTTAGGTATATTTTTCTCTTTTTTGAGACAAAATTGTTCTACCTAAAACTGTCAGTGGGATAATTTCTACTCTCTTGAATTAAATAGAAAAAAATGCTTCTTGTCCATGGTTTGCTTTCAAGTAGGACTTGAACACCTATGCTTGTACTTGGAAAGCAGCTCTTCCTTCAAGCAAATACTGTCATTTCTTCAAGCAGGTGAGGAAACAGAGAAGTAGAGAAACAGAGTAGAGATCCCTGCGACACAGCAGAGACCTTCACTGATCTCCTGGCAGCAACCCAGCCAAGAGGTCCTAGGCCAGGGGCCATGCTTAAATATATGTATGTGTGTGTTTATATTTATTTACTTATTAATGTGCATGTATATCATTATGTCCTGAAATTATTGTCCAACTTATTAAAATAAGCTGACCTTTTTAAATAATTGTAGGATTTCCCAAACTCACCTTAGCCTTTCTCTTTTTCAACTTCAGACAAAGATAAGTTAAATTGTTCTTTCTCTTTTTTCTTTTTCTTTTTCTAAATCCCCATCATTATATAGTTGACAGGCAAATGTGTTTGGCTAATTTTTAATTTTTTTTATAATTCTTGCCAAGCCTGTCTTGCAGCCATACAGCATTTGCTGCAGCACACAGCTTTTGCCCACACAAATGTGTTCAGGGCAATCTTTTCAGTTTCAGTGCTGCTTGAGGAAAGCACTTTCTTGCTGTAAAGAACTAACTAGGCTTCCCCTGAAGACTCCAGGACAGAAACAAGCAAGTGACAGAAAGTTACAGATAAATGACCTCCGATTAGCACATAACTTCTGCAATACATTGATATTTACTGAACTTCTTGGGGGAAGGGACCAAGATTTTTCCTGACTCTGTCATTTGCTAGGTTTGATCTTGGTTTCTTCACATACCTTCTCCAGGACTCAGTTTCCTCAACCAGCGTATCAGTTCTACGGATACACTGCAAAGACTGAAGAAAGCGATGGATATAAAAGAGCCTGACACAGAGGAGGCCCTCAACAAATAACTCCTGGTCCCACTATTATTTTTGCATCCCCACAATGTGAGTATTCATTCAGTTACTGACTGGCTAAATTGCTAGTATCTCAAAACCCTGCTTTGAACTTGTTTACCTCTTAGTAGCTGAGGCTGTCCACAAACTGTGATCCTCCTGTGCCAGCCTCTCAAGTACTGGGATTACAAGCATGCATCACCATGAATTTACCTCCTAGGTTTTTGTTTGTTTGTTTGTTTGTTTGTTTGTTTGTTTTTTGGTGGTACTGGGGTTCCTGGAAGCCCTTCTACCTCCGGACTACACTCCCAGACCTACTTTTACATTTTTATTTGGAAACAGGGTCTCCTAAGCCAGCGCGTGTGGCTGGCTTCGAACCTGCGCGATCCTCCTGTCTCTGCCTCCCAAGGGCGGGGATTACAAGCGTGTGCCACCACGCCCGGCTTACCTCCTAGTTTTGAAGGAAAAAATATAACTTGAACAAATAAAAATCTGATGATGCTAATAAGAGAATAGAGAGTGGAAAGTTGGGAAAAGGAATAGCTCAGAGCACAGGTTTGTGCAACTTCAAGTTCATTTTAAGGTTCTGGTTGAAAGAAATAATTGTTATAATCTTGGGATTGGGGCTTCTTTTTCTCATAAAATGGAAGTATTAAACCATAAGGTAAAAAGAATGATACGAGCTGACTTCATGACACAGATCTCTTAATAGCCTGAATGAATCCTCCTTTCACACAGACACTTTATGTAATTAGCACCAAATATTTAAAACACAATGCTTCACGTTATTTTTGTCATGGTCTCTTTAAGGTAGTGAAAAAATAACTGACATGATGATGCATGCCAGTAATCTCAGTACTTGGGAGGCTGAGATCACAAGTTTAAGGCCAGCCTCAACAACTCACTGAGACCTTCAGCAACTTAGCAAGACCCGTTTCAAAGTAATAAAATAAGAATTGAGGTGTAGCTCTTGAGGTAGGATGACCCAGTGTTCAATCCCCAGTATACTCCTACACACAATACATATATATATATATATATATATATATATATATATATATATATATAATTGTATGTAACAGAAACAATAGAATTAGCCAGGTGTGGTGGTGCATACTTGTAATCCCAGCATTTGAGAAGCTGAGACAGGAGGATTTGGGTTCGCGGACAACCTCAGCTAGTTAGGGAAGATCTTTGCAACTCAGTGAGACCCTGTTTCAAAACAAAGAATAAAAAAGCCAGGGATGGTGATGCACTCTTGTAATCCCAGTGCTTGGGAGGCTGAGACAGGAGGATTGCACAGGTTCGAAGCCAGCCTTGGCTACTAAGTGAGGCTCTCAGCAACTTAGTGAGACCCTGTTTCCAAATAAAGTATAAAATAGGTCTGGGAGTGTAGCCCGGAGGTAGAAAAGCCCCTAGGTTCCACCCCCAGTACTACTACTACTACTACTACTAATAATAATAATAATAATAATAATAAAGAATAAAAATATAGGGCTGGAGGTGTCCCTCAGAAATAGAATGCCTCTGGGTTCCATCCCCAGTACTGAAAAAAAAAACAAAAAAAAGAATTGTCTAATAATAGGAGTATGCCTGTATGTATTATAATGACTCACACAGTGAAACACCATAAACCATTTATGAGACTGGTCTAAAAAATGTGTATAAAGGTAAGTGAAAAGTGCACATTACAAATACACACATATGTGAAATGAACATTTTTTTCAATATATATAGGTCAATTTACATGAAATTTCTGACAGGGTATACAGCAAAAAACTTTCTCTGGTTGGTGAATTAACTCATTTTTCTTTTAGTTTTTTAGTATTTTCTACTTTGACAATAATATTCATTACTTCTGTGATTCATTAAAAAGAAGGATGAAGGCCCCGGGCCGAACTGCGCGTAGCACGCCAGACCCCTGGAGAAACCGGGCCCAGTAAGATGCTGGGTTCTGGGCGGGGGTCGCGGGCTGGGCACGCCAGATGGGGCCCGGGTCGCAGGACTCTGGGCCCCGGGCCGAACTGCGAGTAGCACGCCAGACCCCTGGAGAAACCGGGCCCAGAACAGAAAAAGATAAAGAAAAATATCGGAGAGGAGGTAAGAAAGCCGTTATGGATGCCAGGACACTGGAGATGCAGACAAAACTTATCTAAATGCACTGGAACTTATGGAAAAATTCGCCGTGAAAGAGGACTGCTATTTCTCTATATTGTTAAGAATCTCAGACATCACATGTAAGGAGAGAGTTTAGCGGAGACCAAGGAGAAATACGGTGTTGAAAGAGTTCTCCGTGATGGTGGTGGAGACTTGTATTCAGGAGAAGCAGAAACCGGATCTTACCAACTTTATTTTTTTGGAGAAATTACACCAAATGTCGAATGCTACCATCACGCATGCTTAGGAACACTGGACAACATTCAGAGTGGAAAAAGAGCCTGGGAAGGATTTGAAACGGAGGAGGCAGTGGCAATGCCAGTGGCCAATACTCAAGGGAGGCAGAGATCTGATACATTACACCTGGAACCTTTGAAATAATAAGCACAGAGACAGTGATCGGAACCTGCTGAGGGGTTAGGCGGGCGCCGGGGCCAGTGGCCGACATCGGAGCTTGCTGTGAGGCAAGGCCACTACTGAGGCCTCCGTGGCCGGGATTGGAACCTGCAGAGGGGTTAGACCGATGCTGGGGCCAGCGAGGCCGGCATTGGAGCCTGCCATGAGGCAAGGCTTGTGCTAGGGCCTCCGAGGTCGGGTCCGGAACTTGCTGAGGGGTTAGGCCGGTGCTGGGGTCAGCGAGGCCGGCATCGGAGCCTGCCGTGAGGCAAGGCCAGTGCTGGGGCCCCCGAGGAAGGGACTGGAGCCTCCTGAGGGGTTAGGCTGGTGCTGGGGCCAGCGAGGCCGGCATCGGAGCCTGCCGTGAGGCAAGGCCAGTGCTGGGGCCTCCGAGGCCGGGATTGGAGCCTGCCCTGAGGCAAGGCCGGTACTGGGGCCTCCGAGGCCAGGATAAGAGCCTGCCGAGGGGTTAGGCCAGTGCTGGGGCCAGCGAGGCCGGCATCGGAGCCTGCCATGAGGCATGACCAGTGCTGGGGCCTCCAAGGCCGGGATCAGAGCCTGCTGAGGGGTTAGGCCGGTGTTGGGGCCAGCGAGGCCGGCATTGGAGACTGCCTCGAGGCAAGGCCGGTACTGGGGCCTCCAAGGCCAGGATAAGAGCCTGCTGAGGGGTTAGGCCGGTGCTGGGGCCAGCGAGGCTGGCATCGGAGCCTGCCATAAGGCAAGGCTGGTGCTGGGGCCTCCGAGGCCGGCATCAGCCTGCCTTGAGGCAAGGCCGGTACTGGGGCATCCGAGGCCGGGATAAGAGCCTGCCGAGGGGTTAGGCTGGTGCTGGGGCCAGTGAGGCCGGCATCGGAGCCTGCCGTGAGGCATGACCAGTGCTGGGACCAGTGAGGCCGGCATCAGAGCCTGCCTTGAGGCAAGGCTGGTACTGGGGCCTCGAGGCCAGGATAAGTGCCTGCCGAGGGGTTAGGCCGGTGCTGGGGCCAGCGAGGCCGGCATTGGAGCCTGCCGTGAGGCTAGGCCGGTGCTGGGGCCTCCTAGGCCGGGATTGGTATCCTGCCAAGGGGTTAGACCGGTGCAGGGGCCAATGGCCAGCATCGGAGCCTGGTAGGCAAGTTCACTCCTGCGGCCTCCAAGGCCGGGACCAAAGCCAGCTTAGGGGTTAGACCGGTGCAGGGGCCAGCGAGACCAGAACTGGGGCCTCCCATGAGGCAAGGCCGCTGCTTGAGCCAGCGAGGTCTGGATCAGTCCACTGAGTAGCCAGGCCACTACTGGGACCATCAAGAGTGGGATCGGTACTTGCAACGCAGCATGCACAGAGAAATATCGCAGAAAATATAAATCAGACACTTCTCTTAATCAGCAATAACTAGGAGGAAAAGGGCAACAGGAAGAGGTTGAGCTATAGAAAGGGCCCTATAGTGAAGCAACTAATGTGAACAATCAGAGGGTATGTAATACTGGAGGACAGAGCCTCTTTAAAACGCAGGAGGTACATAAACAAATGTATCAAAGTAAATCACCAAAGAAGCGTGGGATGGAGGGAGGGGGAGGGAGTGGGATGGGGGCTGGAGGAGGGCTAATTGGATGATGTGTGCTTGTATATCCTCTCAAGTCTTGTACTCCAATGTGATTGATATATGACTACAATGCACCAATTTAAAGAATAAATTAATTTTTTTAAAAAAAGAAATACAGAAGGGAAGATGGGGGTTCAAAACCAAATAAAAATTTTATTTGCAGACAAAAAAAAAAAAAAAAGAAGGATGAAAGCTGGGCGTGGTGGCCTAGGCTTGTAATCCCCGCGCTTGGGAGGCAGAGACAAGAGGATCGCGCAGGTTCCAAGTCAGCCGTGCTGACGTAAGAGACCCTGTTTCAAAAATATAAAGTAGGTCTGGGAGTATAGCCCGGAGGTAGAAGGGCTTCCAGGAACCCCAGTACCACCAAAAAAAAAAAAAAAAAAAGAAGAAGAAGGAGAAGGAGAAGGAGAAGGAGAAGGAGAAGAAGAAGAAGAAGAAGAAGAAGAAGAAGAAGAAGAAGAAGAAGAAGAAGAAGAAGACACAGCATTATTTTGTAGGTAACTCACTATATGTTTACAACCTGTAAGTCCTGATGGCCATGGCTTTCAAACAAGGCAGCGTGCACTGAATAATCTAAAAGACTCTATTTTAATAGAGCATTTTAGTCTCCTAAATATTTATTTGGATTTTGATTAAGTAAAATAAATATCTATTAGATATAAGAGGAAAAATAGTCCCTGCCAATTATGAAGCAAAATAAATATTTTGAGACTTAATTATAGTTATTTGCAGTGAACTTGCTTCTTAATTTTTTTTTTTTTTTTTGCAAAATGGTCATACTTTCTAATTGACTGCATAAGAAGGGAGAAGAATCACGGGAAGACGGCAATAATCAGCTGTAGATGGATGTGGAATAAAGAGAGAAATGATTATTTTCATAGTTCTTGCAATTAAGAAATTCTTAAAGAGACACAATTATGTGTCACTGGTAATGTTTCAGCTCTCTGTCAGAATGTCTGTTAAGTGTCTTTTAGGATGAGTTGAAGAAACAGAACCTAATTGGAGCAAGGAGTCTTCGGAGATGATCTTTGGCTTTGGACTAAGGAAAATGGAAATGCATGTTTGCTACAAGCTACTAATGGTCCAGGAAACAATTTTAAGTCCCCAAACATTAATCTATAGGTTCCCAAAGTGGGCTATATCACCCCCTCAAAAGGTGTGGGAACTAACTATAGATCTATAGAAGAACACAAATTATCACTGCATCTTTCTGTTTATTCACTAAAAGAAGATAGAGGGGGACAGCAGTTCTTAGTATTTTTCTTTTTTCTGAAAAGGGTGCAGTATCATAAAAAAGCTTGAGAATCTATGAAAAGGAATCTGATCTCCCCCCTCCCCCCAGTGAGGAAGATACAATAGGACTGTATCTTCCTTTTGTGAAGGGTCTAATTCCAAGTCTCTGCGTTGGGATAGCTAGGGGAGTAGGCTAGTCTTTAGAGACACTGGTACCCAAAGAAAGCCAAAGGTACCCCCACTGAGAAACCAAGAGAAAAGAGAGACCCACCGGGGCTAGAGTCTTAACTCCACAACTTAAGGGTAACCTAGAACAGTATTGGACAGTATTGGGCCACACATCTGTGCCAGTCTATAAATTTTCTGATACTGGGCCATAACAAATAAAGAAAGTGGGTGAAAATATATACCAACAACTTGACCTTGCTACAAGGTCAGGATCAGGCAATACATCTATTTGAGCAGAGTATAGACAAGATTGGTTGTTAAAACTTGCATAATAAATCATATGTGATATGTCATGCAACAACATCTAACATTTTACTCTTAGTTTAAAAAACCCTAAACCCATATAAAAATTTTGAAATTTTGATTTATTTTATTTATTTCATTTATTTTAGTTCATGTTTTAACCACTTTAAATTTAAAATCAAAGCTATATTTTAATTTATGGTTCATTAGCTAAATTAGAAAAATGAAATTTATTTTTTAACCTTTGAAACTTAAGTTAAAATAACTTTCACTGAAATATTTGGATGAAGGGATCGAGAAAATAACAAACATTATGAAAAATTAAACTTCTTATGCAAAATTATATTATTAATAAATTAAAATACATGTAACTAGTTGGGAATATATTGGAAACATATCCATGTAAAAAGATGTTTTGTCAGTGAGAAACGGACAAAAAAAACAGAAAAATAAAAAAATAAGTGAAGAATATAAACAAAATTTTCATGGAATAAATGCAAAGATATATGTAAAGCATATATGAAAATATGCTCTACTTGACTATTATCCTGTGAGTTATCCTGTCACTGGATTAACCAAATTTAAATTAACCAAAATTTTAAATTTTGTCAAAGTGAGCGGAAAAAAAGCATTTTATGTTTTGTTAATGGGAGTGGAATTTATAAAAACTAAACTCTACCCTTGGGAGATAATTGGGCAATGCTTATTACTGAATTACATATAATAACTGTTTGATCATTGTCTTCTTAGAAATATCTCCTAAAAATATATTCATTATTACACAAAATCTAAGACAATTCTACCAGCAATTAGTTAAAGTACCTTCAATAATGATATATCAACTTTGTGGAATAACTACAATTAAAGATAGTAAGTTAGCTCTTATTTACTGCCCCTAAAAAATCTTCAATACAGGTTAACAAAAATTAAAAATCAAGTTGCAGAACATATGTACAGAATCATTATTTTGTGGGAGAAAAATACCCAAACATTTATATAAATACACAGAGAAAGATCTAGAATGATGTACTCCAAATTCTCATTCAAAGAGGAAAAACTTGAATAAAGAAAGCTTCTAGTTTTTATTTTAAATTTTATTTATTTATTTTTTGGTGATTGTAGTCATACACCTTAATGGGGTACAAAATGGTAGAGGCATACAAGCACACATCACTCACTTAGCCCTTATGTTATCCCTAGTTTAAAATTTTACTGGAAAAAATATATATGTGGATTATTTGTGCCTGCTCTTTTGTTGAGTCTAACAAAAGACCAACAATGGAATTCTTGAGACTTTGCATCTCTCCCTATACATCTTCTGGCAACTTCTGGTAAAAATATATTCAATTCAAAATTTAAACCTAAAAAAAATGTCTTCCAAATACTATCAAGGAAGCATCATCTTTGAGAATTTTCATAGTTTGGGTGAAAATACACCCTTGATAACATTACAGGATTACATTTGAACAATTTGTCTACATGACATTCACTTTACAACATTTAAGTTACTCTCCTTCTAGACTTAAGGGAAAAGTGATTTTTCTTTGCTTATAAACAAGTGAAATAATGCCAGGGCCTAAGTAGGCTATGGGCCCTTTAAAGAACACTTAAAAAAAAATAAATTGTGGGAAGTCTGCTGATTTTACAGATCGGTTGTTTGCAAGCATGCCAATTGAATAATTTCCTTTAGCCCATTAGAGAAAAGTTTTAGAGAAGCCCAGTGTAATCTTCTGAATTTATGGTATCATCTGAGAAGGGATATTCTGTGACTATGAAAAGTTATAGTAGTTTGAGGGAAAAGGGAGTGGGAGCAAATGGTATGATTCTGCTTTCCTTTGTGAATCAATTCCAGATGTTGTCATTAGATTCCTTGAGAGCCAAAGGAATAAAATATCAGTACTAGAGATACCATTCAGATAATCTAGTTGATATTTCTTCCTTTACAGGGGGGACACTGAGGCCTAGAATAACTGATCGCCTGCAAAGCCATATAATACATAGAAATAGAGCTGGGTATAGAACCCAATTTTCTCTTAGATAACCCAGTAATATTTCAGTTATTGGAGTCTCACAGACAGGAGTAATCAGGAAGTACAAAGAAAACTTTGACAGTGAAAAAAAAACATTTCTCCACTACTACTATATAACATTAATACTTTTCTGTGACATTTCGGATCTTGCAATATATATATATATATATATATATATATGCATATGTAAAACAGACAATGATGAAATAGGAATTTGGGAGGTGGGTGGAAAAGGTCTAGAGTTTTCAGTAAGAAAATAATAAAAATATACTGATTGATTATATTGGAATTAATTTCTTATAAAATGAGCTCTCCTATAAGATTGTATTTGTTTGTTTGTTTATTTATTTATTTATTTATGGAAGTCTAGAGATTAAATCTCAGCTCTTTTATTTTCATTTTTTGAAAAATATTTTTTTTATTTTTTATTCTGCTAAATTGCTGAGGGCTTCATTAAATTGTTGAGGCTGTCTTTGAATCCTAAGAGTCACAAGTCCTGTGATTATGGGTGTGTGCCACCATGTCTGGCATATTTTTCTCTTAATGCATGGTGGTGGTGGTACTGAGGATTGAACCCATGGGCAATCTATCTCTGACCTATACTCTCATCCTCTCATCCATGGTGAATGTGTGTGTGTGTGTGTGTGTGTGTGTGTTTGTGTGTGTGTGTATTACTAGGGATTAAAGCCAGAAGCAGTCTACCTCTGAGATATGCCCCTAGCCCTATTTTATCTTTTACTTTGAAACAGGGTCTCACTAGGTTGTGGAGGGCCTCCCTAAGTTGCTGAGGCTGGCCATAAACCTGTGCTCCTCCTATTTCAACCTCCCAAGTACTGGGATTTTCATGCTCAGCTTTAATAATCTTTCTTGATAGAAAAAAGAGTATCAAGTACATCTAGGTCCATCACTCAAAAATTATGTAAATCAAAAATATCACTAGAACCACTTTATCATCCTCCATATTTAAAATTAATTATTTTGCCTCATCTCTTCATGAATGTTCATAGGGCACATGGATTCAGTGTTTGGGGACATAGAGGCTGTCTCTTCAATTGACTCACTTAAAATGAGGCTACCTTAAACTGAGGCTAACTTACAAATGGTCATCCCTTTTCTTTTCTCCCAGAGAGCCTCGAGTCCAGCCAAAACTTTCTTACACAGTTGGAAAGTGTGATTTATATTTCATGAGAGCAATGCTAGAGTTCTGCCTTTTAGCGGAGTGGACAAACTGGGGGCCAGAGATTGTGGAAAAGAAAAAAGTGGAAGAAAAATCTCAACATGCAGGACCATAATTCATTTCAACTGAGTTACAAGATGCCGGTTGACCTTAACACGGAAGTCCTAAATGTGGATGTAAGTGACGTCGAATGGTGTTACAGGATGTGCAACGGTGATTAAAGAAAATCTGCACTTAAAACCAATCACCTCTTTTTGAACAAAGGGCATGACACCCAGCTACCTATAGATAAGCCTAATACAAATGAAAGAGTAGTCCATGGAAAGAGGTGAGGTTCTCAAGTTAGGATAATTTTAGCTAATTGTTAAACAGTCACCATTTTGCAGAGCACATTTGAGAAGAGCTGTATCAGTCAGGACTGGTTAAATCTGTAGTAACAAACAACACACACACACACACACACACACACACACACACACACACACACCTCAGTGTCTTGAGAGACATATTTGTTTCTTGTTTGAGCAGAGCATGCTATGCATCTCTGACAGTCCTCGGGACCCACATCTCCACGTGCTGGCTCAACAGTCCACTCGGCTTCAGCTCCTTGTCTCCTCTACATCAGCATCTGCTGCCACGGTGACTGTATCAAAAGAAGAGCAAAGCTGCAGGGTCCAACAATAACAACTGAATGCTCCGGCATTCACAAAACGCACTGCTATTCTCTTCACCCTTCACTGGCTAGAGTGAGTCACACTGCCCCATGGACTGCACGGGCGGGCAGAGAAGTAGAACCCCCCATGCTCTATCCAGGGCCATTATGCTTTTGCCAGAGAAGCTCATCTTGAGTAGAAAATAATTGTTAGACTCTGTACCTAAAACGGAAGCTTGGAGCAGCTGCAGAAATAAAAGTACAACTTTTTAATAAAGGCACCCATGTGAGTATACATCCCAACACCAACAATATGAAGAGTGAGTACCCAGGGACACAGGGAAGTAAAGGTCCAAACTATAGAAGGCTCAGAAGTCATCAATAAAATCTGCTGTGTATATTATTCATTTGTGGTTGTGTGTGTGTGTGTGTGTGTGTGTGTGTGTGTACAATAAATTCTCTATATGGAACATTACAGGGGACAGTTTTGGTCATTTTCTAAATATTCCTTTTATTGGCTTTATAAAGGCCAAATTTTAAAAACTCTCTGAATATTGATATAGATAGGGAGATTGGAGTTACAACTAAGACATTAATATGCAGGAAAAGCAAAACAAATACATGGCTGTCCTTATAGAATGGTACCTATTTTATGCCATCAAACCTGACCCTTAACCTTTCGAAATAAATAACATTAAGTGGGAAATATGCCAGAAGACACTTTAAATCACTGGCCAAGAAAAGCTTTGTCCAATAAGTTTTCTTTCCTCCTGGACTTACCCTGGAGTAGGTGGCAATGCCATTTAATATTCTGAACCCCCTTGAAACTTTCCTTCTCGAGTTTGCTTCCAAGGCAACTCTCCAGCAAGGGCTGGCAGTAGGTTCAGTACTTTGATCTCCCTCTGCTCTCCTGAATGAACAAAGGACCAATGAATTTTTATCATGAAGAAGAAATGGCAGATTAGATAGAAGGCACCTGGATGTTTCCATGTGTAGCATGACATTGTTGTGTACTCTCACTGTTCATCCTGATGTTCAAAGAAACATTTCCAAGTTGACGTAAGACCCAAAGAGTATGGTTTTGGAAGACCTGATTATCAGGATCTTAAATGTAGGGAGAACTCCCAATGCCACTTTGAATAAAAAGGCCCTCTCAAGAGTACATTTGTTGGGCTACAAGCTCAGTTGTTTTGTGAAGTGTGTGTGTGTGTGTGTGTGTGTGTGTGTGTGTGTGATTTGTACATATTTTTTAGAGCACTCAATATCATATTCTGACAAATTAAATCAAATGAAAGCTTGCTTTGGAAAAATGGCTTTAAAATGGAAAATTGTTCCCAGTATATTTATTTTTAACATGGGCATTACCTTTATTGCCTAAATTTTAAAACTTCCCTAGCAATCAAGAATAAAATATTGCCGGGCGTGGTGGCGCACACTTGTAATCCCAGCATTCGGGAGGCTGAGACCTGGAGGATCGCGGTTTGCAGACAGCCTCAGCTACTTAGTGAGGCCCTCTCACTCAGTGAGACCCGGTTTCAAAATAAAGAATAAAAAATAGGGCAGGGGGTGTAGCTCGGAGGTCGAATGCCCCTGGGTTCCATCCCCAGACCCGCAAAAAAAAAAGTAAAAAAAAAAAAAGAATAAAATATTTATGCAAATATGTACCCTATCCATACTTAACTTTGTTGCCTCTAAACCAAATGCAATATTAACGTTTTTGGAAAAGTCATTAAGAAAGTTATAACGAAGTCTCACAGACATCTGGTGAGTTTTATTCAATACTTAAATGTGAAAACACATCCTAATTTATAGGTTAAATTTCCTTGTTTGCACTGTATCCCAGCACTAAACTCTAGACTTAGACTTCATGACATTGGTTAAGGAATTGTAGGGGACAGCAGCAGGCAGAGTATATTTTAACTCTCAGTAAATCTTCCAAAATTACATGTGTGAGATAATTAGTCACTATAAACTAAATTTGGTTAAATTCTATAATGTTCCTCTCAGCAGACAGGGACCCCAAGTATTTTTTAACGTCCTCATACCCTAGATGGTGGTTCTCAACAAGAAAAGGATTACCATATATCCAAACACATATAGAAAATAGAGATCAAAGGAAATGCAGACTGTCAGATTAAATTCTTTTTCACCCCAAGTGTGCTATCAGCTGGGGCTGCAGACTGGGTGGCTCAAACCACAGAAATTTATCTTTTACAATTCTGCAGACTGGAAGGTCCAGACCAAGATGCCCGCAAGGTCAGTGTCTGGTGAAGGCTCTGTCCTTAGATGGCAGCCATCTTCTTGCTATGTCCCCATAAGACAAAGAAAAATCAAGTTGTGGTCTTTATTCCTCTTCTTCTAAGGACACTAATACCATCATGGGGGCTCCAACCTCATGACTTCATCTAAACTTAATTATCTTTCAAAGGTTTCATTCATCCCAAAGTCCAATCACATTGAGGGTTTAGACTTCGGATATGAATGGGGGTGGGTGACACAAACATTCAGTCCTTAACACCAAGAGATCTTAATTGCTAATACAAACTGGGTGTGGTAGCACATACAGATTTGTAATCCCAGTATTTGGGAGGCTGAGACAAGGAGGCTCGTCATTTTCAGACAGACTCAGCTACTTAGTGAGGCCCTCTGCAACTTAGTGAGACCTTGTTTCAAAATAAAGAATAAAAAATAAGACTGGGGGTACTGCTTAGAGGTAGAATGCCCCTGGGTTCCATTCCCAGTACTGCAAAAAAGAAAAAAAAAAAATAATACATTTCTTTAAGATAAACAAAAGAAACCTGCTCTAGACTTGGTGCTCAGGTTGAGATGAGAATGATTCAACATCATTTTCATAAAATCTCACATTGTTTGCATGCATTTTATTTCATTGTATAATTCAATTTATATTGTATTTTGCATTTTACTGCTGGGTGCTGTAAGAGACTGGTCAGTCATGGCATCGATGTGAAATATGCTGATGCTAAATAATGAATAGATGGAGGCAAGTTGTACATCTCTTGAGTGTTGTGACTGCTTTTGTCTTTCCCATACAACCCAATAAGTTCTTAGGTTATGAAGATTTTCTTAATACACAGTTACAGAGAGCCACTATAGTGTTAATTTGTTGTTTTATGGAAGAAGGAGGAGGAGGAGGAGGAGGAGGGAGGAGGAAGAGGAGAATGAGGAGGAGGAGGAGGAGGAGGAAGAGGAGGAGGAGGAGGAGGAAGAGGAGGAAGAGGAGGAGGAGGAGGAGGAGGAAGAGGAGGAAGAGGAGGAGGAGGAGGAGGAGGAGGAGGAAGAGGAGGAGGAGGAGGAGGAGGAGGAGGAGGAGGAGGAGGAGGAGAAAAGAAAACACCACCTCACAAGGACACAACTGTGCCTGGAGTAAGTGAAAGGTCTCAGTTCTCTCTGTCCTTGACTGTCTCCCTTTTTCATCTTAATAAGTGGAATTGCTCTCTGAATGACCTTGTCTTCATCAGAGTCTCATATTGGAACCTTGTTGAAATCAGGGCTGGTAACCAGTTGTAGAGTTTTCAGTCTCTCCAGTCAAAACTACTGTGGTTTCATGACCTGAGTTCTCTTTGCCTCTTTGTAAATCCACGTCATGTAGGCATGGATTTTTGCAGCGTGAACGTGGCTGCTAGTTTCCTGGAAAAGTTCCTTCCTAGGCCACTGTGGAGTACAGAGTTGATAAACCTCAATGAAGTTTAGTGGGGAAAGATCACTGCCAGGAAGACACCCCCATTCCTCAAAATTCCTTTCCTAGAGCTGTTTCCTGTTTCCCTTTATCAGCTATCACCCCTAAAGCAGCTGGAACCAACTTTTCTCTCCTTATTGCCATGCTAAGGATTTCCTTTCTAATTCTTTCTTGTCTAAGGATGTGTGTTTAGGTGTAAGCCAATTACAATGGGCTAAAATTGTGAGATACCGTGAATCTAGCTTATAATTAGTCCAGTATCAGCAAAGGGAATCATAATAGCAGCATTATAAGTGACTTCTTCATGCAAAAAATCTACATATTATGGCCAGGATGGCATAGCATGGGCTGTACTTATTGCTGGTTTATCAGTTGCATTTTTAAAGCATATTCAGTGTATGCAAGGTAAAAGATTCCCAAGAAATAGCAAATGAAAGGTTAAAGTCTTTATAGACATTTATACATGGATTCAAATACAAATGTTTCATGAATATGGCAAGGTACTCAATCTGTTTAAACTCTAATTACTACCTCTCTAAATTGGGAAAACAGGGCCTCCTTTCCAGGGCCTTGAGGATCCTGAATACAAAGGTGAAGCACTTAGCCCAGACCTTGACAGTATGGCCTTGATAATTGGTAACTATTTTAAGTACTGATTTAAATGCTACCATTGGCAATAACCATTTTCTATAACAGTAAAAGCCTTAAAGTTGTAACTCAAATTTCTATGACCCAAGAGTGTTGTGGGTCTCTCAGAACACCTCCAGGAATACTATCTGAAGACAAGATGAAGAGTTGTTTAGCAATGCCCCACCAACCTCCACCAATGGAGCCTCCATCCAAGAAGCTACAACACAGTAGCCCTTGAATCTCGGACTCTTGGAACTTCCAGTTTCCATGAACGAATCCTTAGATTAGCATCTCATTTTCAGAGGCCCAGTACTGCAGGCCAACACCTCCCCCATAGAGCACCCAGCACCCCTCCCACTTGATACAATGTGCAAACCAGAAAATAGAAAAAGGACTTTCCACCCAGCATGGTGGCACACACTTGTAATCCCAGTACTTGGGAGGCTGATCCAGAGGATCACAGGTTCAATGACAGCCTAAGCTACTTAATGATACCTTCTGCAACTTAGTGAGACCTTGTTTCAAAATAAAAAAAAAAAAATAGGGCTGGGAGCATAGATTACAGGTATAATGTCCCTGGGTTCCATCCCTAGTACTGAAAAAAAAAAAAAGGAAAGAAAAGAAAGAAAGAAAGAGGAAAGAGGAAGAAAAGAAAGAGAGAAAGAAAAGATTTTCCCCACAAGAATTTCTGTTTGATATACTGCCTTGACCTGCACCTAACAGTTCAAGTCATGAAAATAAGAATCTTTTATGGGTACCGGGAAAATTCATAGTTTATCATATTTTGTCGGCTGGAGAGGAAGAAAAGACTTGGCCAGGTTCCTGAGGGAAAGATAGCCTGTCATATTTGCTGAGATTTATTTATGAAAAAGCACTCAGGATGATACGTTTGTGCAACATGCCCCCTCCTGCTCAGAGCACCATCAGTGCAATGTGCAGAGGAGGGGCTTCCAGAACCATCCAGAGCTTAAATTCAAAGGAGAAACAGGGATGGAGGAACAGGGGGAGGAGAGAAGATACTCAGCTGCCATCATTTAAGCCTCTTGATTATTTAAACTTCTGCAGAATAATGATTGCATATTTGAAGGTAATACATCTGTTCCTTTCCCTCCCCACCCCCATGTGGTTTTCTAATCCCGAGGTAATTACGTTTTGACAAAAATTTATTGGGACATCTGTTTTTTCCCTTAGATCTGCAGGTCACTGTGCGACTCTAGCAGCCCAGCAGAGAGCTGCTCTGGAGACTAGAAGCACAATGGCCAGTCAGGTCCGGAGCCTGCTCACCGGCAGTGGGCTTTGGCTTGCAGACAGAAAGAGCGACCCCCACCTTCTCCTGGGCCTCCTTGCTTGGTTCTCTGCTTGTGCTCAGTGTGAGATTCTGGCCTAGAAGGGTGAAAGGATCGATGATATGGCAGGGGAGGAAAAGGAGGAGGGCTGGCTGATAGCGTCTGGCAGTGTACATCAGGATTCATGCATTTTCTAGGTTGGCATCCAATATAAAAATAATTCATGGAGGGAAGGGGATGGGGGTGCAATGCACAGGCCATATGTTTGAAACCCCTGCCCATAATGGCTGGCTATGGTTACCAGCGTCTGGTGCCACTAACTGGATTAAATTATGGTACCCTATGGAGGCACATAAATCAGAAATATTTCTCTAACTTTCAGCGTTTGAGAAACATGGAGCAATCTAAGAACTTGACCTACACACACAACTTTCATTTTAATTTTGTAAAAGCACAATTTCACTTTGGTCTATGTATCTGGTTATTAGGCAAAACTTGCTAAATTTGTTTTGTTTTGTTGTTTGTGTTTTTCCACGAATCTCAGCTGCTATAGGAGATGCCTGTATCAGAATTCCACAGGGAACACCTTCTCCTTGTTTTTCTACCTTTGAGCCCTCAGAAGGAAGCTTATTTTCTGAGATGTCCAACCCAGTATCTTGACCTAGTGTTTGAAAAACTATCTGAGTAACTTAGATTTTGTGCCAAATAAAACTTTGAAATATTTTGAGATATTTCTGCCATTATGGATTTAACTAGAAATCTCAATAACTAAATAAAATTTAATCTCCCTTCTTATGGATTATTGATTTAAACAAAAGAGTCATAACCAATAACCCAGACCTTTTTTTCTGTCAGACATGAAGCAGTACTCAACTAATTTCTTTTTCCAGAAGAGTATAAAGTGAATATTACAATAATCATATGTAAATCTCTACCTCCTCCAACCAAATTCAGGAAAATAAGATGGTCTAAGGTATAACAGAGCATCTCTTTCATGAGTTGTTGAAGGGGTTGGGAGTGTGACTCAGTCATAGAATTTTTACTGAGTAGGTACAAGGTCCTGGGTTCTATACCTAGCACTGCAACATGAAAAAAGAAAAAAAATAATAAAAAATGCTATTTCCTGAATCTCTCTCTTCTCTTCTCTTCTCTTCTCTTCTCTTCTCTTCTCTTCTCTTCTCTTCTCTTCTTCTCTCTCTCTCTCTCTCTCTCTCTCTCTCTCTCTCTCTCTCTCTGTGTGTGTGTGTGTGTGTTATTGAGGATAGAATTCAGGGACTTTCTATCTCTGGGCTACACTCTCAGACCTAATTTTAAATATATATTTTATTTGGAAACAGGATCTCACTAAGTTGCTGAGAGCCTCACTAAGTAGCTGAGGCTGGTGCTATTCTCCTGTCTCTGCCTCCCAAGTACTGAGATTACAAGCGCACGCCACCACACCCAGCTCTGTATTTCTTTATGAAAGAATGACTTGGAGAAAATCCACATTTTCCAGTGGAAATGTTGATAGGGTGAATAACTGAAGTTCATTAGGAAATGCTCCTGTTCCAAACTGGGTGTGGATCTCTAAGCTCTGGACCTCAATTCTAGCATTCATGCTTTTGATTATCTAAAATATCTAATGATAAATAATCATTTAGTGGATTCTGCAGAAATCTGGAGTCCCATGAGATAAGAGTCTATGGAATGGTAGGAGGGAAGTTTTTCTTAAAAGTTAGTTTGGAAATTTAAAGAAGTGCAAATAAGCCAAATTAAGGCTTAGAGACTCTCTCTCTCTCTCTCTCTCTCTCTCTCTCTCTCTCTCTCTCTCTCTCTCTCTCCCTCTCCCTCTCCCTCTCCCTCTCCCTCTCCCTCTCCTTCCCTCTCCCTCTCCCTCTCCTCCCCTCTCCCTCTCCCTCTCCTCCCTCTCCCTCTCCCTCTCCCTCTCCCTCTCCCTCTCCCTCTCCCTCTCCTATAACAAAATACATAGACTGGGTGCTTTAAGCAACAGGCATTTGTTTTTCATAGTTCTGGAAGCTGGGCCCAAGGTCAGGGTGCCGGCCTGGCCGGGGCTGCGTGCATGAATGCATATGACTGCCATTTCCCTTTGTTCTCACACAACTGGGAAAGGAAGCTGTGGTCCCTCTTCCTCTTTACATAAGGACATTATTCCCATCATGTGAGCATCACAATCAGAATTTCATCTAAACCTAATTCCTCCAAAGGCCTCACCTTCTGCTTCCATCATACTGGATTCAAGTTTCAGCATATGCGTTTTATAGGGACACCTGCATTCAGTTCATAACAAGGTGTTGTTCAAACTTGTGGACTACAGAATTATGAAGTTTAAGAAACATTAGATAGCCCACCTTTCTCTTTTAAACTTTGAGATAATATGACTATCCTAACTGTATCGTGATGCAGGGCAAGTAGAAGGGATTGAAGTATTTATTTTAGAAATAAATGCATTCATTCTTTTCATATATTTTGTGCCAGAATATGGAAAATGAATCACGTAGGCAGTACTAAGCCTGGTTGAAATCATTAGAGAGGGCAAATATGTGTGTGTGGCAAGTGTGTGTGTGTGTGTGTGTGTGTGTGTGTGTGTGTGTGTGTCACTGGGTATAGAACCCAGGGTCTTTTTACTTTTGGGATACACTCCCAGACCTATTTTATATTTTATTTGGAAACAAGGTCTCACTAAGTTGCTGAGAGCCTCACTAAGTAGCTGAGGCTGGCTTCGAACCTGCATGATCTTCCTGTCTCAGCCTCTTAAGTACTGGGATTACAAGTGTGCGCCACCACACCCAGCTTTCTCTTTTGCTCTTCTAATACTTCATTTAAACTTCCAGAATGACTTTTCTACTCTTTTATTATTTCACTGATCTAGCCTTACCTAAATTTTTTCAAAAAATTTTTATCGGTGGCTTATAATTAAACATAATAATGGTATTCATTGTGGCAGCACATAACATAATTTGGTCAATTTAATTTCCTAGTATCTCCTTTTTCCTTCCCTCCTCTCTCCCCTTAGGCCCCTTCCTTTACCTTTCTAGTTTTTATGTTCATGAAATCCCCTTTTTTTCCTCTTTTCTCTCTATCTTCCACATGAGAGAAAACAAAACTCAACTTTCTGAGTCTGGCTTATTTCACCTAAATTTTTATTCTTTCTTTTCCTTACCCTAATTTTATTGTTTTCTCCTGTTATTGCACTGGAAATGCATAGTGTGCTCATAACACACACACACACACACACACACACACACACACACACACACACACATACAGCCTATTTTACTATAATTTTTATTGGCTTATCTCCAAGGCAGAGAAACAAAATTCAATATAGAGAACAAGAAGAAACTTCTAAGACAATAAATTTCAACATCTTTGCATTCAAGCATACTGAAATATTTGGAAAGAGAAAGAACTTGGACTTCTCGCTTCAAAAGACAAATAAGACAAATGTTTATTAATGTGGAATTCCAGAACCCATAACAATCTTCAGGCTCCTTCTCGACATGGGATGAAACACCCTTCCAGCTCTTCCCATTAAAATCCTAGCCATCTTTAGGAAAGATGTACATGCCTACCCCGGGGATCCTTTTTCAACCCTTCCCATTAGTGCTAAGGTAGTGTTTTTAGTGACCTCTCTGCGCCCCCATCTCATCTCCCATAACACAAGAAGAATTATATATACTACTGCTGCAGCCTAATGATGAATCCGCTCACATGCAGTCTTCTGCACTAGACTCGGGATTTTCTGTCCTACAAGGCACAGAACGGTACCGGGAACATTGTAATGTTTAACAAATAACTGTTTTACTAACTTCAGTGAAATTTAACCAGGAAACTTCAAACGACCAGTCAGCCCTGCCCCACTGGAAATAGTTGGGAGTGCTGTTCTTTGTCCTCTGGAGACTCTGTGGGAACCTGCCTCAGTGTTTCCTAGGCTGTTTGGCTGGGAAACTCCATTTTGGACTTCCCAGGCCTCTTCTTTGAGATGAGGGGTGGAGCTGGGTGATCTTGGGCTCTAATACTATGGGACTCTGGTGGTCCCATCAGGCAGCCAGTGGTCGACCTGGCCCATGGCTGTTCCCCTGAAAGCTGCGACAGCCCAGAGCCAACACTCAGTGCACAGGTCCCACGACGACACTTAGGTAAATTATGGAGGAAAATTTCTCACCCCACATGAAAATAATTTGGCCCTTCCTGAGGCTATTTTGCTGTCACCGATGTATTTGATATATTTACAATCACTGTTTCCATTTTCCCCTCTTAGACGTCATGGGGGCATCTTTTAACAGATACAAGATGCAGCACCCAAGCCCGCCAGCCTGCTTGAAAGCACTCAGATGCGCTCATTAGAGGCCCAGGTCTGGGTGTGTGTCTGTGCTCTCTCACACAAAGAGCAGCAGCTGTTAAGACGACCTGCAGAGGGCTGAGCAGAGGGCCCTCTGCCAAACCCTGGTCCTTTAATTCACCTAAATGCTGACCTTGAAAAATTACCTTTTATGGGACGTGATGAGGTGTGAATTCAATCTCCATCCTCACTTGTGCCCTGTCATTTTCTGCACCGCGATTGCCAGTTGTGCCAGACAACAACTGGACCATCGGAGGGCTGGCGAAATTGACAAGGTCCTCTGGGGAAAGCTGACATCAAAAGGTACTGCAAACTCATTTCAGTCCTGGGCCTCTCCCTCAACATTTTTTCTCCCTTGCAATCAAACCAGCAAAACCCAATACTAATTTATGACAATCACCCTTGTAGCTTAAGCACCCCACCTTTGATTGCTGAGAGAAGTGGGTGCCTGGCTGAGGTGAGGCCTTGAAAGGGTTCTCTGTTCATTCTCTTTCCTTCTAACATTCTGGGGCTCATTATCCAAACCAACTCGCTGCAAACTTACTTTACTGAGTGCTCAAAAAGGGGTGCGAGAGGGAAGCAGGCATTCTGCAGTTCCTCTTGTGCTCAAGGAATCAAATGCAGTCGATTTAACTTCATCAAATCACTGACAACCAGCACTGATACAGAGGATGGAAAATATGCAAGGCCAGAGAAGAGCCAAAATCCTACAGTTTCTATCAGTATTAAAGCCAGATGTTCCACTGACTGTTGGCGTTTGATAAAAACCCAAGGACGATAAAGGCTTCCTTCTCCCTGGGCTCAGAGGACCCCAGGTTTCATTCATCAGTGCATGGTCCTTGCGGCAGTACACCAGGCCAACTGGATAGCATTTTACGCAGCACCAGGGCTTCTGCGGAGGCAAAACTGGTCCTTCTTTGTCTATGGGCTTCTGTAGGTTGTTGTGGCTTGAACAAATCTGTTTACACTCCACTTACTATGGCAACGCTTATCTGATATGGACAAAGGACATTTTGATTCTTGAATTAATAACACTTGACTCAAGCCTATGATTCAACAAGAGGTATTCAAACAGTTTAAGTGAAAGCAATGCTTTCTCTGAAGCCAATTAATACGGAAGCAAACCTTTGGCTGAAGCGATCCAAGTGTGCAGCCAGTAAGTGTTACCCTGTCCTGTAAACCGTGGAGCTATCCCTGCAGTGAGTGAGCAGGGAGGAAAGAAAAGAAATCAGCGCGCATCCTATTGGCACGAACCTTGAATCATAACCCGGGTAATTTCATGTACAACAAAGGGGTAGCTGAGAAGTGGCTTTTGTTCCATCTAACAACATGCTTGACCCCAGTCTTAAAAGTGTGAGCAAGCCCCGCATGCAGAGCTGACTGTGAACTCACCCCACCCTTCATCTTTACCTCCTTAGCCATTGAAGAATGGAATTGACCAGATCTCCTCCTACCTGCCCCTGAGCTCCCCCCACCCCTGCCAGGGTCAGGTGGCTTGATTTAATTCTGGGCTCTTTTCTGGGAAGCAGATGTAGCCCCAGGGACTCAGGTAAATAGCTCTCCCTCCTTCCCTCCTACAGCTCCCAAAGTTTCCTTTTCTTCCCCCCATTGAAAAATTGCCAAAAACCACTCCATACTGTACAGCTAACCCCAAAGCAGGCCGTGGAGAATGATGTTAATTTAAACTTCTGCCTTATTAAGTAACAAAACCCAGAAATAATGTGATCAAAGCCAAAAGACACAAACTTCTGCCATCTTTCTTGAGATAAAAGGAGTAAAACACCCATTAAATGAAGGAGGCTTGGACACTTAATAAAAATAGCTAATTATGTGTTGGAGTAACTTAGCGCTTTGCCTCCTGTGCCCTGCGCTCCCCTCTGGCCTCACTCCTTCCTGCGGTGGCTCAAACCATCACATCATTCTTTTTTCCTTCCCTTCTTTATGTGCCAGGGACTGTGTGCATGTTTAGGAGGGCAGGACGGAGCAGTGGGCCAGATGGGTGGTGGGAACATGGCCCATGGGTAACTTAGACTAGTGGTGTCGGGTTGTGAGCAGGACAGGACAAGCAGGTGTGGTGCTCTGGGCAAATAAGTGAGCATGGGAGGATGGAACCAGGGTAGGAAGAGAGGGGCTGCTGCTTAGCCCTCTCGTCCAAATCCTGGCATGCCCATCAGGGCTTCTCCCTTAAAAAGGACCCCTTCTCATTGTCCTGTTACAGGCACTGTTTTACACTGATGTAAACGAATTTCAGACTTTCATTCAACACATTTTATTTTCCTTTTCTTTTTTTTTTTGTCTTTGACTCCTCCCCACTATTTTCTTATTTTTGCTTACTTTTAATCTGCACATATTTTTTAAAACAACTTTCATATGCTATGTATACCAAACAAAAAAGGGCCCATTGCCCAGCCAACTAGGGCCATAACAATGTGGTTAGAAAGGTGTACAGGAACAGGGAGTGACTCTGCTGGGGGGAAGCTGCGGTTCCCTGCCTCTACTGGGCACCCCAGACATTTGAGCAGCCAGCTAAAATGCACCTGCCTTGAGCCTGCCTCAGGTCCTCCAGATGAAGATGTCTAGAGCCTGCAGGGAAAGGGGCAGAGTATGTGATTTGTATGTGTGTGTGTGGTGATGGGGGTGGAACCCAGGGGCTTTCTACCTCTTGGCTATACTCCCAGACCTATTTTATATTTTATTTAGAAACAGGGTCTTACTAAGTTGCTGAGAGCCTCACTAAGTAGCTGAGGCTGGTTTCAAACCTGTGTGATCCTCCTGTCTCAGCCTCCCAAGCACTGGGATTACAGGCGTGCGTTCATTCTATTGAGTAAAAGATACTGAGAGCCACTAGTATTGAGAAAAGAATATTGGACTTCAAAGACAGGAATCACTAAAGCTTCTAGAGCAGGCCCAAAGCCTTTTTTTTTTTTTTTTTTTTTTGTACAGGGTATGGAATATCCAGAGTCATTCTACCTCTGAGCTATACCCCCAGCCCTATTTTATTTTTTGTTTTGAAACAGGGTCTCACTGAGCAGCAGAGGACCTCACTAAATTTCTGAGACTGAACCTGAATCTAGAATCTCCCTGTCTCAGCCTTCCAAATACTGGGATTACAAGCATGAGCTGCCACTCCCAGCTGGGATTCTGAGGTATTAATATAGTGCCCAGTCCCATGTAATCTCAAGTCAGTAAGTGGGAACATTAATGAAAGAAGATACATGTTCAGAAATCCAGAACAAACTTGCCCCAGGTTCCTGTATAATAGAGGAAATCATAATGTTCTGCTGAGTGTCATGTACTTTGAATGAAATAAAGCATGGAAGAACAAGTATTATTGTACTTTGTAGACAATAGGTGCTCTGAAACTGTCAGTTTCCACCGATCTTGACTCTTTTCTGTAGACACCAACGTGATAAATGCAGTGGTGTGATTCGAATTCCCCTGTGACCTCCCTCAGCTTCATCTTGTTGAGCAGAAAAATATGTAAGGGAAAAATGAGAACTTCCTAGTTCTCATTTTTCAAGTTAATTATTTAAATTTGTTTTGTTTTTAGTTTGTTGTTTTTAGCTTTTTTGTTGTTGCAGGGACTGGTTTTGTTCTTTTTGGGTCTCTTGCCATCTTGATGAGAAAAAAAGAGATAGTATTCATTCCTACAAACTGACTGTGTTCACACTGGTAGCCAGGAAATCCTAAAATGCGCTAGACAGACTTTTCAGGGTCATCTATCCCAATCCTCCTGTCCTTTACATCAGAAAAATGGAGCTCAGAGAGGGCCCAGAATTTGTCCAGAATCACAGAGACAGCTATTGGCAGAAGTAAGGCAAAAATCTAGCAAGACTGTGATTTTCAACTTTTCTTTCTGTAGCTTTCAACTGTCTATACAAGTTCCCCAAGGAGCTTGAAGAAGAAAAGAAATGGGTGGAAAAGGAACAGAGGGGTCTTCTATTACTGCTTTAACTAGAGAAAGTCAGCTTTTTTTTATTTCTTTGACTTAGTTAAACATCCTTGATATAATTTAATTGAAGAAACCATTTTACTACTAAAGATAATTGAAACACTCTGCATTATACTACCCTTTAGCTTTCATCGTACATTGTATTTGTTTTTTTCTACCACCCAGTTTATTGCAGTCATTATCAGAAAGCAATAGAACCATTTTAGTCACTGTGATGGAGCCTAGAATTTGTATAACATCTTCTCATCCAAATTATCATCTTCCCTAAAATAAGATTTAAAAAAATCATGAAACATCCACTGAACAACTGCGGGTGAACAGATAAGTAGAATGAGATCTTATGGATTTACGATTGCAAGTATTTAGGGGATAGTGCTAATTAAAGACCAACGAAAGGCTTCTCAAATATGTTGTACATTTGAATATAATTGTTAGCTACTCATTACTAGAAAAATATTATAAATCTACTTAGAGTTAGAAGGTTAATTAGCTTTTCCATCTTCCCCTTAAAACCTCGTAAGAATAAGCAAAACAGCTAGGGCTAAAGGTAGATATGCCAGGAACTGCCACTTGCCTACCCAAAGCCATTCTCTCCTTAACAAGGAACACCAATTTTATTAAAAGAGCATTCATCCTCCCTTGCAGCTCAGAGATTTAACAGAGTGGTAATGATTGGTGGGATATAAGTAGAAAAGGAGTGAGGATTCCTAAAAAAAATCTCTTAAAACTAGGGTTGGCATATTTTGCCCATTATTCATCCAGATTTTCCTGTTGAAATATGGGCGTGAGAGCTGACATTCCACGAGTCATTTTGAGACCATGACGATGAGTTATACTCTCTAGATAGTGGAGCAAAAAACTAGAAAAGTAGATCTTTGATGGCATGGAGGATCTGCTATACCAGCTCCAGTGCCCATCTCCAAATGTATTTCATGTGACCAAAAAACAAATCCCTGATGTCTTCAAGTCACAGATTTGTTTTTGAGATATGGTTCATTCGTTTTTTAATATCTGTTACCAGCAACCAAATAAAAACCATAGCTTAGACTCTAGGCAAGCCAGAGTACTGTAAGTGAAGCTAAGCTTAAAAGCATTTCCTATGAAATAGGAAGTCTTATCTGCCAGAAATCTGCCCAAGAAAACTTATTCAGAGAGATTTCCTGACTTTTTTTATGTTTTACCAGCTCTGAATGTTTGGAAAGTGCATATGAACAGGCAGTTTTCCAAAGAGAATCATTTTCTGTTTGCCCAGAATTGGACAAGAAACAGCACTGGCTACGTGTTGTTGATGATTCTGTATTCCTGAGGCCACTCAATTAAAGAGAGTTAAACTTTAAACCATTTTCAAGATGAACTTATTGTCTATGAAAAGGCCATTTAGGGCACACCACTAACTTTGAGGTCACTTTCAGACCTGCCAGATTATTGCCATATGAAGTGGCATCCATACCTACCACCCTCTGCTTAGCTTTTGGATCAGTTCTTTCATACGGTCTAAGACTCAAAACCATAAAACCGCTGGGCCTCCATTAGGGCTTCCTAAAGCCATGCTGAAGCATGGGAAGTGTGCTCTGAACACATTTGTATATGTGTCAGGTATAAAACACAGCAAACTTAGAGTGTGTCTTTTGAAGTCTCGAAATTGATGAATGAGCTGGGTATGAAATGGCACCAAAAAGCCTTTCCCTCTGGTCTCTGCAAGATGGAGACAGACAGCCAGCCTCAGGAAGTCTATTCTTCAGGGAACTGGCAAAAGGAGATCATCTGGATCTCAGAAGCATTAAAAGAGAGTAGGGCAGAGGGCCAAAGAATGGCCATCGAAGCTGAAAGAATTGAGACCTTCTCAGTGGGGACCCCAAATAGGAAGGACCGACAGTGGCCAGTGATGTTAGTGGACTAGGAAAAGATTATAATTTTCTGGGCGTGGTGGTGCACACTTTTAATCCCAGCATTTGAGAGGCTGAGACAGGAGGATCCGGGTTCGTGAACAGCCTCAGCTACTTAGTGAGGCCTTGTTTCATAAATAAAGAATAAAAAATAGGGCTGGGGGTGTAGCTCGGAGGTAGAGTGTCCCTGGGTTTCATCTCCAGTACAACACACACACACACACACACACACACACACACACACACACACACACAATATATTTACCTGATAGTATTTCTAATTTCTGCAGGCAGGCCACACTCCATATTTATAAAAATAAGATATAGAAGCTGGGCTTGGTGATGCCTACCTTTAATCCCAGTATTTGGGAGGCTGAGACAGGAGGATTGTAACTTCTGGAGCAGCCTGGGCAATTTAGTGAGACTCTATTTCCAAATTAAAATTTTTTTAAAAAGGGCTGGGGATGTAAGGATGTAGTTTAGTAGTATAGCACCCTCAGATTCAACCTCCCCCCAACACACACACACACACACACACACACACACACACACACACACACAATTTGACCAAGGAAAGCACGGATTAGAATAAATGGCCCAGTATCACATAGCTCACAGGTAATCAACAGCCAATGTTCAAACCAAGGCTGTCTGCCCTCGTCCCAAAGTTCATAACCATAGCCCCTACACCGTGCAAGCTCTCTGAAAGAAAGACATTCTCAACACTGGTGGTAGAAGGCCCTTACTGAAGAGTAATAATTAAAGCATCCTTTGCTTTGGTGAGAAGGTTGGAACTAACCTTATAATTCTTTCATTATTTATTTGAGTTTATTGAGGTAGTTTAGGGTCCCTCCCATTTCCATTTTCATGAACCTAGAAAGAATCTGAAGACTCTGTTGGAAAAATAAAAGAACCTGGTGAAATCTACCAAAAAGAAGACAGAAGGGGGAGAAATCACCATCACAGAGATAGCCAAGCTTTGAAGGTATGCTATGCCAGGAAATTCCTCCATCACTTCTTCTACTCTCCAAATCAGAGCTTGTCCCACATTTCCTTTCGCACAAATTGAGTATATAACCACCACTGCTCCAAACAACATGGATAGGAGACTAAAGCTTGTTGGTATCTTCCCACCCACGGGCCCCACCTACCTCATGTATCTACTGGAGATGTCCACAGTCAAGTCGGTTCCCGGAACACAAGGACACTTCCAAAGTCTATGGCAGTGCATCACTTTCTACCACCACTCGAAATGTCCTTCTCTGTTCTCCCACATGGCAAAACATTACCTGTTATTAGCCCAGCTCAACTGCCAACTTCTTTAGATGCTTTCCCCAGGCCAGATGCTCTTCCTGGGCCGCTGCCTTGACTGAACACAGTTGTCCCAACAGAATTCTTTTGCATTCTTCTTTCTCACAGGTCTCCGTTTAACACTGTAGTGTTGCTTGTAAGTGTGTCTGTGGGCTGAGTCCTATAATTTATTCAGATGTGAATCTCCAGAGATAGGCGTTGCAGTGCACACTTGTGATCCCAGTACTAGGGAGGCTGAGACAAGAGGATTGCAGGTTTTCAGCCAGCCTCATCACTCAGTGAGGCCCTCTGCAACTTAGTGAGACCTTGTTTCACAATAAAGAATAAAAAGATAGAATTGGAGGTGTAGCTCAGAGGTAGAATGCCCCTGGGTTTTATCCCCAGTACTGCAAAAAAAAAAAAAAAATAGCATCTCCAAAGTTTCTGATACATAGTAGATGTTCAATGAATGCACACTGCATGGACAAATCCCTAGTGTCTGTCAGTTTCATTTGGAATTAAGTTTGTTCACGGTGATTTGGATGTTCTCCTGAGCTCGTGAGGCTTTCACAAAACATTTTGCAGAAGCCTAATGATAGAATTTTAGAATGCAAGAAGTAATTCTCCATACAAAAAAGAGTTGGATTCACTTTCTTACTGTTTTTCCAACAGTCTCCTCTAAATAGTCACAATTCCTGTGAGGGTCTCTGGTTTATGAGAACCTTCATTATCCTTCGTTTTAGGCCATTGAACACTCATAAATTCATTATATGTAATTTGGCATGTCGTGGAGCAGGAGTTTTCAGATTCCTGCCATACTCCTGTAACGTCTAATAATATTTGTTATATGCTCATGATGTTGACGCTTCTCTGAGCTCCTTTGGTGTGTTAACTCAACGAGAGAGGTTAAAGTGAAGTCCAAGTCTAGAAGTGAGTATTACAATCTGTGAAGACAGAGGAGTGAGGTTCTGGAGCTCAGAAAACAACATTTAGCTAAGTTTCATTTCTAAAGCCCTCAAATATTGACCTGCACTGATAAGATGATCTTAATTATCTTCTAGCCGGTTGTGGCACTGCACCTTTGTAATCCCAGTACTTGGGAGATGCAGACAGGAGGATCACAAGTTTGTGGCCAGCCTCAGAAATTTAGTGAGGTCCTTCACAACATAGTGAGACCCTGTTTCAAATAAAAAATAAAAATAGGACTTGGGTGTAGCTCAGAGGTAGAATTTCCCTGAGTTCAATCCCCACTACCACCCTAAATAAATAAATAAATAATTTTACAGTTAGGTTTATCACTTATAAATATACACTGAAATATTGACAGATTTTCATACAATGGCTGAGTGTCTGACAAAACAATCCAATTGCAGGAGGCTGTGAAAATAGAGAAGTATATGGACTAACCTCAGGGATGGTATATGAACCACTGTCTAATTTTCTATATTTGAGAGAATTCCATTATAAAAATAGACTTGCTTGCCAGGCGTGGTGGCGCACGCTTATAATCCCAGCGCTTGGGAGGCTGAGACAGGAGGATCGCACAGGTTTGAAGCCAGCCTCAGTTACTTAGTGAGGCTCTCTTCAACTTAGTGAGACCCTGTTTCCAAATAAAATATAAAATAGGTCTGGGAATATAGCCCGGATATAGAAAAGGCCCTGGGTTCTATCCCCAGTACCACACACCAAAAAAATGGGCTTACTTAAAGTATGATCATAACCACAATGTAATTACTAATTGAGACTCTGGCCTTTCTAAGATTAGGGCCCCACCATGCCTCTTTTACTGTACAGACTCCCCACAAGCTGTGTTTTATTGGTTACTTGTTTTTCATCTGTCTCTCATTGAGCTCTATTTCTAAACTGTGTGTGTGTGTGTGTGTGTGTGTGTGTGTGTGGTCCTGGGGCTTGAACCCAGAGACATTCTACCTCCAAGCTACATCCCCAACCCTATTTTTTTAAATTATTCTTTATTTGAAAACAGGGTCTCACTAAGTTGCAAAGGGCCTCGCAAAGTAGCTGAAGTTGGCTGTGAACTTATAATCCTCCTTTCTCGGCCTCCCAAGTACTGGAATTACAAGTGTGTGCCCCCATGCCCAGCTCTCTGCTTTGTTTTTGGAGGAAAAACAGCTCTTTCTACTATTGAAGTTTACCTACTACTTACTATGGAGGCCTCGGTATCTATCACAATACTGGTGCTGAGTAGGAGATAAATTCTTATTTGTAGGGGGAAGAAATGAAAGGAAGGGGAGAGGAAGAAAAGAACAAGTAAGTGGAGGAAGGTGACTTGCATTATCTCATTTAATTCAGCCACACTGCTGTATTAAAAATATACACCTAGCCGGGCGTGGTGGCGCACGCTTGTAATGCCCGCGCTTGAGAGGCGGAGACAGGAGGATTGCACAGGTTCGAAGCTTAAGAGACCCTGTTTCCAAAAATAAAATAGGTCTGGGAGTCTAGCCCAGAGGTAGAAGGGCTTCCAGGAACCCCAGTACCACCAAAAAAAAAAAAAAAAGATTCACTCAGTCTTGCTTTAGGTGGTCAGCTGAGAAGTAACAAAGCTAGGATTTGGAAATGACCTGGATCCTTTCACATGACCATGTGGTATACACTGCCCGTAAGCACCTGCTTGGTGCAAAGACTAGTTAAGCTCATACAAGGTGAGAATTTGCATCAGGACTCAACAAAAAGGTAATGTGAAAGCAGGCTTGGCATATTCGGACAAAGCTTAGGTAAGTCTACTATTGAGTTATCTTTAATAAACTCACTTGGTGGCTTTTCATACCTACCAGCACTTCCAGAACATCTGCTTGGTGCTAAGATCAAGTAGTAGGTCCATCATTTCCCACAACATGAAGAGTATAGTTTATTTCATTCTGATGAGTTTAATTGTCAAATAAAATTCTATGTATTTATCATATACAATCTGATGCTTTGGAAGACGTATACATCATAAAGTGGCTCAATCTAGTTAACTAGTATATCATATATATTATATATCATATATAATTTGATATAACTGGTATATCATATATATTATATATCATATATATTTCTGATGAGTTTTTGAAAATATAGCACAAATATTAGGTGGAAAAATAAATATAAAATATTTAATATTATTACAATTTTTTGGAAGTGGGAATTAAACGCAGGGGCATTCATATCTTCTACCTACACCCCAGCCTATTTTATTTTATTTTATTTGTAGCACTGGGTATTGAACCAAGGGCATTCTACCACCAAGTTATACCCCCAGCCCTATTTCATTTTTTATTATGAAACAGGGTCTCACTCAGTTGCAGAGGGCTTCATTAAAGTGCTGAGAGCTGGCTTTAAACCTGCAATTCTCCTATCTCACCCTCTCAAGTACTGGGATTACAAGCATGCCCCACCATGCCTGACATATTTTTAATTTTGAAACAGGGTCTCCCTAACTTTCTGAGGCTGGCCTCGATTCAGCAATCCTCCTGTCCCAGCCTCTTAAACATTGGGATTATAAGCATGCCACTATACCTGGCTCAAAAAAATATTTTTTAATTGAGCAGAATCCTTAAGACTGGAATAGAGCTATAATAAATTGGTGTGATGAAGATCTTGATTTACTTCTGATTCTGCATTTGGTAACTGTGAGGGTCTGAGCAAGAGACTCCGTGTACTGAGTCATGCTTCCTGAGCCTACTGGTATGGTGAGCCTACCTCCAGGGTGCTTGAGAGAAGGAATCTAAGGAAAGCTTTAAGCATTTCATGGGCTCTTGTTAAACATAGTCTCTATCTCCATTAAAAGTAATAGTTTTTTTCATATTAAACTAATAAAGTCACTAAAAAGCATTACAATTAAATCCCATTCCTCTAAAATTCTCATGTGTATGTAAGATAATGAACATACTTTCTTCTCTTTCTCTATCCTCATTGGACTTGGTGTATAATGCAGTGTTTAATATATTTTGACTGGCCAGGGTAATGTCTTTGGCTGAACTAATAATCCAGGTACTCCCTAATTAATACTTACCAATCTGAACTTCAGGTGTTTGGTTGATGGATTAAAAGATGCTATGGTGTGATATTCATTTATTTCATCTTCAGCCAACTAAAAAGGTCTCCCTTGTCCTTAGTAGATTCCTTCTTGTAGATTCAAACCATTTTTCCTACCTGTGTCCACTTGAATCTCAGTAGTTATGCATGTGATTCTTGCATAAAACATACTTCAATACTTGACAATGAAGATACTTGAGCCCTTCCAGGTCACCTTTCCAGATAAAGTACCAACCATGTACAGTTAAGAGCAGAAACTTGGTCCGCCGTTAGTGTCCAGGCTTCTAGTCGTGGGTGTCTGGAATGATCACCACCTGTGTTTTCAAAACGAGCAGCTCCGATGCTGGAGAAAATCTCGTGGAGACAAGGTATCTCTCATTATGTGTGGGGCTCCGTGGTCTAAACCAAGTGACCAGTTCAGAGAAATAGAAGAATCACCCAGGAAGGTTCCTCAACTCATCCTAACAGGTATATATTTAACACGCCCCCAGATTATTGTCTCATGTTGTTCCAGAAAGTAACTTAAGTGATGAGTCTTCCTTCTGTTTTTTAATTGCAAGACTAGGAGTATACAACTAGGGCGATAGGACTACAACACATTAGATGCACTTGTAGGCATAAAGAGTATATGCCTTTTAAAGCAAATAAATAAAAGCCTTTATTTTATATTTTGGTACTGGGACTTGAACCCAGGGGCATTCTACTTCCAATCTTTTTCTGGAACAAGATCTCGTTAAGTTGCTGAGGCATCCTTGAGCCAGTGAGCCTCCTGTCTCAGCCTCCCAAGTTCTGAGTTTACAAATGTGTGCACCACCCTGCCTGGTTGAGAGGTTTTATTTTTTATTTTATTTATTTATTTATTTATTTATTTATTTATTTGGTGGTACTGGGGTTCCTGGAAGCCCTTCTACCTCTGGGATACACTCCCACGGGCTACACTCCCAGACCTATTTTTTAACTTTTTATTTGGAAACAGGGTCTCTTAAGCCAGCGAGGCTGGCTCCGAACCAGCGTGATCCTCCTCTCTCCGCCTCCCAAGCGTGGGGATTACAAGCATGCGCCACCACGCCCGGCCTTGAGAGGTTTTAAAGTGTGACACAAATAAAACAGTATGAATCATTACATTAAACTTCGATGACCATTTGGGATTCATCATCATTTCTTGGCCAACATGACATCCATGTTGATTCTCAGCTTGGCAACTGCTCACACGTCCATGCTGGTGAGCTCTACCCTGGAGTTGGTTGTCAAGTCTCTTGAAGGTAATGCCAAGGCTGTTTTCTCAGCAGATACTAAGAGTGAAGTTGATCTTGGGAATCGGGGGAAAGTAAACCCTCTCCTGCTTACGCCCCCTGGCCCGACAGGGTAAAGAAAGAGAAAATCATACACCACAAGGTGATAATAATGCCCAAAGAAGGTGAGTTGGAAAAAGGAGGGCTGGAATGTGATGTTAATCAAACAGGATTCTGATATTTTTAAAGAACCCAAGTTTATTTGCATGCCCTTTGAAATGTCACATGGCTGGTTCTTTGGGGGTACTATATATGGCCTCAATTCATAGGGCTGTCTGTAAATCCAACTATAGGCTAACCGAGAAGATAAGACCTCTCAAACACTCACAGCAATGACTGGCATCCTTTCTGGCCAATTATAATGGTACTTGGATCTGCTATAGTTTTCAGGTGTGATCTCATTTAATCTCCCATCCAAACCTTTAAAGTAGGTCTTCTTGTCTCCATTTTACAGATGAAGATACTGAGGTCTCAAAGGTTTTAGTAACTCAACTATGAAGGTTGGCTGTCTGCTGGACACTTGTCATACCTTGCCTCACTATTTCTATTGAACTAGAGATGGTGTCAGATTCCAGTCAACCAGGAAAGGCTACAAGGGTGTGAGAACCCCTGCTCTGTGGCAAGGAGGGAGAATGCTTAGGCAAGTTTGACTTACACTCATGTCTTCTGTACATATCATGGTGCCGGCGCTGGTTGTTACCAATAAACTCTGAGAAAGTGAAAATGATCATCTTGGCCCTTCTTAAAGGTCAATTATCTCCCACAAGTTGGAATCCAAGAATTCTGAGACACTTAATATGCAAGAATTGAAAGCTTGTGTAGGTGCCAGGTTTTTATGAGATTCATAAGTGTCTCATAAATAAATGCATAATCTTTCTCAAAAATGTTTTAAGGCAAGAGTGGACTACATTTCTATGCCCTTTCTTATTGATTTTCTCTCAGTATTTTCATGTCTATGGCTTCTGCTTATAAGCTTTGGGTTTGTAAAAGTCAGGCCTAAAGATAAAGTCTAGCCACGTGAAGTCAGGCGCTTACTAATTCCTTACTGAGAAATCATAGTAATGATTTTTTTAATCCCAAGATTAACTTTACCCTCTTATCTATCATCCAGAAAACAAACAAAACTACAATTAATCATTCCAAATAATTTTCTAGGATTATTTTTGCCTCTTTTGCAAGAAAGGCAGTTCTCCAGATATACCTTCACAACACAAAAAAACAAAGTATATGTATTTTTCCACATTAAAAACTTAAAAAATTCTCCATTTGTGGATGATGCTGAAAATAGTTGCATCTGCTATAATATCAGAGCTTTGGAACTGAAGCGCCTGTCTGAACTCACATACCAGTTTTTCGGAATATTGGTGGTAGTTTGCTCTCCAGTGTGGTCATAATTAATTTTGTCAGCACTGAAAAGAAGGAGGTCACTTTTGATCCTGAACCCCCACCTGGTTATGCCTCACCATTGATTTCCGTACCTGCCCACAGCAATATGTATTGGCTTTGCCATGTGCAGGGCCATGCACCGCCATCAATGGAGTGCATTGTTTCTCAGCAGGGCACCTGCTTGGCAGGTTCAAACAATGAGGCCATACCAAGAACCCCTCCTTTTTCCTCGGGGCACCCACTATGAAAGAAAACTTGTTGAGGCCTGGAAGCCCACTTTCATCATAACTTGGGGCCTGGCCAGCAGTTAACCACCAACGTCTGCGGGTGAACACGTGAGGCTACTTCCAAATCTTGGGTACCTGCAAAGCCACGGGGAGAAGCAGAGTTAGTGTTGGCTCTGTGCTCTCCTCGCCTCCCAGTGAACCCTTACGTTAGAAGAATGCAGGACACTGCCTGGCACTAACATCCCACCTTTTGACTTCTGTATACTTCAGGTTTCACAAAAGCAAAAAACACCCTTTGACCATCCTCAGCTCTCTGCAGTCCATCGTCTTGAGCGAGGCCCCAGACCTTGGACCAGGTCTCAGCCACAGTCGTGACACAGAACTGCACATGGCAGAGTCCCTCTTTGAAGAAGTATGGGTGCTATTATGACAATAAAAATGATTCCACTTTAAAGTGTTTTCCTCTCTCTAGTACCTTTTATTTGTTTGGTTTATTTGAATTTAAAAGACAAAACCTGGAGGTCATGGGCTCTAATCGTGGATCTACCACATCAGTGTTGCATGAATTTGGAATAAGTTGCTTAATCTCTGAACCTTTCTTTCCTTGCCCATAAAATGGGATAATTATACCCATTGTTGAGAATTTAATTAAAAGTCTGTCAAATATTTAGCACAGGCCCTGACTAACAATAATAAATCCGCAGTAAATTACAGCGATCATTCTGCTGTTTCAATATAAACCCAATGGCAAAGTAATTTTTCAAAATATAGCAAAACAATAATAGTATGCTGAGTTTAAATGTCTACTTCTACTAAAATTTATTGAGAGTTGTAATTCTGAAATTAAAATTGGTGACCAAACACCGCCCACAAATCCTACAAAAAATAGATCAATGTTTGCTTTAGTCTCTAGGTTTAGTGTTCAGAGCTTTCTAAAACCTATAAGACTTTTTTTTTTTTTTTTTTTTTTTTTTTTGCAGGTCTGGGGATGGGATCCAGGAGCATCTGACCTCTGAGCTACACCCCCTGCCTCATTTTTTATTCTTTATTTTGAAGCAGGGTCTCACTGAGTTGCAGAGAGCCTCACTTAGTAGCTGAGGCTGGCTGTGAACCACAATCCTCCAGTCTCAGCCTCCCAAATGCTGAGATTACAAGCGTGCGCCACCATGCCTGGCTCCCTATAAGACTTTCAAAGTTAAAAAAAGATAACAAAATTATTTCACTGCACCTCAGTTTAAAACATGTTGCAGCCGGGCGTGGTGGCGCACGCTTGTAATCCCCGCGCTTGGGAGGCGGAGACAGGAGGATCGCGCAGGTTCGAAGCCAGCCGCGCACGCTGGCTTAGGAGACCCTGTTTCCAAAAATGAAAATGTAAAAATAGGTCTGGGAGTGTAGCCCGGAGGTAGAAGGGCTTCCAGGAACCCCAGTACCACAAAAAAAAAAAAAAAAATGTTGCACAGCTTAGGCCTGCGCCTTAGAAACTATTTAAGCCTAATTTCCACTCTTTATTTAAACAAGTCACCTCATCCCTCTGAGGCTGTCTTCTCATCTATAAAGCAGGAACATTAGTAGTACATACCTTTCCTGAGTCTGATGAGAAATAAGACTATACAAATAAAGTACTTAGCTCATGCCCTTTCCAGTAATCTTTCAACAGATGTTGACTATATTTACTCTTACATTGTTGCTAACAAGGCTATCTCATTATTGGAAATGTTTTTTGCTCTCTCTCTCTCTCTCTCTCTCTCTCTCTCTCTCTCTCTCTCTCGTGTTACAAGGGTTTAAACCCAGGAGTATTTTACCTCTGAGCTATATCTCTAGCCCTATTTATTTTATTATGAAACATGATCTTACTAAGTTGCTGAGGGCTCTGCTGAGTTGCTCAGTCTGGATTCAAATCTGCTATCCTCCTGTCTCAGCCTCCCAAGTATTGGGATTACTGGCATGTGCCACCACACCCAGTATCATCTTCTTTTACACACTTTTGTTACTGTTAACAGGAAAATCGTGATATTGGTTTGGTGGTGATATCTAACATATGCTATTAATTTCCTCTTTACTCCACATAGACCTTCTTTAAACTAAACAAAGAATGTGCTCTGAGACTTCACACCAGAAGAGGGATGGCACGGAAGCCAACAACCCATGCGGCCCTCATTAGCAGCAGGTGACATTCCCACTGTTTAATAAGTGCTCCCAGTGAGGATGTAAGCTGGAGCAGGGCCTCGTTTTGATATCAGGTGCCCACGCGAGAGGTCACTGGGAAAAGCAGTGCAATCTCTTCCAGAAACCCAATGGGTTTCTGCTCCCACGGAGGTGAGATCATTCCAGTGCTGGATTTTCAGTGGCACCCTTGTTTTTCAAACCTCAAAACAAGTCTGGGTCTTTTTCCATTTAAAAGAGTTTATTTACATGCTGAGTTTTACTAAAACATAAAATTAAGTGTACCTATATGTTTAATTGATGGATTTAATATTTAAAATAAGAGATGAGATTATAAATTCTCTGAGAAACTAAAGTATACATATGTTGAATGTGTGAAGGACACAAATGTATCAGAAAGTCAAGAACATGTAAGAGTCGATTTTTTCGTCTCTACTATATTCTGTTTATTCTAATGACTTAACTCTAATTAGTTAGCTGCTTACTCTGACTGTTGTGGCACTAGATCTGAATGTAAAATTGAGAGGTTTATAAAAATTTCTTTGTGGTCTAATTCCATTCCTATTGCCTGCAAATCATATTTACATTATCTTTAGTTTACCTTTTTCCCCTAATCTAATGATGTATGCTTTTCTCAGCCTATATCCCACTCATTAAAATGTTTGAGTTAAAGGTAGTTGATTACATTCTTGTTTATATACGTAGTGTTCTCCAAATGAAGGAATCAAAGACCGTCACCTCCTTTCCTTTCCTTTCACTAGCCTGTATTGGCAATAAGATATAAAATAAAATTACATTTTACTCTTGACTTCTTAAAGTGTGCGTTTTTCTGAAAACTTTTTCTGCAGTGGAAAAATGTTTGTGTTTACAAATATGGCAGGATATCTTTCTGTTATCACTGTCTAATCTGAATGATAACTTGAAACTGATTACTTTGCCAGATTGTGAAACAACCTCAGCCCAGTTTCACAAGTGAAAGTTCACAGTTACGTGAAAATATGCCTATATAATCCCACTTGCTCACTTTCATAAAGTTCCAGCTTATAGTGTGTGTGTGTGTGTGTGTGTGTGTGTGTGTGTGTGTGTGTGTGTGTGAAATATGCTCTAATAGGAGTCAAGTCTTTCTGGTACAGAAATATCAATTTTTATTCATGATCCAATCACTTACTTCTGTCAAGCAATAATTATAAGGCATTAAGAAATGGAGATATGAACACATGCTGGATAACTTGGAAGTCTTGGAAACATCGGGTTGTTTATATAATTTTATTTTAGAAACTAAGACAAAGAACCATGGTGTAAATAGTGGGCCAAATTAGTTTTATTTAGTGTATGCCCTCTTATGACAAACTCTCATCCTTAATATTCCTCATTTGCATCTCTGAATAAGTGTAAAGGCACATTATTTTTGTAATAACAGAAAATTTTGATCTGGGAATATTTGGTCAACATGTGAGAAAGAGTCATTGAAAGAAACATACATGATCTATACAGGGTGGATTTGACTCAGGGTTCTAAGTCTCTGAGAAGAGAGTTTTCGCTCTCTGCCTTGTGGGGTATGGATCCAGTGTAGCCCTGGGCCTTTAAAAAGAAGTGTATTCCATACATTTTCCTCGGTGGATACACAAGTTGGAAAACACCAAGACTCATAAATAATGGTATTTATGAGATGTATACAGCTCCTTGCTACTCTGTTTTAGTTAACTGATCCCTACAATGTGTGTGTGTGTGTGTGTGTGTGTGTGTGTGTGTGTAGAGAGAGAGAGAGAAAGAGGAGAGAGAGAGAGAGAGGGAGGGAGGGAGGGAGGGAGAGA